>NW_004567102.1:29795303-29874037 GCF_000260355.1 Condylura cristata
AGAGAGAGAGATGCTAGTTGATAAGAGGTGAGGGGAGAGTTCCCCTCACCTCTTATCAACTAGCATATCTATATATCTCACATACTTACAGTTCATGTGTGAGAACATTTAACTTCTACTCTTAATACATTTCCATTATCTAATACAGTGTTATCAACCATAGTCACCAGTTTATTCATTAAATCATCAAACTTTACTCATTCCTATAGCTAAGTTTACACCCTTTACCAAAATCTTCCTATTTCCTACCCCCCTCCCCCCCCACAACTGGTCCCTTACACTCAATTTTCTACTTTATGATTCTATCAATTTGAGGTGGTTTTTTTTTAATCATATATAAAAGATACCATGCAGCATATTTCTTTTCCTATCTGG
Organism: Condylura cristata; assembly: GCF_000260355.1. Lineage (NCBI taxonomy): Eukaryota > Metazoa > Chordata > Mammalia > Eulipotyphla > Talpidae > Condylura > Condylura cristata. The sequence goes on from NW_004567102.1 coordinate 29,795,679, forward strand.
CTTGTCTAGCATAACACATACAAAGTCCTTCTGTGTTGTTGCAAATGACAAGAATAGTAGTCCTCTGTGTGTGTGTGTGTGTGAGAGAGAGAGAGAGAGAGAGGTCTTTATTCACTCATCTGTTGATGGACACAGGTATTTTCTGTATCTTATTTATTGTGAATAGTTCAGTATTAACTGACTGTTCACCAAGGACCTAGAATAATATTAAGCACTGTGAGACATGGCATGAACAAGACAGGCAAGGTCCCTAACCTATTGGAATTCACACTCTAGTGAGAAGTACCCAGAAGAAAGGGAGTACCCAGTAGAAAGGCTTTCAAAGGGAATAGAGAGTGGGGGTAGGGGGCCTGCTCTGTAAGGAAATTCTCTAAGACACTGACATAGAGGCTGAAAGATCAATGGAAGCAGTGATGCAAATAGCAGCCACAGCAGCCACAAGTGCAGGGGCCCTAAAGGGGAAGGAGTGTGGAGGGTTCCAAGTACAAAAAGACCTGGAGACCAGAACCTGGACAGCAAAGGAAGAGCGATACAAGGCTCAGGTGAAAAATTAATCTGGGTAGTTACCATCTGAATATCCTTATTAGGAACATGTACCCCTGACTCGTGTTTTGTAGTTCTGACAAAACATGAGATTCTGCCTGTGTACTATAGGGTTTTAAATCAGCATGAGAAATATTAGAATTTTTTAAATGGGAAATGAATATTTTAAAACATGTAACACCTCTATCCTTACATGAATGGGATAAAAGAAATTGGCATGCCCAACAATCTTATGGCCTTTGCTCTAGACAAGGCCTCCATTTGATTTTTTGCCCCCACACCCCAATATATTAGAGGATTCCATCACCCAATTTAGTCAGAACATTTGCCGATCCTGCCTGATTGAATCTTTCATGTGGGGAACTTGTCAGCCTGTCAGAAAAAAGAGCTGAAACTTCACCAATGCTAACAGGTACTGCTTACCAATAATTGTATGTTTGGCAAATTTGGTTAGAGACTTGCTTTCATCACAGCATATCATTTGTCATGAATTACCAATATTCTCAAATAATATATGACAATTGGAATAAAGTATGTTGATTTTGTCCAATTTCCCATACCATAATAAAGAGTTGGATTTTATTCTACTTGGGGGCAGGAGGCAAGAATGGAAACACAATGTCTAAAAGAGCAATATGATGGTAGATTGGATAAGACTTTATCTTCAGAATAAAGTGGCAATAGTTATGGAGAAAATAGACTAATTCCATGCATATTTAGAGGTAGAATCAATACAATCTACTTGTGGCTTTATATGGAAGACTTATGAGAAAGAGAAATATTAAGGATCATTACTAGCATTTTAGTTTGAGTTATTAAATCAGGAGCAAAATTAAGTGAAATAAGCAAAATCAAGGAGGAATAGGTTTGCAGGAAGTAACCAATAGTTCCATTTGGAACACATTAAACCTGAGAAAGCTATTAAACATCCAAATGTGAATTTCTCAAGTACAGACATTGACTCAATTATTATTTACTAAATGAACTAAAGCAACACTTCTGTTTAAAGAGGATTAGTAAGTTTCTCTCCTATGAATGCAATACAACCAAATGGAGATATTTCCCCTCTCTTTTTTTTTTCTTGTACTAACTGAAATGTGTACTCCAATGTAAAATAATGCACATGGAAAGTATTATTGTGATCATGGGTCCTCAGACCAAGTTCTAAGTCCAATGTGGGTGGGGATCTTCAAAGACAATCTTTGATTATTTCAAAGCAGTCGATCAGAGTGTTCAGGCTTCCATCATCCTTTAAGCATCTGGCTGCCACTAAGCCTTATGACCTGAACATAAGTCTTAAAACCAAGACTCCTATAGATCTGAGGCATACAGTAGTGGATGGTGGGAGAAGAGGAGTCACAGCAGAGTAGGGTGAAGCAGAAGGGACTGAGGTGATGGATCACATGTGCTATGGTGGTGGGAGAACTATAGGGACTATTCCTGAGGGAATAAATCAAATGCAATGATGTAAGAAAATTAATGAATTAAATAAAACAAGATGGAAAAAAGTGTTCTTACAACTGCTCCTTATTCATATTGATCAAAGGGGGGAAAAAGCCAAAAATACATGTTTTCTGCATATTTCTGGGGAAGATCTAGTTCAGCATACTGCAAGTGTTTCTTGATGTTTCTTGATGTTTGGTCAGTCATTAGGCTGGCCAGTTCAACATGAACTCATCTCTGGAGACTTGTGCTCTAGAAATGTAAGACGTAGATTACTATGGGGGAGACCTCAAAAGGGCAGGCAAGGAGAAAAAAGATACAGATTATGTAGAAGCACTGCACTTGTGTTCTTATCTGAGGCTGGTCAATATTCTTCCAAAATCTCTTCCTGGAGGTTTGATAACAGTGTGGTAAATCAGAGCAGTAGTTATGTGTGCAAATTATTCCTCCTTCCTTATGAAAAATATAATCCCCAATTTTTTCAAGTATTACACAATCTGTAAGTCAAGTAAATCAATGAGCATAGGAAAGTTAGGCAATTCAGGAAATACTGGAGGGAAGGCTGGTGTGTAAAGAGAAGCAGGCTTAGTTACAGTATTTCCATGATTAGAACACAGGACTTGGTGACATTACAGTAAGTGACAAAGACTAGGTAACCAAAGTATTCCTCCCTTCTAGCAGCACCCTGGATGTGCAGCATAGTGCATCATTTCTAGTTTCCTTCACATTTCAGGTCAGACACAAGTACGTTCCTAAATGTATCAGAAAAAAACAAAGTAATTCTCAGTGAACTCCTACAGAATATTAGAAGCTATACAGAGAGTACAAAGAAAATCCTTAAGGCAAGAATGCACTAAGATTCACTAAAGCTGACCACTAGGTTGTTTGCAGTGGAAGCTCACATTCAATCCCTGAATATTATTTTAATAGTTTCTTGGCTAAGAATTCACATTCAAGAGCTGAATATGTTATGTATTGAGCATGAAAGATCCAACATTTGATTAATCTTTTCTGTTCAAACTTTTCACCACCATGAAGTACTTTCCAAACACAAGCATTCTTGGAAAAAGAGTGCACACCCATCAAGCAGCCAGGAAGAGAAACCTACAAACACTAAAAAACACCACCTTCCCAAGTTTCAACTACTGCTCTGGAGTCCAGGATTTGTAATGCTAATCTGAGTACCTTCTTCCATGCTGGAAAAAAGGGGGAAATATGAAAGTAATGGAGTTATTCACTGTGGTGCTAAGAGACAACACATTTTCCCAGTATTTTCCATTCTTAAATCTTTCTTGGGTGTATGAGTTTGTGCAAATACCTACACTTGCTTGGCATTTCTTGAGATGACAAATGGCTGTCCATTTAGGGGCAGCATTCCTACGGGTTTTCATTCCAGAAGAATAATCTCACATAATATTTTCAATACCTAATTTTGTCTGTGATGCTCTTCAATTAAAAAGTCAATCCAAAGAGGCTGGACTTGGAAACCAAAACTCCCAACAGGTTGGAATTTTTTACTTTTTATCTAGTTGTTTTCATAACCTCGATTCAGTTGTTTTCTCTGGAACTTATGCTTCAAGTATTTTTTAAAATTTATAGAAGACTTTGGATTTATATGTTTTCAGATACAGAATGCCTGCGAGAATCAACCAACTGCTTGATATTAAACTGTGTGGACTACAATTGATAGTATCAGAATATCGACAGTTCAGAAATAATTTTTTTATTCTGTCACTATAAATCACTAGTTATTCACTGTATTTTTGCCACTTGGGTAGGCTTTGAGGTTGTAATTATTTACTGTTGAAAATTTGCCTGTTGAAGTAACACTCTTGCTGGACTGTTTGGTTTTTTCCTCGATTTCCACTGTATGTTTCCTAAAACTTCCCATCTGCTCTAGTTCCTGAGGTTCTCTGATTAGCAGTGAAAATCAGCTCTTTATTTGCATATATAATATAGTATATTGATCACAGTCAACTTTTCATGCAAAAATTATGAAGTCTAGCCCTTCTGGACTCTATTTAATAATCCACAATAACTTCTGTGAAAAGTATACACATTTAAACCCCTCAGGTTGTATTACTATTAGATAAAACTCTTTAAATATATTTTATTGTTTTTTATTTAACACAATCTGTCTTATGCAGCTGTTGGAAAAAGAAAATATTCCCCAGGTTATTCTAAGTCAGTCCAAGCTGAGTTTAAACTTTTATTCTCTTAAAGATATACAATGTGTTTTGTCACTTCTTTTGAATTTAATGATTTTTTAATAACCAAAACTATTGATATAATGCAGTAAATTTATAACCTCAGCAAAGTTATTATAGCAGTTTTTCTTCCAAATGATGCTGATAGTTACCACATATTTTACTTCTCATAAAATTTTATGTGGCTAAAAATCATAATACAGCTTTTTGGGGGAAATTGTAATTTTCCAGCTATGTATTTCAGTTACGTGTTATTCTTAAAATATATGTGCATATATGTATTTGTATGTATGTATGTATGTATGTATTACACAGGGTTTATCTGTTCCTTGAAAACTTAAAAACTAAATACTAAAAAATCTTCCCTTTACATAAGCCATATCTTTTATCTTGATCATTTTCCTAAGTGGTAGCAACCACATAAAAATAGAAGGAAATGACCTTGACTAAAATATGGTTGTTTACAAATATATTACCTGAACATACTTGAAAATGACTGCAGTAACTGTCAATATTAAAGGGCCCAATTTTTTCCAAAAGATTTGGAATGCCATTTTTAAATATACCAACTATCTATTTTACTATCCCCATTGATCTGTCTATTCATGTACCAAACCACAACTTTGTGCATAGTGTAGCCTTAAAATGAATTTTTATTACTGGTGGGAAACTTTTCCACTAATTTTTATACTCAAAATTTTATTTCTTGCATATCTACATATAAAAGGAATAAATATATATATATGCATATATATAAAATAAATATCTATACACATATTTTTTATGTGAACTTTATAATACTTCTTTAGTAGCCATAATTTTAAAAAGTCCTGATGGTGTTTTTATTAGGATCAAATTAAGTCTGTAAATTAATATGTAAAGAAAATATATCTTTATGATGTTGAGTCCTTAAGGCCTAAAATACTAATAAGATTTCCAATCACTTGTTTCTTTCATGTCTCCAAGTAGCATATACAATTTGTCCTTATGTAGAACTTTTGCATTTTTAAGTTTATTCCTAGAGAACTTGTTTAATATGTAGTTTATAATATTTTATTCTTTGGAAATATAAAAAGGATTGATTTTTAAAAATTGATTTCCTGTAGTTTAATTCCTTGCCATTTCATTTTACTGAATTCTCTAATTGTCTGAGGTCAGTTTTCATTTTTTCTGAGTCTTTCAATAATCTACACACAAAAACAACTACCCCCAAACAACACAATACTTTGCATTGTTCTCAAAATGTCTTAAATTGATTAAATGTAAATGTGGGTTAGTGAAACTTCTGTAATTTTCCTTTTAATACTTAATACACAGGCAAGCAAAATAAATGATCACTTTTAGGTGGTATATGCTATGTCCTGTGGAATGGACTTTATATTTGTTGTATTATTAACATAAATAACTATAAGACAGGTACTCAGTTACCCTCATCCTACAAATGAAGAAACCAAGAACCAGAGAGATTAGAAAACCTGTCTAAAGTTACCCACTACTGGTCTGGGTCAATTTTAATTCAGAGCTATTTGGCTCCAGATAAAATGTACAAGGCTGAGAAAAGAATTGTTCTGGTTTATAGACTTTGCATTGGGAGGACTGGAACCATGTAGCCAGAGCAACTCACGGAAATTAACTTCAGCTGAAGAGGTTAAATCTATCTCAAATGATCCTCTGAAGATCACAGAACATTGTTGGACATCATTAATAGTCTGGAACTAGCCAAAATACCATATTACTTTTCTTTAACACACATATGACTTATTTTTCTAATGAATGGGGTACTACCTTCAGGACTTAAACTCATGTATACATGCAATATAATTGTCTTCATTTTCTTTATCGTATCATTTCTATAAGGGTTTCCATTCACCTTACTTTACATTGGGTAAACTCTGTCAAATCAGGATTTCATTATAAATTTAAGTTTAAATGTATAAGTAAATTTAAAGACTCTGCAATAAAGTCAATTCTCCTGAGCTAATGCCAGGTCTTCAGCACTCCATTTCTGCAGTTGGGATTAAATTCTGGGACCCTCGGGAGGATGGGCAAGAGATCATAGTCATTATCCTTCTACACTACCATTCTCTGCGGTGTACACTGTAGTCTCTGGTCTCAGTTGCTAATTTGCTTAGGTTGCCAGTCCAACTGAGTCATAGTTCTGTCCCCATTTCCAACTCTGTCTCAGCAATCCCTATGTCTTCTGAGAGTCATGGGGAAAATCTAGACATTCTCTTTTTTTTTAAGTTTATTTTATTTATGCATAAAAGAGCTGGGGTGTAGTCCAGAGGCTTTGAGGAGTAAGAGGACTCACCAGAGACTGAGTAGGGAACAAAACAGGCAGACTGACAGAAATACACTGCTGAGGGGAGCAGCGGGTGAGACAGGAGAGGTCTATAGCAGCATGTGGGTTAGCTCCCTGGCTGGGGATCCAACTCATGCTGCAGTGGCTGGTGGTAGCTTCATAGTGGTGAGACTTTATCTCTTGCATAACTTGGGAGGCCCTACACATTCTTAAAGATTTGTAGATATGAAAGCTGTCTCATGCTCTCTCCAACTGGACATATTAATTTTTACTATACTTTTTTCTGAATTATTGGAGGAACAGCCACAAGTTTTGCCATGCTTGGATTGGACTGTATAATCCACCCCAATTCATTTCTAGAGTGGATATTGGAGGGGTTCTCATGCCGAGCCACCACATAAGTCCCACTCTACCCCATCAAAGGTGCAAACTAGGCACATTAGAGACTAAGTAGCCAAGAGATGGAGACTGTCATTTTATAAATTTGAGTCACCTTTGAAAAACTGGAAGATCTTACTAAAATTACAAGTTTTGTCTTTTCCAGAAATTGAAATTGGCAACATTGGTCCCAGAATCTAAAATAGAATAAATCACCCTCAACTGAGTTGTGACTTTCTCTGGCAGAGCGTGCCCTGCAGTCCCTACCACTCATGGTATTTGTGCGAAAGAGCTCAATATGCTTTATTTAGTTGTGTGCTGCTGCTGAAAGATCACCCTAGTGACTTCTGGTCTAACTGGTTGTGACAGAGTCATAAAGTAGAAAGAATGATAGTTATGTGAAATGAGCTACCTCTATTTTTCTCAAACAGGTCTCTTCAGTAAATCAGATACTGATTTCAGGAATTGTCTAGCAATTCCCTGAAACCTTTCTGAAGGAGACCAAATTAATGACTGTTTATACCTGAAGAAGTTTCTACCATCTGACCACTTCCCACTACTTCTTGTTCTCTTTTTTTAATTAATTAGTTTAGAGTATATGCCAGTGGTGGCCAGTGGGAGGGAGAGTTGGTGGAGGTGAGGGGTGTGTGTGAGAGGATTCCCCAGAGACAGAGTGGGAGGCGGTGAGGAGTGTATGTGAGAGGATTCCCCAGAGACAGAGTGGGAGGCAGAACAGGCAGAGTGACAGAAATACACTGCTGAGGGGAGCAGCAGGTGACACAGGAGAGTTCTGCTGCACCACCTGGGTCACCAAACTGGCTGGGGGTTGAAGTACTACCACAGTGGCTGGTATAGTTGGAGGGCACTGAGACTTAAATACTGTGCTACCAAGCACGCCCTGGTTTCTTACTCTTATTTCTCATATTTGAATTCCAAATATCAAATTCTTTCTTCTCCTCCAATTTTTCCAGAAAAGTTATCAGACTGTTCAGCTCTCTTTTCTCCCTTCCTTCACACATTAGGGAAATGAGATGTTTTCTAATCACAAGGTGAGAACATGAGAAAAGAAAGGTTTTTTGTTTTTGTTTTTTTTCACTCTAAGGAAATCAGTTTAAAAGTTAATTTTTTCAATTTTAGCTATTGGCAAGTCACCTAGTAGAAAGAACATAACTCTCTGTTTTCCCATCTACTGAATAGAGATTTAATTATTTAGGGCAATAAATGGACATATACATACCTGGCATATTTGGGGTGGGGGGAGAGGAGTCATTAAAAGCTGACTATTAAATAGCTTGGAGCAGAGTGTTGAGCAAAGAAAAGAGGGCTCAGTTGTTTTCTGCTAAGCTACACCTTTTGATAACTTTCTGCTTGATAAGCCTTAGTCATTAATATATCATCAGCAATTTACTTCTACCAAGTTCTTTAGCGATAAGGCAGTTATAGCTAAGAAACTTAGCTACATTATGCCAAGGAACTATTGAGAATCTTTTTCTATAAAGTGAGCCAAGAATATTTCTCAGGATCCCAGGCTCTTGAAGCAATTTTTAAAAAATGTATTCTGATTGGCTATTGCCCTAAATAAGCAAGTGTAATAATATAGCCTGTTCCATGAACCATGAGGCAATGCCCATTCTCCTTCCCTTTGACCTGAGTAAGTACCAAAATGGGGCTTGAAAGATTCTCTTCTTTTTGAACCACTGTGCCTGCATTTTTGCTTCTATGCAAGTCAAGGTATGTCTCTTGGGATGCTGATTTGTACTTTAAAAAAATGAATTTATACTTGGAAGTTTGACTGCAATATTATATGGTGATGTAATTATTTATGTAGTCTCAGCAGAGTCTATAGACTCCAAAAACTTTAAAATCTATATCTACAGTTATAGATTTAGACAGTACTCCCCCATATAATTTACATACCCCTCAAATATTTCTTTAAGTTCCAGACCATTTTTCAGTGTAACTGTGTTCTCTCTATTTTGACAATCTTAAAACAGCCTTAGTAAAGTTTAAAATTAAAGTCACAAGTCTTGCCGTCCAGACAGGGAATAAAATAAAACTCTAAGGTGATCTCATGTGCTCAGAATTATGCCTTTAAAGTTCAAGTTGAATATGTAGAATATGCACCAAACAGAAAATAGCATATACACAAAAGCTATTTCTCTACCCAATTTTAGTTATTTCATTGAAGGATATTTCCCTCTTTATCATTAACAAAGCCAGGTAAGTCACAGCACTTTTCATGTGATTTTCTTTTTTAAATTTGGAAATATTTGTAAAAGTAAATATGCAATAAGTATGGCAATAAACTATGGCCACAGTCTGTTAACTTAGAAAAAAAGGAAGCCCAAAACAATAAACCGCTTGTTCAGGTACTTCACTTGCAGAATTTTTAAATATAAAATAAAGTTGGCCCTCCCTGGTGGCGCAGCGGGTTAAAGCACAGCACTAAGAAGCTAAAGCCACTTCTGCATGAGTTCGATCCCCACCTGCCCCGGAGGTGACCACATGGCGTGGCAGACCTCTCCTGACCCGCCCGCTGCTCCCCTCAGCAGTGTGCTTCATCGATCTGCCTGTTCTGCTCCCCACTCTTTCTGGTGAAGCCTCTCACCGCCCCTAAGTCTCTGGCCTGTTCCCCAGTTCTGGATGCACAAATAAATAAATCTTTAAAAAAAAATAAAAAAATAAAGTTAACACCTCCTAGAAAGTGGAAAATTATTTCTGCTTTGATAGCTGTTACACTTGTCGGGTGTAGGTCAGTAACAATTAAAAGTAGGTAGCCTGAAGAGGGGTTTTGTTTAGCTCCCCATAACTGCCATCACTCACCCATCAGAACTACTCCAAACAGAATGCATCCAAAATGTTATGTAAACTCAGCTCCAAACCCAGTCCCCATGTGGCTCTGTCCAAAACTTCTCCCATCCTGACAAACTAGAGAAACCCACTAGTCCAAATTTCTCTGAGTTTATGTCACTGTGACCACCATTCTGCCTATGGAGGTGTTGTGTTACAGTTTGGCTATAAGAGGAAGGGGTGAGATGTCCACACACACAAGAAGAAAACATATTGCAAGTTACTTTGCATGAGAGACTAATTGGCATAAAGTGTTAGACCAGTGGCCAGAACTGTTATTTTACTTTAGCTGCAAAACTTTTGGGGGCCTCAATTTCTCTATCTGTAGAATGAAGACTAATAAAATGCTGATCGCAAAAGTCCGTTATAAGGCTGGGAGCCTCAGATTTCTGGTTTGGGTAACTGTCTTAATCTGCATTGCTACTACTGATCTTATACACCTGTGCCCCTTTCTGTTGTTTTTAACAGCTTTCTGGAGGAAGTGAGAAACTCTTACAGAGCAGGACAAATGCAGAGAAATGGGGCTTAGATGCTGTTGGTGTGGCGATGGTGCCCCGCTCTGTACTCTACCTAGTGGAGGAAACTGGGTGATTACATGGAACAACAACGCTCTGAGGCCTATCTCAAGTCTCAAGTCCTTCCTTCCTTCCTTCACTCGTTCAGTCAAACAAAGGGAAATGTTACCAAAGGAAAGTTCTTGGATCTTTTTTTCTTCTTTTGCTCACAAAGATCTTTCCCAGAGAAGGGGAGTGGAGTACAAAAACAAAGCACAAAACAAGACTTGGAACTTTGGTCTACAGTCTACAAAAAGTCTACAGAATGACTCCCACTTGTGCTCCAAGTCACTGATTGTTTCTTAACTCGCTCAGTTTCCCCTACAGGTGTGCGTCTGGGTGGCGGGCAAGTACCGGCCACAGAGAGCTTCCGGGGCCCTGGTTGAGCCCAAAGGACGCAGTGCCAAGTCACGGGCTGAGTTCCTCGTGGGGTCAGCTCCCAGAGACCTGGCCCTCAGAAAAGAAAGCCTCCTCAGGTCAGCATCCTGCCAGCCCCCATAAGTAGATCTAATTATGACCGCTTACTTCAAAAAGAGGATTTAACCCAAAGCAGATTTAGTAGAGCAGTTTCCAAAAGGCAGCAGAAATCCCAGGCCTGACCTTTGAGAAAATCCTGAAGGCTTCACTGCCTTGGAAAGCAGCTAGCTCAGATCTCAGACAACTTCAGAGACGCCAACTTAAGTTGTCAGGGCTCTACGGGGGGTGGTTAATTAAGCATAAGTAGCATCTGTCAGGGTCTGCCGGATGGTGTACACTGGAGGCCAGTCAGGGATTGACCTGGGAAAAGCAGCCGCAGCAGCAAAATACTAAAATATAACCCCCTTCAGTGACAAATAGAAATTGAAAGTAGTTTGATGTTTAAGCATGAATCAAATGCCTTTTTAGTTCCCCATGGTGTTTATCAAAGTATCAAATGCATCTTACAATAATTTTTTAGAGTTTGATTTTGATTTTAAAAACCTTCCATAGAGAATTTTGCTCAGGAGAGGTGATGGTTGTAGTTGTTTCTAATAAAACTAAACTGAAGAAAGGGGCAAGGGTTAGAGTTGTTCATCTAGAGTTGAACAAGGTGAAGTCAGTAAGTAAACAAATGGAATAGGCTCACTGTATCATGTAGAGAAAAGTACTGCATAAAATGTAAAGCTCTCTATTGTGCATTATTTCAATTATTCTCACAGACATAAAAATTAGGGAGATAAAAGTATAGTTTTATCTTAATCTGAATGAGTACAGGCAATCCACCCCAACAACTCAGTTGAACAAACTATGCAAATGAACTACTATCAAAGAAACTGTCAAAAAAACCAGACAGATCTGGTTCTAGATCAAAGATAATATACAAAGTGATCAGAAAATAATGAATTAGTGTAAGTGTTCTTTAAAATTGCTTGATTTCAGCAGCTCTTCCTGCCCGCTTGCACCTATGCAAGTGTCTTTTCCTTTCCTGTCTCTTTCTAATAAACTTACTCTTTAAATATAAAAAATAATTGCATGATTTCAGGTCTTTTTTAACAAGACAACATCAAAGAGTTATTGACCTCTTACCTTATCAAATTTTGACAAAGTGCTGTTGTAGAGATATGCAGTTTACCCAAAGAAGGTCAACAGAACCTATTTTGCAGTATTTTAGTGCTTGAGGTAGTACAGTTTATAATGATCAAGGAGGTAGATTTTATTCTCACTCTGGGTTACCCTAAAATGTCAAGCTAGACCATCATTTTTTTTCAAACATGAAACTGATAATCCTTAGTTTATAGGAACAGAATATAGGCTTACAGGAATCATGAGTTAAGAGTATTTTGTGTATGTAACACTTCCATTTTTCCTCTCCAAGGATGTGCCAAGTCTGATATCAAGTGAATGTTGCCAATATTTATTTTAAAAATCAGCACAAACCTGTTTTGTTGCATTCTTTTATTTACTCTGATTATGACAGATTTTGTTTTTCTTACAAGTAAACTTATATGGGAAAGTCATATCTCTTTTAAATAATTTAATAGATAATAAAGTGAGATTGGTAAAAACTCTTTCTGAGTGGCTCTTAATTTGCAAGATCTAAGAACAGAAGCAGAGACATTTGGTAACTCAAAGACTTAGGATTTCATTGGTTTCAAAAACGAGTTCACAGAATTACCATTCAGCTAAGGGAAGGAAAAGGAGTGAATATGCTAAAAAGAAGATGCTGAAAAACTGGATTGTATAGAGGAATTAATTATAAAACTTTTTAATTTGGCATTTTTTGCTGCAAACATGGCTATCCCTTGTCTGAGAAAATGACATGCAAGGACATCAAGACACAATACAGTGAGTTTTAACTTTGAGTTTAGTTTTTTCATGTTGAATTTAAAGTTATTCAACCCTGAGAAAGTGAAGCAGATAGTCCTAGCCACTAAGTTACTTATAGACAACCAAATATAATGACTAGGTTTCATTTTAAGTGGATACATTTAAGAATTTTCCTTCCTGAATAAGTGGGTTCTTTCAAATAACAGAAAGGTTTTTCAAATGTAGGTGCTTCATTGATCGAGGTCAAATATCAGCCCCTGGTAGTTTCCAGCTTTACATCACAGCAATCATGTGCTAGCCTACTTAGATGCATCCCCAAACACAAAAATCCCAGGTAAACTATTTCTCTCTCTATAGTCACAAACCATTCAGCAATCGGAATTGGACCCTGGGCACCTGTCTGTGGTGTCACTGGACCAAAGTGTGACCTCTGATAGGGAAGCCCAGAGGGAAGAGGCCTGCAAGCAGCCAGTGTGGCTGGAGCCAGGCGTGCACGTTACCTCTCCCGCTCCTGCTCCAGCAGGTTGGTGAAGTCGTCGCTCTTGTTCATGTAGTCGGTGTGCTTGTGCTTCTCATTCTCTAGCTCGTACACTGTGCGCCGGTGACACTTCTCTGCCAGCAGCAGCTGCTCTAGCATGCGCCGATAGGTTTCTTTCTGTTTTTCCTCAAGTCTGTCCAACTGAGTAAGCAAACATGGGAAGAGCTTAACATTTTATTTCATTTGCATATGTCTCTAAATAATTTGTTGACTTTAGTCTAGGATTTATTACTTGAAAAGGAGAACATTGAGTCTGTTATTCTTTGCAATTTTCCCCATTCCATCATTCTCTCTGGCTAATTGGCTTTACAAACTAGCCATAATAAGGCTGCAGTAACTTCTCACCTGGCCCTTTTCTTCTATGAACCTCTGCATGGCTCCCCTATACTTCCAGAATAGAACAAACTCTCACTGCTTTCATGAAATGTCAGAAAACGCTATACTCTGAAAGAAAGAGGATGACATTTTTCTTGAGCTCAGAAAAACTAAGAGTTTAGTACATACATATAGCAAATTCTTTCCCTGGGAAGGTGTGCAGTTTTGTGCATTTCTGGGGAAAGTATATGAAAGAGTCATAGCTTCTTCAAGAGAAGCTAACTGGGTATTTCAGAACTTGTACAGAGGATGTATCTCAGATAAAATAGGGCTTTTCAAACATTACTATAGGGTCTTTGTACCTATTTCTCTGGCCAGGGTATGCGCTCTGAAGGGGAGCATACCTTAGAGATCTTTTTAATCCCAAAGTAAGGCTCAGTGAATGTTTGTTAAACTGAACTGCTTCTTTCAATCTTGCTAATTCTCTATCATATTCTCCTGTTCAAATTCTTATCCACAGCTGTCAACATCAGCACTACTGGCATTTTGGGTCAAATAATTCTTTATTTTTTATTTTTTTTTTAAAGATTTATTTATTTATTGATACAGAACTGGGGTACAGGTCAGAGATGTGGAGGGTGAGAGGATTCACCAGAGACAGAGCGGGGAGCAGAACAGGCAGATCGACGAAGTACACTGCTGAGGGGAGCAGCGGGCGGGTCAGGAGAGGTCTGCCACGCCATGTGGTCACCTCCAGGGCAGACGGGAATCGAACTCATGCGGAAGTGGTTTCAGCTTCTTAGTGCAGTGCTTTAACCTGCTGCGCCACCAGGGAGGGCCCAAATAATTCTTTATTTTAGTAGAGCTGTCCTGTGCATCGGATAGCCTTTAGCAACATTCTTGGCTTCTGCCCCCAAGAGGCCAGTAGTACCACCCCTGGTTGTGACAAAACTATCCCTAGACGATGTAAAATGTCCTCTGGAGGAAAAATCTCTGATACTGAACCAAAGCTTTAGTCAAAATAGACATATTTAAAATGCATTCCATAGCCATCTCCCCATGATCCACTGGAGTAACTTCAGGTTGTAACTGTTGCTCTCGTTTCCATTTTTCCTTTCTATAATAAGGATGATCCAGTATCCTCTATAATTGCACAAAACCTTTCTTATGAACAGGTCATGGCTGGAACCTAAAATAAAAAGGGTATTATTCCCATAATCCTCTGTGACTTCTGACTAGATCTTTATTTCCTTTGCCTAAGAGTAAATGACAAACTGGTGGAGAAGCCCAGGTTAACTGGACGCTGATGCTATCTGAGACTGTCAAATTGTTGTGTTTATGTCTTCTGGCAAATTTCTGTAGTCTCAAAGGGACAGTCTATACAAAGTATATTCTCTTATTTGGAATAACTGTTACAAAAATAATTCTCCCGTATTTCTATAAATGAATGTAATTTTTACCACATTTATAGAATTTCTCAAGCATTGCTGAAATACCACAGATATGTAAAAGCAATCTCTCCCCCCTTTAATCTTACCTACAATAATATAAATAAGGATGCTTTATTGTTTGGAAAATAGGTAGAAAAGTAGCTTCTCCTTCTTTCTTCCTGTCCTTCCCCATTTATCCATAAGGAAGGGTATATGTGTGACTCATCTGAAGGTTGTATTTATGAAGGGTCATCTGGGGAAGGAAGTGACAGTCCAGCTGACACAAGGGGGCAGTAAGGAAGACCATAGGTAAGAAATGGGCTCCTAGGTCTGGGCACAGGGACAATAAAAGAAAAAGATTCAAGAAGTTTTAAATATTCATGTGGAATAGCAGAGCACCTAAAATTAGACCTAGGGATAAAGGTAGTCACCATTACAAATTCCTGAACCCTGCAAAAACATACGTATGTTTCCAATACCACTCAGTGAAGCCAAGGATAGTGCATGCAAAACAGACACCTCTGCCCAACTTAGAGTTTGCCATTTCCAAAAATTATTCACCTTTCATGATAACAGGATGTGTCCAATGTGACACCTGTCCCTGACTTACTGGGCTCCTGTATAGCTGAAGATTATTGGTATCTACCCTATCTATTGTGCTTAGCCATACCCTGTCTCTTTTTGGCATTTGTATAAATAACATGAGCCTGCATTGTGTTTAGCCCCAGGGTCAAGAAATATCATTCCATTTGAGATAAACTGACCTGGGAGACAGGGATTTTCTTGTATTTAAAACTTATGAATGGGAAAACAAAAGCAAACTCTACTTGGGTGATCAATTAAGATTCCTTTGGCTAGGTTTAGTCAGAACAAGAATTTGAGAAGCAAAGAAAATGGAAACCTTAATTTCTTTGGAATTTTGCATAAGAGTTGTAGATTTTTATGATTTCTTGGTGGACAAAGCTATGGGAATTTTAATCTTCTGAGTCTATACCTAAACAAACTTTCATTATATTTTCATAGAGACATTTAATTGTGGTGATAGTTTCTGTTCAATCATATGTGGTACATTTTTAATATACTAGTTCCTTTTGATATCATTGGCTTTAACTCACAAGGAAGTTGAAGGAATTTAATATTTGTACCTTAATCCCTCCACCCACCCAGCAGATATTTGTCAAGGGAGAGGGGTCTCCGATATTGGGATCACTGTTAATTATCTGGAGAGTTTCATTTAACAATTTAGCTGGGCTTAATTGGTATGGAAATTAAAATGATAGTTCATACCCTGGTAAGTGTGTCTTTTGAAGAAGCTGAAGTGATACAATGTATCCAAACTGAATTCTCCAATTCAGCTAATTATAATTTTAGGTTGATGTTTTGACCTCTATATGTCTTTTACTTCTCAAATCCCTTTAGCTTTGGAACTAATTAAGGATGTCAACAATTATCACCTTCAGGTCCCAGGAAATACTTATCACTAGCATTGTTGAGTACCAAGTATGTTGGTACTCAAAAACTTGCCAAAAGCAAGTTGTACCAAAAAACTTGCCAAAAGCTTTACAGGCATTGCTTCATTTAATCCTCATACAATTCTATGAAATGTGTGCAGTTGTTACTTTCACGTGACATGGTAGTTAAGGAACCTGAGTCTTAAGGAGCTAAGAGTCCTACCCAAAGCCACATGTAGCAAATAATCTGGGATTTCAGACAAGCAGGTAGATACAGCCTGACGACTATATATTATCATAAAACCATCTAGTAGCATTTTAGGAAAATATGAATATAGACCTCCCACTTATGTCTGTGTATAGAAATTAGAAAATTATGGGATCCTCAATCTCTTGTGTATGCTGTGATCTTGTCTGAAATCTGTCAAACTGAGCTACTATGAAAGTTTGACTTAACAGTGTACTTATAGGAAACTGCTTCATACTTTCATTTATGATGCTGATTTACAAATTATGAATTTTTTACATGAATTCTGGAATGACCATAAGGTTAGATTCATCAATAGTTTCTCCACTTGGCACAGAACATTTATACAATGTGAGAGTATTTTTAACATGTAATATCATGGGTAATTAGTTACAATAATCAATAGTTCCTAAAACAATATTGTTTAAGCATGATTAAATACAGCTGTACTAGATTTCATGTTAAACCATAATCCCAAGCATTCCATTGAAATTTTTCCTCAACATTGTATTTTAGCTACCCACATGAAAATATTTTAATTGTTTTTAACAAAGAAACCAAAACACAGCAATGACATAACCATAAATATTAATAATAAATCATTTTATATTACCAATTTGATAATAATTCTGACAACCCAATACTAAAGCTGATAAATACTTCTTTTCATACATGTCATCTCTTAGAGAAATAAGAGTAATAGACTGCAAAAGCATGTAATTATCATAATCATATGGTGAAATAGATTTCATGCAATAAGTATATTTAACAAAAGCTTTTCAATACTAAATTCTTATCCATAGTCCTTGAATTGCTTAATTGTATCTTAGTTCTATGTTGGGTTGTCATAAAAGATTTTGCCTTTGAACGAAAATGCTAGAGCATATGAAACAAAAGAATGTGAGGCTCTCACTCTGCTTGTCCCTTCTAGAAGCACTTGCTAGTGTTGTTTTTACCTCTGAAATCGGTTTCTCATAGACATCTTCTCCTATAGATTTCTCCTGGGCTAGGATGGCATCTCGGTGCAGGACCCGCAGCACTTTCTCTGGCTCAGCAGACCCATAATGAGCCTCCAGAACCTCAGGCTTGGTTTTCTCTGTCTTCAGCATGTGGATCACATCTTCCCTGGCCTGCAGCAGAAAGTACAACAAGGTAAGACGGTTGACAACATAAATATCATGCCAGGCTCACAGAATCAACACAGCATATTGAGTGCATCCCCATCTCTTCTGGGCTGTTGGCAAATTCACTGGGTCTTCTGTTCGTATTTTTCACCAAAAGCATATTGGCACGCAGATACTGTGCTTCATGTTGCTAGGAAGCAGACAAGCAGGAAAAGGGTTGATGCTAATATTAACTACATAAAAATTGCTTGATCTAAGTAGTGATGGTTGTGAAGGGGGAGGACAGTTCCTTAGATACTTACCTGTGTTAGTATTCATGGGGTCAATGACAATATAAAGTTTTCTGGTTTTATATATATATATATGATCTCTATGTAGTAGTCAAATCTGGTTTAAAATAAAACTCTGCTCTCTCCATTCCAGTTAAAATTCCATATGCAATTAGCAAAAAAACAGTCTTTATTAGCAATCTCTTCTTTCCTATCAGGTGATTCATGTTACACAGCTGAAATACTTAGGAACTCACATTGTGCTGAGATGGAATTTTCAATCTAACATATTCTCACTAAAGGTGAAATGTAATCCTTTTAACATCCAGACTTAAAATCAGATGAATCAAGTTGGCACGAACAGTTTTTCTTTTGGTTTCTTTACAAAATTATCATTTTGTTAAAGCTCGTAAGAAAAGCATACTTATTTTATATCATATTGATTATGGGTCCCATTATATAAAGCAAATACATCTGGATGTATTTTCTACTGGGTAGTAGTGATGATTGTTCTAATTATAATGGAGCTGACATTTGCTAAATGTACTCCCATCTGGTCATATACTTGTTTTTCTAGTTATGATGATGGTAGGAAGTATTCTAACTTTATTCCACATTGAATCAAAGAACAAACTTGTTGACAACAGAATTTCAGTTTGTGACTCCCATGTTATGCTAATTATGGGGTTGAAATGATACTCTCATGGTATTTTAAGTAAGAATGTTAACTAGTTAGTCCTGAGATAGGACCATTATAGAGTTTGCCTTTCTTTTGATTTCTCACATTAGAGCTTTTTCATAGTCTCCAAATTAATCTAATTCCAGATGGCTAAACACTAATTTATTACATGAATGTCAATGTACTGGAATTTGCAAATTTTCCCCGGTTGTCTCTGCCACATACATATGTACTCATTTCAAGGCAAAAAAAAAAAAAAAAAAAGGAAAGGAAAATATTGAAGAACTTAATTTTTTGGAATTAGCAAGAAAATTAAACGTTAGAAGCAGTTTCATGGGAAGGCAATGTGTCTCCTTGAAAAGTGGAAGGACACATGCAGTGCTCAGGTTAACAGCACATATGCTAAAACTGGAACCATACAGAGGCATGAGCCCTGCAGAAAACTGACAGACGCTCCAATTTGTGGAATGTTTCCTATTTTTCTATACTGTCAAAAAACTAGCAAGGGGTCCTCGCTGGTGGTGCAAGGGGTTAAGTCTTAGCATTATCAAGGAAGCAGCAGCCTCTCTAGAAAGAGTTCATCCCCCACCCTGGGTGTGATCCACATGGCGTGGCAGACCTCTCCTGTCTCACCCTCTGCTCTCCTCAGCAGTGAACTTCAGTCAGTTTGCCTGTTCTGTTCCCCACTGTGTCTCACCTTCCCCTACCTCTGACCTACACCCCAGCTCTTGCATGCATAATTTGAATCTTTAAAAGAAAATTAACAAAGGTGTAAAGCAATGGTACTTAAGTTAAATATATATATATATATATATATATAAATAAAATACTTTATAAAAAGAAACAAAACTGTACTTTTATAAAAGAAAGAGAAAATACTTCATTCCTATTTCATATAAATGAAATAAAGGCAAATAATGTAATAGAAAGTTCTCTTTTTACATACCCAGTGCTGAGAAACCACCTAAATTCTAACGATAGACAAGTGTACACATAGTTTCTCTGAGTATTAACACAAAGGAAGCAAAAAACCAAATTCTGCCCAAATGATTATTCTATACTGTTTTTCACCCTTCCTTGATTCCTTTTAGAATTGCTTCAAACACAGCAATAGAGCTAGATAGAACAGCTATTAAGCTAAGTGTACTGAAAGCAGGATAGTGTAAAGACTATTAATGTCCCCACCTAATATTTATCTTGATTAGTCACATTCTGAATAACAGCTGAAGGAATCACAGGAACTATTTCCAGGTGGCATTTCCACAAATGATATTATGCAAAAATGTCTTTAGTTGTGGATGAAGATCATCAGAAAATAGTTGTGAAATGTAAACTAGCTCCTATAATCTTGGGTACATAAATTCCACTAGTTAGCATACATTTATAGATCTGAGCATAAAGGAAATTAAATAAGTCTTAAATCTATCAGGCAACTAGGAATTGGAATTCAAACTTGAAAATAAAATTCACCAGATGGTATAATAAAACAAGCCCAGTTTGAAGAAACTCAGAATTAGCTTCCAATTGCAGTTGTGATGTGATTTGTACAAGTTGCTAACATTACTTTGACCTAATTTTGTTGTCCATGAAATAGGATCATGGTAACTTTCTCATATGATTATTATTAGTATGAAATCAGTTATAAACAGATAATATAGAGATTCACACACAGTAGGTGCCAGTTGGTGGTAATAAATCAATGGAGTTTCTTTTAGGTCTCCACCATTTGATGCCTTTTTTTTCAATGGGGACAAAAAGAAGGTTGTAAAATATAGTCTTCCCCAAATATAACATTTAACCAAATAAAATATTTATGACTGGTATCATTTAACTGTCTAGAAATTTCACTATTTGTTCTGAGCATTTTTTTTAAGTTTTATTTATTTATGCATACAAAACTGGGGTACAGGCCAGAGGTGCAGGGGTGGTGAGAGGATTCACCAGTGACAGAATGGGGAGCAGAACAAGCTGATTGGCAAAGTACATTGCTGAGGGGAGCAAGTAGGAGGAGTCAGGAGAGGTCTGCTCTGCCATGTGGGTCACCTCCCTGGCCAGGGGATGAACGGGTGCTGAAGCAGATATGGCTGGCTTCTTAGTGCTGCACTTTAACACATTTCACCGCCAGGGAGAGTCCTGTTCTGAACACTTTTTCCAAAAAGAATCTTTTGTTGTGTGACAATTTCACATAAAATAAAAAATTCTTTGCTAGTGTTCTATTTTAATAACTAAAATTCATTAAAATAAAAATAGTCTTTAAATGAGAGCAACCACTTTCCAAAAGTTAGTTAATCTCCCTGACTCAGTTCCTTGTCTGTAAAATGAGGCATAGATCCCTCTATATCATAGAGAAGGGATCATACAAGGTTCTAACAAGATAATGTAAATAAAGGGCTTTTAAAACTATAGTAATAGTTGGACTATTACTGAAATAGGTTACTATTTAAGTTTAAAAGTTTAAACTATTCAGTTTTAAAATATGTAAGTATGGTTGGTATTTGTCTTCTTGACCAAATCTTCTCATTTTCTAAGAAAGCAGCTGTTTGTTTTTTTTTTTAAGATTTATTTATTTATGCATACAGATCTGGGGTACAGGCCAGAGGTGAAGGGCAGTGAGAGGATTCACCAGAGACAGAGTGGGAAGCAGAACAAGCAGAGCAGCAAAGTGCACTGCTGAGGGGAGCAGCGGGTGGGTCAGGAGAGGTCTGTGGCGCCAGGTGGATCACCTCCGGTGCTGAAGTGGCTTTAGATTCTTACTGCTGTGCTTTAACCCGCTGTGCCATCAGGGAGGGCCCAAAGAGTAGTTTTTTGTTTTTGTTTTTAATTCCAGCTAAGGTGAAACAGCTTTCTTCTCTCCTTAAAATCATTTATGCTTTAACTGAATTAACTGATATTCTACATATAATACCTTTTTAATTATTAATTACACTAGACTCTAAATAATAAAGAAAAAGACAGTGGAGTATCCCCGGTGGCACAAGGAGTTAAGTCTCAGCACTATGAAGCTATCAGCAGCCACTGCAGCAAAAGTTCAAACCTTGCCAAGGAGCTGATTCAAGTGGCACAGCAGAGCTCTTCTGTCTTGCCTACTGTTCCCCTCAGCAGTGTAATTCAGTCAGTCCACCTGTTTTTTCCCCCCACTCTGTTTCTAGTGAATCCTCTAACCGCCTCTGCCACCCTCACCTCTGGCCTACACTCAGCTCTTGTATGCATAAAGAAATAAAAAAAAAAAGTCTATGATGATATAATAATGTACACTATGTATTTAGAAGCACACTACTATAAATTTACAAAATGTTTTTTCATTGCTATAGTAATAATCGTGAAAGGAATACAAGTGTTGCTCATGAATTTTTAATAGTATGAATTAATTTTAAAATAGTAAATCATTAATGCTGTCGATATCTGTTTAGTCAACAGATTAATGAAGGTAACTATGTGATCACAGTAGTAGTTTCACTGCTTTGATCACATGATTGAATCTATGTAAATATGATCCCACATTCTTGGGATAAACCCTTTTATATCTCCATTTTGAGAAGTTTGTAAATTTTTCTATAAATGAATGAAATTCAAAATATAAGAAAATAAGAAAGTTTCTGTCCTTGAACATGACTAGTTTTAAAAAGATTTTTATTTATTTATGCATACAGAACTGGAGTGCAAGCCAGAGGTGCATGGGCAGTGAGAGGACTCACCAGAGACAAATGGGGAGCAGAACAGGCAGATAGACAAAGTACACTGCTGAGGGGGGCAGCAAGCGGGTCAGGAGAGGTCTGCTGCACCGTGTGGATCACTTCCACATCAGGGATCAAACTTGCACTGAAGTGGCTGCGCTAGCTTGCCTTGCTGCATCCTAACCCATTGCACCACCAGGGAGGGGCCAAACATGATTATTTCCTTGGAGAAGTTTTATCAGGAGTAAGTCATAGCAAATCTTAGGATACTAGGAAGCTGCTAATAGGCCACTATATTTAAATACATGTAAAGGAACCCAGAAGGAAGCATACTTTGATGAGAACTCTAGGAAGGAAAAAGAAAGGAGATGAGGGGAAGATAAGAAAATGAAAATATTCAATTTATTAGTCCTGATGATGAGGAGTAAATATGAAATGAGGTTATAGAAAAATACACAAAGGGTCATATATCTCCTTTCCATTCTATATGGTCTCTCTTTCTGCCCTGGGAGGCATAGGAAGGCCAAGAAAGTAATGTCTCCCACTTCCTCAACAACTGAAAGTGAATCAGGTGGCACAAGGGGCTATCTCAATTGGCTGCTTAAGAAACTGACTCAAAACATGTGGGGGCAGCAAAGAGCCACTTTACAAAACCTAGGCCCAACCAGGTGAGTGTATGATTCATCTTAAATAATCAGGAAGGGCATGTGCGCTTTGCTGGGCACAGGAGGGACCAGATAAGACAAGGACAGGAATAGTTGGCATAATTCAAAAGAAGGTTTATTCATTCAATAAATATTTGTGCATGTTTACTTTGTTGCAATGTATTGCATTCAGTGCTGGAGATATAATTGCACGCTCAGGGATTAAAGTCTAGAAGGATATAGCCAAACACTGAAAAAATACTCACAATATTTGGATGGAGGAGCTATAGAAGCCTAAGGATTTCTTCTAGGAGAATACTTGAATTGAATCTGAGCTCACAGAGGAAGCTTCCTGGAGGACATGACCCAAAATATCACAATGAATACATGAGACAGAAAAAAAGGGAGGAGTTAGGATGAGAATGTGTTAAGTCAAGGGAAGATTATAGGCAAATGTCAAATAGTTTTAGATGTATGGACAAATACAATATGAGATTGGAGTGGTAAACAACAGGCAACTCATGAAAAGTCATAAATCATGCAGTGGCTTGTATTTTATTACTGAACAAAAGAAAGAAGGTTGGAATTTTTAAGCAGCAAGGCAGTAACATGGTCAAATTTGCATGGTGGAAAGCTTATTCACCTATTCACCTACTCTGTTAAAGATACAGAAATTCTGAATCATCAGGTCTTGGTGTAGCCTAGAAATTGCAATTTAAAATAGCTCTGCAGGTAATTCTAAAGTGCAGTGTAATTAGAAACTGGTGCTCTGGTACAGGAAGATGAGTTAGTTCATCATCAAAAACAATTAAAATGTCTGCTCTGTTGCTCAAGGTTCCCTGCAGGGTTGCTTGTCTCTAGGGTTCTCGGTGTTGTACCTATATATCCATTTTGCTAATGCTGATCCTTCGCCAGGGAACCATGGCCACTTCAGATCAGCAGGAGGGTCCAGGGAAACAGTAGGGAAATGTTTGCTAGTTTTGGGCAAAGTAAGGTGACTGTCCCATTTTGCCTGGGACTATGGGCTCTCACCAAATTGTACTTTTGTAAACCAGGACAGACCCAGATGAACTTGGATGAGTTTGTCACTGGAGGGTAAACACTGAATAGGTAAGAGACTGGATATCCCAAAATGTCCCTGTATCTACCTGGGCAATGATGAGGAATTACTATACTCAGAAGCTGTATTTCATTGACAGTATTTCCAAAATGTAGCTTTCTTTAAAGGAAAAAAAAATGCCATTATTGATAATTATGCCTGGTAACAATGGTAACTATTTTTTAAACTTGTGGGGTTTGTTTTACCTCTAGGGAGAAACCCATAATAAGCATGAAGAAAACTTAGTTGTTATGCCTAGTTGACATAGTTTTTTCCAACATTTCTAAAATGGGATGTGTATAACCCTGGGAGCACAGGGTAGAATCACAATGAACCTTGGAACATCTAGTTAAACCTGATGCATCCACCTGAAGTACTGAGATTATTACAAGTTCAATATTGACTTGAATATTTAGGAAATAAAATAAATATTAGGAAATAACACAAAACTTAAAAACATTTGCTTGAGGTATACAGTTTGGGACAGACTCTTAAATGATGCCACCAGACCCTAAGCTTGGTGGTCAACTTAGTTGGTTGAGAGGGGGAAACCTGTCCCTTCTAATGATACTGCACACCTCAAACAAGGCATTTCCTGCACACCTCAAACAAGGATGCTTTTTGAGGAAAGAATAAATCTGTTTCTGTGCTTACAGAATCAGAATGTTACAGTTCTGAAACACTGTCACTTATCTGTATTATTTAGTCAACTACCTAACGATGGTCCTATTGCTGCAGTGAATTAAAGAATCTTGGAAAAAATGGTCCTGGAAAGCTAATGCATGTCCATTCTATGAATGTTTTTGGCCGTTTGGGGACCTCAACTTGATATTCTCTATTTAAGTAAGGTAATTTATTAATTTACTTGTCTGTTTCTTAAAGTATGATCTGTTTTGAGGACAGGGACTGTGCCTACAGTGTCTACTAAAAGAGCGCCTACTCACATAATAGGTTCTCAGTAAATATTTGTTGAAGTAAAGTAAAATAAAGTGCTGTGAAGTCAGAGAGGCATAAACTGGCACTGAAAAATCTCAGAACAACCTTAACTACTTAGCCTTGTTTTAAGAGAGATAAACAAATATATTTTGTCAACTTCTACTCTTTCATCTGACATTTTGTCTACAGTTTAGGAGTCACTTTGTTCTTCTTGAGTTTATTACAAAAAGAAAATATGTAAACTGAATAAGGAAAAACAGTACATTCCACCAGAATGTTGCAACAGGAAATGGACTATCTTTAAACTCATACAAATTGAATTACAATATTTACCCTAGATAGGTAAATAGGAATATTGTAAATGGATTGGGAGGGAAAAAGCTATAAAATCTGTGATATTTGTCATTACTACATAATCAATTTTGTTTTTTTTCTCCTGAATTTTAGAGAGAAAATTTAACATGTTTAGTACTACAATAATTTAAGGAGAAAATTCAGACTGAGTTAGTTTAAAGGGTCACTGAGACTAAAACACGTGTCACTGGTTTATTTGGAGAATTTTATTCCCACAACTGTGTGATCAATAACAACTTAAATCTCTTCAGCTTGGTCACTAATGAGCACTCTTAGCACTACAAACTGAGTATCATGCAAAAGAAATACTTTATTAAAATTTCAAAAGCAGGTGCTATTTTTCACCTTAAAAGTGGCTTTAGTATCACTATAATAGGTAAAATTCCTCAAAATCCCAATGATGTTTTTCATAAATAGAAAAATTTGTATGGCATTCCAAGGAACTCCACATGGCCAAAACAATCTTGAAAAGCTACAAAGTTGAATTTTATGATTTCAAAACTTACTGCAAAGCTTCAGTGATCAAAACAAGGTACACTAGCATAAAGGCATACAAATTGGCCAGTGGATTAAAACAGCAAACTCACAAATAATTCCTTGCATATATGATCAAATGACTTTCAATAATGACTTCTAAACCAGCAGGTGTGAAAAGGACAGTCTTTTCAATAAATTATGATGGGAAAACAATGAAGGTGAATATTGTAACATATACAAAAATTAACTCAAAATAAATCAAATACCTAAATGTAAAAGTTAAAAGACTCAGAAGAAAAAAATGAGGAAATAAACCTAATGACATTGGATTTGGCTGTGATTCTTGGGCAGGACACCAAAAAGCACAGGCAACAACCCAAAAGAGATAAATTGAACTACATAAAAATAAAAAGATTCTGTGTACCAAAGAACAAAGTTAACAACATGAATAGCAACCCACAAGGTGGGAGAAAATATTTGCAAGTCTTATATTTGATAAGGGATTAATTTCCAGAATATGCAAAGAACTCCGAAAACTTAACAACAAAAAAACAAAATAACCTAATTAAAAAATGGACAAAGCTCTGAAAAAGATGACTCCTAAAAAAATATACAAATGGCCAAGAAGCACATGAGGAGATGTCTCATGTCATTAGGGAGATGAAATCAAACTATAGTAATGCCACTTCACATCCTCAAGGATAGCCATCATTTAAAAAAAATAATTAAATCAAAGGATAAGAAGTATTGGCAAATATATGAAATTAAAACCCTGTGCAGGGCTAGTGAAAATGTAAAATGGTACAACCACTATGGAAAATGATATTTGCTTCAAAAATTTCCTCAAAAAAAATCAAAAGATTTTCATTTTACCTAGCAATACCACATCTGGATTATAGCCAAAAGATTGAAAACAGGGATAGCCATGCGTTTAGTAATGATTCCCAGGAACCAAAAGGTGAAAATAATACAATGTTCATTGACAGAAGAATAGATAAACAACATGTGACTTGTACATACGCATATATTGCAATGTTATTTAGTCTTAAAAAGGAAGGAAGTTCTGAAGTACGCTACAATGGATGAATCTTGAAGACAAAATACTAAGTGAAATAAGCCAGTTACAAAATATTTTCAACTCCACTTATCTAAATTACTTAGAATAACCAAATTTATAGACAAAATTTAGGATAGTGGTTGTCAGGGGGGAATGGAAGATGAAAAATGATTCTTTAATGAATACAGAGCTTTAGGTTTGGAAGATGAAAAATGTTCTATAGCTGTATGGTGCTTACGATACATAACAAGGTGAATATATATGATGACAGTGAGCTATACACTTTAATATTGTATAAAATGATAAATTTTATATTTTGTATATATTACCATAACTTGTCAAAAGTTAAAATTAACTTGTTAATCCCCAAAAAGTTTTGAATGTGAAAGGGAAAATCATCTTTAATCTGCTATACAGATTAACACTCTATAAAAAAGCAAAATTCTATGTAATGAATTATAAAAGTTTAATATTTTTCTTTTGGTTAGTCAGCTAAACATCAGTCATTCATGGGTTTAAATGCATTTTCATTAGTACTTGCTTTTCTTCTTTTCTCTTTTTTTTTAAACACATTGGGATATTAATAGTATGTCAGCTGCTGTGTCCTGGATTAGTAATTAGATAAGGTCACTGGTTCCCCCCCATGCAGTTTTGTGATCCTACAGTGTATAATTTCTTAAATTCCAGAAGTCTGCAAGCTTTTTATTCTTGCTAATAAAGACTTTGGCAGAGCTCTTAAACTAACCACCCCCCAAGCATAATCAGGGCCAGCAGATATGTAGGGCAGTTTTCAGTGATCCAGTTGAGGAGCTGAACTCTTTAGAATATGAGAGACAACATCCCTAAGGCAAACTAGTGGTTTGTCTTATTTTCTCACAGTGGTTGTTTACCTAGCATCATAAATTTAACCCCTCAACATCAATCACCTCGATGAGACTCAGAACAGATAAGGCATCTGTACCAGATCTGGTATTAGACATATCTATTAGGGTAGGTTACTCAGCTAAATTTTCTTGACCTCATTATTTTCCTATGAATATCACCTTTTCAGATGGTTTCTGGAATTTGTTTTTCTTGAACTAATTCCTTCAATGTAATCCCATCTAAAGAAATGACTATCAGGGTGGCCTCGCCAAAGGGCTATTTGCATGAGGCATGAAGCTCTTCCTGGGAAAGAACTCATCCCAAGAGAGGAAGGGCACCATTTTGGTGGAAGAACAATGGAGCAGGGTCAGAGGGGAAGGGTGAGTTTGAGTGCAGCACAGTGTCTGTCACTCAGACTCCCCTCCCTTTGCCCTCCCTCATGCCAGAGTCCCAGGGTGAGGAATTGCCATAAACGACCCAAATAAAAACTAGAATTGGTGAATTAGAATTCAAGGCATTGCAGATTCAGCCGCAAGGAGGGAAAGGGAGGGAGGGCAGTGCTCTCTGTACCTGCATTATGTTCTCAGCCTAGATTTTAGCCAGACCGGACTCCAAGTATAGACATTAACTGGCAAAGACAGAGCGGCGGGGCACACACAGTGGTGGTGGCTATGCTTCCGTCAGGTACTTGAGGGGAAGCCACCATCACCACAGAGGGTCTGAGTAGGAAAAAGGGCACAATGGCGAATGCTGAATGGCAGCCCAGTGTGTGCAATCTGTGAGCTCATCCTCCCAGGACTTTTAACATCTTGGAGGAGGAGTCTGAGGAACCAGGAGGAAACTGACATTCCTCAAGTTGGGGCAGAGGCAGGTGCGAGTAAAGTCAGGAGAGGGAGGAAATAGATAAACCTTAAATGGGACATTTATTTGAAATACTTCACATTGCATTCCTGGGATTTACTGTGTTTTATTGTTGTTATGTTCACTTCAGCCTTTGAACAAAGTGAATTCTATATTGTACACTTAGAACAGCTAGAACTTAACTCTTTAACAAAAATACAAAAAAAAACTCAGTTATTATGAACCTATGGGGAATGTTACACTGGATATTTATTTTAATAAAAAATTCTAAAAGTACTTTAAATACTGGAGTTTTTCAATTTTCAGGGCTTGGGAATAGGAACATCCTCAAATGTATTATATATTCTCTCCCTTACACAGAATATAATGCACACAAATTACATTTTAAGAACTCAGGGTGGTTGAAGTATCAATTGTTCTACTCTAGGTATAGTGTTATGTTTATTTACTAAGCTCTGGCTTGTTGTCTTTCTTTTTAAACAAATTTCTAATGTAAACTTAGAGCTAGTTTTTGTTTATTTTTTACTCCTAACTCAAGAGAAGTATGGTAGAAAGAACATACTTTGAGAATCTTGGGTTAGAAATATGCATCAACATGTGACCTTAAGTAATTTAATTAGTCTCTTTGAAGTAAATTTCTTCATTTGCAAAATGGGCATAACAGTAGCCTTCGCACAGGTTTTACCTGAACTAATGCATAAAGCTACCTGGCCAAAGTTAGTTACCCCTTCCTTGATGTCAAACACAAACTGTGGCTCTCCCATTTACTCTGTAACCTTGGTTTAGTGAGCCCTGAACTTCATTTTCTCCACAAATTTGCAATGAAATCTCTATCAAGTGACTAATAAGTGCCTATACTGCAACAGATGCCCAATAAAAAGCAATTTCCTCTTTTCTCGTAGGTGTAAACTGGTTGATGTGGAGCAGTTGGATCTACTCAAACACGCAACTAAAAACCTTTCTATAAATGGACTCAGTAAGTCAAAGGCTAAGGCAATTGCTCTTATCCCTCTTGCTCTTAATAGCCTGTGATTGCCCGAACTACTCCTGACAATATTTGTTATTTCTATGGCACTAACCTACCAGGGAACTAGCAATCGACTCATCCTGCACTTCTGAGTCTCCTGCACGATTTGTTGATGTGATTTGAAGGAACAGTTCACTCTCTAATTCAAGAATTTGGACTACATTGTTTGCTCGAGTCTGTATTCTGTATCATCATGTCAAAAGATTACACTGCAACAGAAGTGACTTACCATTTTTTTCTAAACTTTTCTTAGTATTCTATTTAAAATCTGGCATCAGTAAGAAGCAATGTGAAAGTGCAGCTTGTGCTTTAAGCAGGCATTGGGCATTGCTTATGGATGAGAGCACAAGTAGGCAATCCCTCCAACTTAAGTAAAAAAAAAAGTGCAAAAATGGAAATGTAAAATTTTAAAAGTGCATCATCAACATTTAATGAAATTCCTATAAGAGTTCCAATTTGGAATGTCCTTCTTGTACGGAAAGGGTATCCCCGAAGAAGCTATAAATGTCTATATTCTTTGGCAATATCTAGCCACCTAGTACCATATCTCAGGATAAAATGTAGTCTGTTTTACCTCTGCTCTTAAGATTTACTTCTGCTCCTTCTTTCTCACTCTATTGAGCCAGAGATGGAAGACATGCAAAAAAAAAGTAAGCAAGGAAACCTCACGTGTATTTTACCTTAGTGCTAGCATTTAGGAGCTGCGTGCTTAGAGCCAGTGCTCTATGATTTGAGAATGGACATAAAATAGTAAAGCTGCCATTTCTGCGCTCTGACACTTTCCTAATTACCATACTTGCCAGCTTTTAAATGTGATTGCTCACTTTCTGCCACCGCGTAAGACTAAGACCTCAGTGAGGGTACAAGCCCCTGTTCCTTTCCTGTCCCTACCCCCTCGCCTAGTCTCCAATACAAACGTTTGTCTCATAAACATTTGTTAAATGCATAGGCAAAATGTGTGTGTCGTGGATGCCTATTTTGTATGTGTCTTCAACTTGTCCATCAGTGATTTCCTGTGTATATCTTTTTCAAAGTATATGTATTTTCTACTTTGAGGACAGAACAGCTTTTTTATTTTAATCTACTTTTTTACTTTTCACTAGAGAAAGTTTAAATTCCAAATGATATTGCCTTGTTATCTGCATTTATGTTCATGAATTCCTGTTAAATCTCCTTGTGATTCATATTGTATATGAATAATAAGCAAAAATGAGATAGCTAATTTTTTATTTTTTTGCAATAGCAATTTTCTGTAAGTTTACTGCAAACACTAAATTAGAGAAACTGAGCTGTTGTTTCTAGGAAAATACAGAGTTAGGCTCCCATAGGCCTCTCATCACATTTTCATCAACCACCCAATTCATAACCTTGTTTTATGTGTGTGGGGTTTTTTTTTTCCTGTCAGATAAGTAAATGAGTGAATGAATATACACAGGTAGCTATCTTTTACATGGGGAAAAAAAGTCAGGGAAAAGGATTTAGGGATTTTGCATGTAACATAAAGTTAATGACAAAGAAAAGGAAATGCTTGGAACAATTATGACAGATAGTATGTAACTCCTCAAAGTACAAAGAGTTTACATATATTGGTGAGAAAGACACTAAAACTCATTAGAAATATGTACGGAACTTACAAACAGACAACTCGCTGATTATAAAGAATACCTAGGAAATAATGCAACTTAATTAACAACTAAAGAAATAAAAATTACAACAATAAGGAGATACCATAGTTCTTAAACCAGGACAAAACTCAGACTTGTAATAGTTATTACAAGTGAGAATTTCATTAGTGGGTAGTCTCATAATTTTGTTGTGATGACATATAGATTCTGGAAAGCAATTTGGCAACAATGCACATCAGAGACTTAAATTATTCACACCTTTAAATTGAATATTCATGCCTTTAACAAAAAGAACAAAGATCCATGCTTGTTGTAATGCTATTTACAATATTAAAAAAGAAAAACATGTAATTCGATATTCAAAAGAAGGGACATATTTGAGTAAAATATATCCATAGAATAATATACTATGCAGACTTTTAAAATTATATTTCAAAGATGTTGAATGATGGGATGCTTATAACAGAGATTCAAAATTTGTATGTATACTGTGCATGCAACTATACTAACAAAATAAGTGAAGAAAAACAAACTAATCACAATTGTTCTTTCAGGTTGGTAGAAGTTAAAGTGATTGATATTTTCCTTATAACTGTTTAATTTTTCAAAATCAGTGTTTCTCAAAATTTTTCAGTTTTGTCTTCTTTAAGGACATATTTTAAATTTTTCTTCCTAATCAACCCCCTATAAAATTTTAATATCACAAATGTCCTATATACAGTTTAAGTACTGTGGTCTTTTTGAGAGCTACAAAACACTGTTAACAGTTAAAATTTCTTCAAATACCACCTCCCGACCCCCAAGAATTTTCAACCTGTTGGGAACAATAATGCTCTCCCTGAGAATTCATATTCTAAATGTTCTATATTCATTGGTTTTACTTTGATAACCAGATAAAATATTCTTAAAAGAACGTTCTGGTGTTGATAGTGTCAACTCAGAGGAATAAATCTCAAATAATGGATTTCTGGTCTTCTGGCATCTGAAATTTTGAAGCTATGATCTATTTCTTATGCTCAAAATTGTTGTAACTAAACATCTATTTTACCTAGTATGCCTGGTTCTATATGTGTAAGATGATAAGTGTAATATGAAACAAATATATTTACAGGGAAGGAGAGAATTGAATTTAATAAAAGCTAATACTTATATTGTACCAGAGTATGAATAACATTCTTTCTAGGGGTGTTATTACCATTATTTTATTTATTTATCATAATTCTATTCCATAAATGAAGAAAATAAGGCTCACGGATATTAAATAGCTTGCTTAGCTAAGATACAAGACTCATAAGAAATAGTCTTATCTGACTCCAAAATATTTATTCTTTCCATTACAAGTTGTTAGGGGGCCACTGTCAGTAACCTGTGAAAATATGGTATAAGCACAAAGCAAAGGAAGGCTGCGCACTGAAACTCACTGGATAATGTTTCTGGTACGAACATTTCCATCCACACATGTTGCTGCCGCCATCTGGTCCAATTTCCCCACACTACATAACTTGATTGGCTTGCCAGGATCTTGCCAACATTTTTCAAGCATTGTCATCTTTTTAGTAACTTTCCTAAAAATGCTGCACTTCTATGTCCGGAGAGAGCACGTGAGGCAGTGACCCCAATCATGTAAACTTACTTCTGCTCTCCAAGACCCTTTGCCAAGCCACTGCTGCCGGGAGACAGCCCTAGAGCATGACTTCTTGCAATGCCCTTTGAAGTAGATAAAATATGCACTCATGGACATCTGTCTGTTATTTCCTGCACTCACAGCTTTGTTCTTCTTTATTGCCAGAGAATTCTATGGATGATGTCACTTTTCTCTGAAGAGAACAGGCCATCAGAGCTTTTCACTGACATAATTAATTATCTGTAGCTTGATTCTGGGCCAGAAAATTCTCAAGGCACAGCCCCCAAAAGAATTAACTCTACTGTGTTTGCTATTCTTAAACTTTTAAAGAGACAGGGAACCATATCTTTTTTTTTTTTCTCACACACTGATAATGGTATTTTTGTTCAGTGATATCAAGTAACAGAAAGTGAACTGGGGCACTATTCTATGATTTCACAAGGAAGACCTTCGGTTCAATGGACAGCAGACTCTAAAGGTCGCTGCAGATCAAGTATACAAAGCAAAGCTTTTAGGGCTTAGTTTTAAATTCTACAGGAATGCATCACAAACACTGAATAGACTCTTTGGGGGATCTTGTGAATCTATAGCCAGAAAAATGAGATCTCAGCCATAGTTAACTTATCTACAAGATAAAAGGCATTTAGTTTGTCAGTCACAAAAGCTAAAAACATCAACATTTTAAAACTGTACAAAAGATAAATCTACGATGGAAACCATATATTATGAGAGTTTTCACTTAGATCTTTACAGATATCTAAAGCAATTTGGACAATACATAAAAAAGTCTCTCCACTCTGCTGTGTTTCAAGATTATGTAAATGAGTTACTATTTGTCTCTCTAAAATGGGTTTGATGGGCACAAACAAAAGACCGTATATGTCATAAAGTGGAGGAGAGGTGCTGATAGAAACAGGGTTTTGAGGTCTGGCTTTGATCTTTCATTGTGAGGAATGAAACTCTCAACTTCCTCAAATAGCAATATCCTGTTTAATTTGAAGGATTAACCAAAGCCATAATTAAATGTGCATATAATACTGTACCTACAAAAAAATGTTTGCTATTTATGGTCTCTTTTTCTGATGATTCTGCATTAGTGGTTAAAATTGTGTTCTCTCTGGATTCATTTAGCTAGACAAATTATGCCTTACTATTTCAATTTACTATTGATATGTTTAAAGACTTGAAGTTGTATGTAATATATGTTGATTATAAAAGGATGAAATTGAAGAATTAATTTTAAGAAAATATGTATTTATATGCCACATAACTCAAAAACTCCAATTCTATTAATAATCTGAAGTAAATATTTTCAGAATTGTTTTTCTCCATAGATATATTAACACAGATGCTAACACATACACATTCTGTTTCTTCCTCTCTTTCTGTCTTTCTCCCCCTAATGTTATTGAACATTT
Source organism: Condylura cristata (assembly GCF_000260355.1). Taxonomy (NCBI): domain Eukaryota; kingdom Metazoa; phylum Chordata; class Mammalia; order Eulipotyphla; family Talpidae; genus Condylura; species Condylura cristata. The sequence goes on from NW_004567102.1 coordinate 29,829,955, forward strand.
CCTATATACCAGGGGATAATCATAGTGCATTGCAAATATTATCTCATTTCAACCTCACAAAAACTGAATCAGATAGTAACAATTATTAATAACATTTTGTAAATGAGAGCTTTGAGATAAGTACAGAAAAGTTCAGTGATTTGCTCAAAGTCTCACAATTAATAAGTGGCAGTGTCAATATGCAAATCTAGGCATTCTAACTCCAGGGCTGGCGATCTTAATATTATATTTTATGAAATATATATATATATATATGTGCATATATGTATATATCAGTACAGGTATGTACCACTTTACTTTTTATTCAAATATGTACCACTTTAAATTTTAATATATTTTAAATATACTTAAATATATTTTTAAAGTATTTTTAATCAAATGGGTATGTGCTACTTTATTTTTTTATTCAAAGAAATGAAAAGCTCCAGGATAATATATTTGATCAAAATGCTACTTCATCAGGATGTATAGTGGTATCTTGTTTTTTAATAACTTGACTAAGTTTTCTGTATTTTTATAGAAATTAGTCTTTCAATTTAGTCTTTTTAAAATTTTCTCAATTCTTTTATATACCTGAATCTCTAACTCAAACTTTAGATCAAATTCTAATATTCTTCCAAATTTCAATGGAAAGATCAAGTGACTGTGCTGGGCTAGAATTCCACTGTGTTGAATTTGTTTGAAATAAAGCTCTCTACTGTGATTATGCCTGTAGCAACAAAATAAAACCTTTACAAACATTTCTTTGGTTTGTCCTATAACCTCCTTTAGATGGAATTTAATGGTTGGCTGGTGTTTCTCTTTCCATTAGCATCAGCATCAGCACACAACATAGATAAAACAGTTACCTTTCTCCTTCTTCCTTCTATTAACTAGTTAATTCACTTAGCAACTATGTTTAAGGTTGTTATTCTGCTAGTTGTTGTGATAGATCACACGTGAATAGGATAAAATCTTATGTCTGCATGATTTTATAATCCACTAAGAATGAAGTTTGGAATGACAAATCACATGTTCATCAAACCACCTTTTGGAAGGAAGGATAGAAGGAAAATTCTGGAGCATAGGTTAACGTAGGGAAGTAATGAGGAATTATTAAATTTGATTCCAGCTTCCTGACCAACTAAATGGCTCTAAGCCCTAACAGGATATTTGATTTAGGGAATCAGGAATTTACAATAGGACAGAAACTTGCTCTTTACTTTACAGCTAAGGAAACAGATTCAGAAAAAAGCAGCGTTTTGCCCAAAGTGTGCAACTAAATGGTTGATTATAGAGTCTATGTCTTCTGATTCTTAGATTAAAGAGCCCCCATTCTACTAAATCATTAATAAATACATTACAACAATCTCAAAATGAAATTTATATATAAATTTATTTGTTTTAAAAAGTGAAATGGGAGATTTTTTTGAATAGATCAATTTTCTTTTAAAGATTTATTTATTTATGCATGCATGCCAGAGGTGCAGGGGATTAGAGGATCCACCAGAGACAGAGTGGGAAAGAAGAACAGGCCAATTGATGAAGTACACTGCTGAGGGGAGCAGCGGGCAGGTCAAGAGAAGCCTGCCAAGCTATGTGGGTCACCTCCCTAGCTGGGGGTTGAACTTGTGCTGCAGCGGTTGTGATAGCTTTATAGTGCTATGCTTTAACCTGTTGTGCCACTAGAGAGGACCCATATCAATATTTAATAAGAATTTGAATGTCATTTTTGAACATTTGGAAGAATACTGCCATGCATGTCATTGGAAGTTTATGAGTATAAAAATAAAGCTCTAAAAATATAATTGACTGCTCACTAAAATTTGATTGTATATTCTAACACATTATTTGTCCATCAGCAATAGAAATTGGTTACTGAGCACAAATCTGTGATTTAATAATTTAATTTTAATTTTCAGATCAGTGTATATGTATTGTTTAAAAGCATGTTTTCTCCCCATATAGTTCAAATGTTGGAAACCTTGATCTTGTTACAAGCTTGTCAACAACTAGTGTCAATAACCAATCATCATTTAAAGTAGGAAACACTCTGATTACACATGTTCCATAGCATGGTCTCATTACTTGCAGTTCCTTAGGAATTTTTTTTTCATGACAGCCTAAATCTGAGGATTATCTGTAACATGATATCCATAGTGATCTCTAAAACTCTCTAATTTGTACAATGTTCCCGGTGCATCAGCTTTTTTATGACCAAGAAAATGGCCAAGAACCACTGGCCAAAATTCATATTAATGACTGGAATTTTCTGGGAAAGAAGATTCTTTATCGCGACAGTCCATAAAATGGCTCAAGGTCCTCTAGTATATATCAAACACTTGCTGCTCATTTGTAGTTACCAAATTGCCAAATATTGTTGTCTCAGGCAATTGATATCCATTGGACCTCTACTGAGTTTTTGTGGTTAGAAACGTTATCTAATCTGTCATCATTCTTTATCATCCACATGCCAAAGGTCAGATGAAAGCATGGTGAAGATGACTAAATAGAAAAGGCAGGTGAGTGAGATCAGACATTCAGTGTTGCCAGATCTCTCAGTGTTGACCTCACTACTTCATGCTCAATAGTGAGTATTCTCTAATAACATTGTGGAACTATCCTCGGATTTCCTTCCAGTTTCTCCAAGACTTTCAAGGTCAACAAACTGAATGCTCTATTTTTGCAGCCACTCTTCACCCGTGCTTGATCCCAAGCATTAATTTAGCAAAACATCCTGGAGTTGCAGCAATATGGGCCCAAGCTTTCCAGCTGAAGTTCAAGGGATTGTCTCACAGATGGTGTCACATTGATGGGAATCAGTTCTGAAGACTTGCATAACAAGATGACTTAACTACAGCAACACCATTTGAAGCTTGTCCTCCTGACATGTCTAGCTTTGTTTAATCTAGACATAATTCCTAAGAACTCAACAAAGTCATAAATAAAATAATTGCTCCAGATATTTGACCTTCATCAGTGTTGTCTATGTTGTTCCACCTGTGCCCTTCTGAATGCCAGTCAATGGCAAGCTCTGTTTTTCATATGCTGGGTCAGAAAAATCTTGAAGATAACCTTAGCTAAACTTTTTCATATATGTCACCTTCAACCTTCAGCCATCAAGTTCCATCACCATTCCTATGAAATTTGTACAGAATCTGAACATTTTTTACCTCCACTCCTGTTATCACCCTAATCCAAGTCACCATTTGGTGCCGGGGGTGAGAGTACTCACCAGTAACAGTGGTGAGCAGAGCAGGTGGATCTACTGAAAGACACTGCTCACCACAGAGAGGAGCAGCAGGCAAGACAGGAGAGGCCTGCTACACCACATGTGGGTTAGCTACCTGGTGGGGGTCGAACTCAGACCATAATGTTGATAGTGCTGAGACTTAAACCCCTAGCCCCCAGGATGAAGTTTTTCATAGTCTAAGAGTAGGAAAGTATTTCTAAATTGATGCAAATCAAAAGTCAGAAAATAATGATGTCTGACTAATGATAGTAGCACTAAGTTCTGCATGGTAAAAATAAAATGCTAAAAGCAATATAAAAATAAAAATGAGGTGGGAAAATAATTTTATTTATAATTCATATCACAAAGAACTAATTTCTTTACTATATGAAGAGCTCATATTAGTTAATAAAAACAAAAAAAGAAAAAAACAAAGACAAACAAGCAAAGGATAAAAAGAGATCATCATGGAAAAGGAAATATAAATATCTCCAAAAACATTTTGAAACATGCTAATCTCACTCACAGAAGTAATGTCAGGGCCCTCCCTGGTGGTGCAGCGAGTTAAGGCGCAGCACTGCAAACTGGCTGCAGCGCTGAGAGTTTGATCCCCACCCCAGAGGTGATCCACCTGGTACAGCAGACCTCTCCTGCCTTGCCCACTGCTCCCCTCAGCAGTGTACCTAGTAGATCTGCCTGTCCTGCTCTCCACTCTGTCTCTGGTGAATCCTCTCACTGTCCCTGCACCCCAGTTCCGAGTGAATAAATAAATCAATCTAAAAAAAATAACAAAGTCAATTAAACCTACAAGGAAATACCCATCCCACCTATCTGATTGGTAAAGAAATTAAAATATCAGGGTTTAAAATAACTGAAAATATATTGTGTTGACAAGAGTATGACAAGACCTACGGCAAAATCTACTACATATTTCTATACCTTTCTATACCTTTTGACTCAGTCATTTCAATTCAGGATTATGACCAGGAGAAATACTCTTACATTTATGATAAGACATATGTACGCCCATCAGCAGGGGCCTGCTCTAAGGCACACCCAAATATCATATACTATATAGAAATATGTACAAGAGGGAAAAATTTCCATAGCATATTTAATATGTAGAACAGTGTATAGCATATGTTCCATTTGTATTTTTTTAAAAAAGGACAAGTATATGTATATATTTGTATACACTGTATCTTTTCTTAGCTTTTTAGCCATGTGTTATTCAACCATTTAAAATTTTAAGTAAGTTTTACTTTTTAAATGATTTTTAGCTTTTTTAAAACATAAATGTTTAACAACATAATTTTTTTTTTTAAGTATATAAACTTTGGCCCTCCCTGGTGGCGCACTGGGTTAAAGCACTGCACTAAGAAGCTAAAGCCACTTCCGCATGAGTTCAATCCCCACCTGCCCCAGAGGTGACCACATGGCGCAGCAGACCTCTTCTGACCCGCCCGCTGCTCCCCTCAACAGTGTACTTTGTCGATCTGCCTGTTCTGTTCCCCGTTCTATCTCTGGTGAATCCTATCACCCTCTGCGTCTCTGGCCTATATCCCAGTTCTGTATGAATAAATAAATAAATTTAAAAAATATATATTTAAATATATAAACTTTATTCCTAGAAATATATTTTCACATTTGGCCTGATTTTTTATGTCAGGTTTACTGGTAAATTAGAGCATAATTCCTTCTATATACTTGTATAATTTTATAATTACAACATGATTCCTGAGCATGTTATTATAAGACTCCACGAGTAAGAGATACAGGATTGACACTAAAAATATAAAAATCTCTGAAACCTGCATAGAAGTCCTCTCCTATTAAATTCTTGAAGAAATGTATGAGCAAGTTATAAGTAATAAAGTAACCTTTAAGCATTTGCCTAAGGTGTCTCTATGGGGAATTGCTTTTCCTGATCAATGCCCTTTACTTGATGTGGAAAAAAACATTAAAAATAAAATAGGGCAAAAAAATCAATGAATAGAATCAATGCACTTCTTCCATCAGACAACCTTGAACATGTGCTTTTTCTTTCTAATCATTTGTATAATACATAATTAAAGAGAATAATCCCCAATAAGAAGAGGATCCCAACAGCATTAAAGACTGTGTATTCAGTGTACTGCAAACTATCAGTATGGCAGACTACAGATTGGTCAGAAAAGCTGAGATTGAAAGAGGAGATTTGCATGGTGTGCACAGGTCAGCCCATCACAGCCTCTCAGAGCAAAAGTTATCCCAGTAGTTTAAGCAGAGGAAAGACATGATGAACTTTGTATTTTAAAAATCTAAGTCTTACTGTAATAGGGAGAATTAGTGCAAGAAAGGCATATCAGTTAAGAGGCTAATGGAATAAACCAGGTGAAAAGTAGTAAGGATGCTTGAAGTAAAGCAGAGGGATACATAGATCATGTCTCTCCAGCTATTCAAGGTCAGGGACCCTGAGCCTTTACACATCCCACTTGCATTCCCTCCACTACTTACCCATTATTCCATAAATACTTATCAATTATGTCAGTTAGTTAAACTGTTATGTGGTGGCAGATAATCACTAAGAATGACCAAGTTGTTGACCCCCTTTCTGCTATGGGTAGACAACCGTGTGTTATCTGTGAAAATCTCTGCAATGAGGGGGTAAGACCCAGGAGGACTTTGGATCTTACAACTATGTCTTACCATAGATGAAGAAAGAGGATGGGATGGGGGGTGGGGGTCGGGAAGGGGGAGTGGGAGGGGAGTTGCTATTTCTCTTCCTACTTAAGCAACTAAAGCTCTGGTGAGAAAGAAAGGAAGTGTGATATCCAGAACTTTCTGCATTCAGTTATCCAGGTCAAGATGCGTAAGTTTTTTTTCATTATAGACCTTTTGCTCCAGGCATTTTGCAGTCAGCACACCTGGCACTGTAGGCTGGTAAGTTACCCGACAGCCACCTATAAACAAGTCATGTCAGACATAACAAAAATAACAAATATTCAGGGTTCACACTCTGTGTGCAACAGCGATTTATCTGAAATCAAGCAATTGTCTTTTGTTAACTCAAAGCCAGGAATATATTTCATTAAAGAAAAAAAGGTGGGCCCTCCCTGGTGGCGCAGTGGGTTAAAGCACAGCACTAAGAAGCTTAAGCCACTTCCGCAAGAGTTCGATCCCCACCTGCCCCGGAGGTGACCACATGGCATGGCAGACCTCTCCTGACCTGCCTGCTGCTCCCCTCAGCAGTGTACTTCATTGATCTATCTGTTCTGATCCCCACTCTGTCTCTGGTGAATCCTCTCACCCTCTGCATCTCTGGCCTGTACCCCAGTTCTGTATGAATAAATAAATAAATCTTTAAAAAAAAAAGGAAAAGGAAAAAAAAGGCATAAATAATTATATTGTTTCAGATATTATATATTGTTTTCAGGTTAAAGAAGTTTCTAATAAAAAAATATACAATATGGATACACATTTTATGTAGCACACATACATTATTCCATATAGTAGGAAGTATAATATGACATCTCAGGGCAGACCCATTTAAGATTCAATAACACTCACACACTTGGGAATGAGACAATTCAGACACATAAATGAATCTAATGAGCCTATCTTTGGGATGACTGAGGAAATCAGAGTACCTGGAGAAAACCCATGCTCATAAAAGAATAAAAATCTTCACATAGGTAGTGGTTCCTACTGGGAATCATGTTGCATCCACATTAGGAAATAATTTTGAGCTAAACAAAATTATTTATAAGAGGACCTGCTGTATTTTTATAGGCATGGAGGGGGCAGAGTGGCTAAAATTTGTGCATATTGTTTCTCATTTCCTTTCAGGCCCTTGAACAGGAAATGTTTAACATGGGAGCTAGTATAGCTAGAGATTAATTGTTGCTGTATGGAAAAGCCCAAAGAAGTCTTTCCTGCCAATACAAACATGTACATTGTTGAAGTTCAAGACCATATCCACAGATAGAATAACATGTTAGCTGAAAAGACCAAGTGACCTTACTCTGCTTGAATCAGAATTTCTATCCTTTCTTTCAATTTTGCTTTAGAATCACAATCAAATGATTTCAACAATTTTCATGATTGCTTCCATTTTCTTTTTGATGCAGACAATCTGGCTAAAACTATTTCTCTGCTGACAGATATGTGACCTGAATCCCTGAGTCCTTGATGCATTTTTGAGGTTGACCTGTGACTGCTTTATATAATATGAAGTGAGAGTCTTTTTCCACCAGGACCAGTGAATTTCCAAAGAAAAATATTACACACTTTGTCTGCCCTTGGTATAGGTCATTCCTTCTAGTGATTTTGCTCTTCTATTTAGACTCTGAAAATAATAGTGGCATATAACAGGCACTGGTATTAAGGTCTGAAAGGCATATAAACTACTAGGGCACCTTTGAGGAATTTAAGTTAAGTATCAAAATACCTCTATAGTTTTCTTCTTATGTTGTAGGGTCATTATAATTTTTAAATAAAATAATGAGGACCCTGATACCCATCAGAAAGGACAAGTAGGCAGATATTGTTATTTTTCTTTTGCCATTTCAAATACTTTCAGAAAAAATTAAAATGGAAATCTATTTAAAAAAAATTTTTATACTAACCAATAGGACTTACATAGTAATTTTTCAAAACATCCATCATTGGTTTCATACATAGTTTGTCTCCTAAGAATTTATCATTTAAAATAGTTTTAAAAAGAAAGACCAGGCTGGCCCTCCCTGGTGGTGCAGCGGGTTAAAGCACAACACTGAGAATCTAAAGCCGCTTCCGCATGAGTTCGATTCCCGCCTGCCCCGGAGGTGACCACATGGTGTGGCAGACCTCTCCTGACCTGCCCCCTGCTCCCCTCAGCAGTGTACTTTGTCGATCTGCCTGTTCTGCTCCCCACTCTGTCTCTGGTGAAGCCTCTCACCGCCCCTGAGCCTTTGGCCTGTACCCCAATTCTGTATGCACAAATAAATAAGTCTTTAAAAAAAAGAAAAGAAAAGAAAGACCAGGCCAAGTAAAGTTTAAAATAGCCAAGAAATATAGAAAATAATGGAAACTAATGTTCAGTAAGCATGCAATCAAGAAAATATAAGAATCAAAGGATTCCTAAATATTCCATTTTAGATACATTGAGGAATGGAGATCTTACTGACAGCAATTCTGTGTCTGAATCACTCCAGAAAGTTAAATCACTCTAGCTGTTTTGTGGAAAGTTTCCAGTCCCTTCCACAGTTGGTGATAATAATCACAGGTGGGCTAGGAAGAGAGGAGTGAGGAAGGTTCAGATATGGGAAAGAAAGTTAAAGCTGTACAAGTTATACTTTGCAGGCAGTAGGATCAGGCCAACAGAACTAAAGTTGATCAGAAGGGATACTTTTTTCTTAAGGAACGAGGAAGGGATATAGGACATTTCCTTATACATTGAAAATTCTTTTGACAATCTCAGGTCTAGATTTTACCTGCTTCAGATCTGTTAGTGTTGAACCTAACATCTCACTTAGAGGTCATCCTGGAATTACAAATTCATCATGCTTCAAATCCCTGTAAAACTTATCTATCCAAACTTAAAAATGATTCTGTGTTGTAATTAAAAATGATTCTATGTTACAAGAACCTATGCTCAAATAATTAGGAACTATTTATACAGGTATGTTATATGAATATAGCTTTGTTTATTAAAGTAACAGAAATTATTTTAAATGAGGAAAATATAAGCTATAGACATGTAAGGGTAGATATTTCCATTTTTTACATATTATTCCATGTTCAGAGTTTCATAAAAACAATAAAATGATTTGTTTCATGGAGTGTTTTCTTTATGAATATATTTTTTACCTTTCTGAATAAAACCAAGTTTCTCCACTATATACAAAGTCATTCCTTCTGAAGAAGCCAAATTTCTGATTCCATGTTAAAAGCACTGAAGCTATTCTACCTGAAGAATGAAAATAAAAAAAAAACACAAAAGCTCTTTGCCAAAATACTGACAATACTACTAGACACATGAGATGCTGAAATACTGTATTCAACAAAGAATCAGATCTGGTCCTGATTTTAATCAGAGAGCAAACTGTCTCTTTACTGTGTCCTAAACTTAGCAAAGACATACCATTCTCAGCATGGTGGTGTGAGATTTCACTGGGCAGCCTTGCTCAGGGTGACCTCAGACTGAGATTCTAAAGATGGAGCATATTAAGTACAGGTGAGTCATCAATTTAAAAACCACGCAGAGTGACTAAAAGCTTCATTCTTTAGAAGCACAGAAATTCTACAGAAGGCCTTATCATGTGACAAATGGAACTTGCCTAGAAAAAGAAAAGCCATCTCTGAAATAAAAAGTGATAGATGGTACCCTTGTAGGATAAGCCTATTGTATGCGGTTACACTAGGCAATTCCAACCGAACTGATAATCACCATCCCCATCTCTGGTTAGAGATGACAGAAAAGCAGAATCAGTATTGTAGTAGCATTTTCATTGTAAATATTTGAGGCCATTACTTTTAATTCAGCAACATTACATGTACTATATGTTCTCTCTATATATATATAGCTCACAATCTTTTGCAGGCATTAAAAATGACCTTATAACAGTCTCATGGGGGTATAAGTATTAGGACATTTCAATATTAATTATCAGTTATCAACAGATCAATAATGCTGTGCTTAACACTTTCCTAGATTCAACAGGCATATGAAAAAAATCAAAAGACACAACCCCTTCTCTCAAGAAATTCTTTCAGCCACAGGAAAACTAAAACGTAAAATACTTAGGGAAGGTGTATGTATAGAATTCTCTGACTTACACCAAATTCACCAAACTCTCTGATTTACACCTGAGGGTTACCAAAGTAGTGTAGGATTTCAGGGCAGGAGAAAGATAAATTCTAGGGATTAAGTAACTAGAAAAGACTTCACAGAGGAAGTCCTTTAGTATAATTTCTTCTCTAAAAGAAACATTGGAAAGAGCATTAAGGAAAAAAATGAATTGGTAGATCATAGAAAATTGGGGGCAGTGAATTATAATACTACAATATGAATATATGCTATTAGACATTTTCTAAATGCAAAAAATTCTCAATACCAAGAAAGAATCCTCATGCAAATTATGAATACCTTGGTGATGATAACATGTTAGTGCAAGACTGATTAATTGTAGCAAATGTACCACACTGGTAGGGGATGCTGTATTAGAAAGATGCTGTATTGATTCTCCTTTTCTGTCATTTCTAACCAGTGGTGTCACAACTCCATTGGGGATGGTGATCATCAGTTCAGATGGAACTGCCCCTGTGGGAGCAAGGGGCATATGGAAAAACTCTGTATTGTCCTCTCAATTTTGCTGTGAACCTAAAACTTCTATAAAAATTGTCTTTAATTTAAAAAAAGGAAAAGAAATATTAATCAGTACATGAGGGAAGTACAGGATGAAACAAAGACAAAAGCATGACCTAAACTTTATCCTAAAGAATCCAAATGTCTGTTTTATAAGTAGCCTCAAAGTAGAAGAAATATAAGAAGAAAAAGGGAGGCAGGAACACTGGGATAGTGGTAGTGAGATAGTCTCTGTGACTGTATGTGTCAGTGTTGAGGAAGAATGTAGAGATTGCCGTATTGGATAGGAATGACCATGTGGAGGATCACTAACAAGTTTTAATAGCCAAGGGGGGAGTCACTTAATAACTTTTGAAGACCAGTCTGAGCAATTTAGATTTCAGCCTGATTGAGTCTATAGATCTCTTATAAATTGTGACATGATCATTTTAGAAAACAAAAAGAGAAACACTTTAGAAAAAGTAGTCTGGCAGTCCTGAATGACTGAACTACTGTTCCCAAACCCTCATATTTTTCACATGATTCAGACTTATTCCCCATTCCAAATTCTACCATCATCCTAGGCGCTTTCAACATTGATGTGGGAAATTTAGCCAATCTCCAGCTTTACCATTCCTTGACCTCATTAAATCTAATTGCCTTCACCTCCACTCCCAGAACCACACCCAAGAACTTGAATTCCTCAAACTGCACCACACAGAAATCCCAAGGGCAAGTAGCTCAACTTCAAGTTTATCCAGTCCTCTCGTACCCACCCTCCCAAAGACCTGCTTGTTCCTCCTGGTACCTATCCCTTGCTGAAGGTTGACTCATCACCACTCTCCTCTAGCTCTTCTATTCTTCTGTTGTACCCACTTTAGGCAATCAGTGGTAAAATACATTTCCTCCTATATACCCATGCTTCTAAACAGGCTGGTGACACTACAAATACATGGTCTCTCTGTGGACTGAATCCTAAATTGCACTCAACACAGTCCTATTTGTCTACAATCACCTTTCTCCAATGTCCCTGTAGCCAGGATACAGTATGTATTGATACATAAGTATTTTTAAGAGATTAGCTGATCTAGGTGTCTTCATTTTCAAAGGAACATTAGTTTGTTCTCTTGCTAGTAAAGCTGAGGCTTTAGGAAGAGCTCTCTCTGCTGCCCCTCCCTCTGCTACAGACATTGTCTTCATGCTTACGCATTCTTTCTCTTTCCCTCTGTGACAGAACATTCAAGGTCACCCTTCTTTTCAAGATCAAAACCAAGATTAGCCTTCAAACCACACCTTTGATTCTCTGTCACATCCCATTTCAGGACTCCTCTGCTCATCCCAAATCCTTGCTCTTTTCTGGTCTTATACCCCTTACCCATAAACATAGTCAAGTGTTGATCATTAACTCTCTCATTAAAAGCTCTCTCTGGGGCGGGGGAGGGAAGTGCACGGGACTATGGTGATGGCACACAGGTGACTCGGTGATGGGAAACCCGTGGGGATTACAATTGAGATAAAAAAAAAAAAGTACAAAATGATGTAAAAATAAATTGTTATAAAATTTAAAACATGACAATGATTCTAGATTACCCTAAGAAACTTGAAGAAAAAAAAGCTCTCTCTAGATCTGAGTTTCTTTCTGCTATTATCTTTCACTAGCTGTTATCCTGTCTTATCCACAGCCCTCCAAACAATCTATATTTAGTTAAATGTATCAATCACAATAACCCTAGAAGGAAGGAAATATACCCATTGTGCACATAGGGAGTAAACTAAGGCCCAAAGTCAAGAGTAATAAAATCAACTACAAAATCTTTTGGAAAATAGAACAGTTTCCCCATAGGACATGCATTTAAGTCACATTATTTTATTTTCATAGTAATCCCATGTTTCACTTAAAACCCAAAAGGAGAGGAAAACAGTATGGTGAATTCAGATCACATCAACAAATGTGTGTCCTCTGTATCAGACAAAACCCAGCAAATGTCATTAATTTTACCCTCCCCCAATGACTTCCTAAATTGCATCCCAATCACATTGAAAATCTATTTCTTTTGCTTCCCTTCATTTCTCAACCCACTAAAAATGGCTTAAACTCACCAATACTGAAGCTCAAGTGTCTACAGTGATATTCAGATTCACAAATGCAAAGAATTCCTTTCATTTATATCTAATTAAAACTTTGTTTTAATTAGACAGAAAACCTTTCTTGACTGCTTTGGCTGGTGCATCTCTCCAGTCCTGTATGTTATTATTCAAATATCTTATTTGCAGTCTCCAAAGTACTCCACCAAAACAGCTTTCTGATGAAGGTGGTCTCACTGTTCTACCACCTTTGTGTTTCACGCTGCTCATATTGGTCCCTCAGCTTACTTGAACTTTCCAAAACTTGCCAATTCTTCAAGGTACACTTTTTTATTGAGATTTTCAAGATCCTTTGTACTCCCATAAGTTGTACTACAATTATGGCACAAAAGACTAACTCCTGCACATTGTCATCTATTCTACTGGACCATTAGCTCTTTTTTTTTCCTGACTGCTGTAAACTCAGTGTCTAAAAACATGCTTGCACTGAGTAAGAGTTCATTAAATTTTGGCTACAAGTATTTATGGTATTCATGTTTGCATAACTCAGATTCCTAACACTGAAACAGTTCTTAAATTTTATGAGATCAATTAATTTAGAATTAATTAATAAATGCCTTAAGAATAAATGGACTTTCCTGGTAAGACAGGAAAAAGATAAAGGGTTCACCTATAGTAAGCGGTGAACAGGTGAACAGGAACTAGTAAACAATATTAAAGAAAATTACTTGAAATCCTAAACAGAAAGAATAGAGCAAATGTTTAATGATCCATGAGTCTTTCTATCAATTTTGTAAATCATCTTTGAAATACACCTTCTTCTGCCACTCACCCAAGATGAAAGTAGATTTTTCAATATGTCAAAGATTCTAACAGCCGAACAAACACCAAAGCCAAATGATATGGTAGTTTTCTCTAAGCTGCCTATACACCGGTAGAAAAGAATAGCAAAGGCAACAATTATACAACCCACTTTGAGGTTGGCATTTCTAAAGTGTATTTAAGGAACTATTTTGGAATTTACTACATAAAATAAGCTCCCTTGCATCAAAAAATATTATTTGCATCCTGTTTTTGAATCATTTTATAAGGGTATCCTTCTGCCAAGTTTTCTGTATTATGACTTTCTTGTGTGAATACCATTTCCTTTGAACTTTTGTTGTTTTTAGTATGGCCAATTTGACCGGCTTCTTTAAAGTGCTATTTTTGGACATGTGCAAGGAGAAATTAATCATGGTGCCCAAGTGATGGTTTGGGTGTACTATTCATTATTTCAGTTTAGTTTGGGAAATATGTATCCAGTTTTTCACCCAGAGAGTACAAATGTTCCAATTTATTAGAAAGTGCTTGTTACTGGAAGGAGTCAATGACAGAAGTGTCATAATGGAAACCATCCCAGATATTTCTATGCTAGCAATGCATGCCAGTCATCGTGGTGAAACCGAAGGCATGCATCTGCTGAGGTGTGACTTGAAAAGTCTGGGAGATGCCCCCTCCAAGACAAGGGTCATGGCATCATCCATTCTAGACAAGATTCTAAAGATACAGAAGTTCTTCCAAAAGGCAACTCCATTTTTAATACATTTTCCACTAAACATGCACTTCAGGAGATCACTGCATACCCAGACCAGCCAATAAAACCACAAATTTTCAAATTTTGCAAAAAGCCAGAGCTCACAACAAAGACTATGTTTTTTTTTTTTTTAATATTGCATCAACCAATCCCCATAGATCATTCTACAGATTGCAAAGGTAGCAGACTACTGGTACCAGAAAACACACAGTATTTGCTTTAAAGTCCAACACACTAGGCATGAAGTTGGAGAGAATGAGAGACCAAAAAGAAGTCTGAAAAGAGAAAATTGGTGTGAGGAGCCTGAGGGAGCCATACCCTTCCCCAGGGTATGGCTCCCTCTGCAGGGTACCTCTCTTAATAGGCACGGTCTTATCTCCCCGGTATTATAATTCCTTTTCTTTATGAATCTTCTTATTTATTTTGACCAGTTAACTGTTCCTGTCTCCCCAGAGTTAAGCTTTTGCACTACTTCAGAGCACACATAGTAAATGTGAAACCTGCCAGGGTAGTTGCTATTTGGCACCCCACCTTTCCCTACTTTTTTCACTATCTAGATCTCACTAAGCTTCAAGGTTGACATCACATTCTACTTACTGATGTCAAAGAAACCGTCCTCAATTTCTTTTATTTGAAAAAGGGCCTCATCTTTTCACAAAATGGCTTTGACTTCAGACTTGGAAGGAAGTCTGGAGACAAAGTAAAAAATAGAATGGTCCTCAAACCCACCCTTGAGTATCTCCAGGGTGTAAATGGAATGGTGGGGATGATACTAGACGAATTTACAGGGCATTTGGCTCTAGAAAAAATTTTATGAAATTGCTGTATAACTTTGGGGTTACATAAGTTGAGCATCAGTTTCATATTTGTAGAGAGCATCAGTTTCATATTTGTAGAATAAACAAGGTAGATAAGACACCTTAAAGATGTCAGTTCCAATATTTTGTAGAACCTTAGATCACCTCCAGAGCAGGAATATTTGAGTCACATGCAGCCACTCAGATTAATAGGTGGCCCTTAAAGGTCTAGGAGACAACTCATTAAGTGTTTCTACCTTTCCAGCCCAATAGCATCTAGGCCTGAGCTCTGGGTAACTTACTTCATGAATATTATCCCTTCCATTCCTCTCTGTTCAGTTTCAGTTAGATTTTCCCCCTTATCTCTAGTATGAAAAACCTGGCACATAGCTGCCACAGTTTCACCAGCCCACTCACATTGTCTAATGCTAACTGCCTCCCACTCTCAGTTCTAGCACACATACACCCTCATGTGACAATGCTAATAAAGGACAGGTGTCTGCTACAAGAACACATAATGGCAGCTTTCATTTTTAGCAAATCTAACAATGCAAAATTTGCATTTACAAGTACAAGATTTACATATATATGGGTGTTTGCATATATAAGTGGTGGATAGCTTACTTTCCTTGCAAATGAAATTCCTTTCAATACTAGGTCTTTCATTTCTCTTTTTCTTCCCTGATTCATCCACAGATATCTTATAATTTTTATTTATTTATTTCAGCTCAGGAATATATCCACTATTTAAGACAAGCTATCCTGTACTCATAGGACTGGTAGAAAGGTAAATACATTTCTTCAGAGTTTATGGCTAATTTCTTTAACATCCAGAGTATGTGAGGGTTTATATTTTGCATGCCAAGACCCTGGAACCATATGTGGCAACCCATGAACACAGAAATCATATGAATCTTTAAAAACTTAAAGAACCCTCCTGATATAACAGCTTTATATAGAACTTAGAGAATAGAAAAGGCAGACGTGGGCTTCACGTGAATCACTATCCCTGGGGAGAAGTGAGCTAATGTTTTGTAAAGTTTTCCAAAGGTAATCTTTGTACCTTCCACTCAGGTCAATAACTAGAAGCTGGAAGCAGCTTATAAAGTTGGAGTAATATTCTGCCCCCTTACACCATAAATGTTAATAGACAAAACATTTCTGGGAGAGGCAAAGCTATTTTTGGTAATAGTGGTACTCTGGAAATTTTCATCTTTTGCTATGAAATGCAAATATGATTTTTCTCAGCCATAAGTGGTAAACTCAGTCATGTTTGTTTTTTTAAACTGAAGTTTTACATGCTTCCTGTTTCTCTTTACTCCAGGGGTTTCCTTATCTGTATGCACATACAAAGGAGAGCAGGAACAGATCAACTAGCCCACTGGAGCTTAGGCGAGGTTGCAAATGATCTCTATGCTAACAGTACCAGACAGCTAACAAAGGATTCATCACTGCAATTGTTAGTATTCCCCTAGAGGCTCATGTTAGCTAAAAACCTAATAAAACAAAAGGAAAACAGCAACTCCACTGTTGAGTCAGCTTCTCACCAAAAAAAAAAAGATTTTGTTTTCCCACTTCCAAAAATACAATTGTACAGGACTCTGACACTCAGAAGAATTCCAATTCCCGCTTGCATCCCTAAAAAAAACAACACTTAGTGAGGCCCTAGTTCAAGCAGCTTGAAACCTGGGGAGAATGGGCAGTGGGAAGAGTAAGAACCAGGAGGCCTCAAATGACATCTGAACAAAACCTAATCCTCTGGGGCTCAGTTTCCTTATTATAAATATAGACAATAATACCTACATTTTTACTTGAATCAAAAGAAATAATAGACTTAAAATGTTTTGTAAAAGTATTTGGTCTTCACTGCAATGCTCTGTTTATCTAAGTGAATCTCAACTTTTCCAAGGTTACAGAATATTAAAGCTGAAAGTTATGGCAAAAGAGAAAAGAATAAGCTGGTTTAAACAAAGTTAGTTTGAGCAGAGCTCTCTCCCTCACTGTCTTCATTTCTCCCTCCCTTCTTCCCTTTCTTTCCTCTCTTCTTCTTCTTCTTCTTTTTTTTTTTTAAAGATTTATTTATTTGTGCATACAGAACTGGGGTATAGGCCAGAGGCTCAGGGGTGGAGGTGAAAGGCTTCACCAGAGACAGAGTAGAGAAGAGAACAGGTAGATGGCCGAAGTACACTGCAGAGGGGAGCAGCGGGCGGGTCAGGAGAGGTCTGCCGCGCCATGTGGGTCACCTCCGGGGCAGGGGTCGAACTCATGCTGAAGTGGCTTTAGCTTCTTAGTGCTGTGCTTTAACCTGCTGCGCCACCAGGGAGGGCCCTTTCCTCTCTTCTTTACCCTGACTTTCCCTCTATCTTTCTTTCTGGAAAAAAGTAAAAGTAACAAATGGTCTTAATTCTGCCTTCTAATAATTCTAAATTTTCTACAGTATTTAACCACAGTCAATGCCTAAATTAGAAAGTTTCACAGCTTGCTTAGTACTTAGTACTTTATACTTAGTACTAAATACAGGGGCCTGTGTTAAATTATTACTAAAATCTAAATTACTAACTCTACTGAAAGAAATTTTCTGCTTCTAGAGAAATTCAGAGTTAGAATCAGCATCCTTTGATTTATTCATTCATCCAGCAAGTATTATTGCAGTGCAAACTTGTGCCAAGCACAAAAAGGGATTTAGAAATAAAATTTTTAAAATGTAGTCTTTTCCACATGAACTTTACAATCTAAAGAGACAGGTTCATAGCTTCTTATTTTATAGTTTAGTAACCAAACCACAATCTTTGAGAAAATTTGACTCTACCTGCAACTCCCCTTCCATGATACTAAGTAGCTGGATGAGGTCTTCTTTGGATAACTCCAAGGACTTCTTATTCTTCCGTTCACTTTCTCCAGATGGCTTTAGGTGTCGTTTGACAGTTCCGGAGGCCATGACATCATCCTCTTTTCTATTTGATTTGTTCTTCTTTTTTGTATCTTCTGAGAGACTTTTATCATCAGCATTGCTGATGATGGACTTGGGACAGGAGATATGCCCATTGGATGAACTTTCACTACCCTGGTTTCGGGATCTCATTCCCACCTACAACACATGAAAAAAAAAATACGATATTTTTACCATCACCGAAGTTATTCTTGTCTCGTTATTAAAAAAATTTATAACTATTTTACAATGCTATCCGTAAAGAAAAAATAGGGGGTCAGTGCCTGCTACCTTCTTTATAAAGTAATGAGTGCATCATCAAAATCTTTAAGAAAATACTTTGTCTTCAGCTAAAAATGAAAATGTAATTCCACCTGACAAACTAATCCTCTGATCGAAGACAACATCAAAGGCATGTCGCTGGGATCTTTGATATGATGTGACAAAAATGGCACTTTATCTTCGTGGTTTTTCTCCACCCAAATACTACCCAAGTCTAACAATGGGAAATACACCAGCTATCCCAACTGAGAGAGTTCACAAAATTCTTGACCAGTAAGATTTTAAACTATCATTATCAAAACCAAGGAAAATCTTAAAACTTATTAAGAGAAAAAGGACATTAGAGGGAAACTGAGGAAATATGAATAAAGTATGTACTTCAGTAAATAATAATGCAATGGTTTTGGTTTGTTATCTATAGTAGCCAGTTAAACATTTATATCACTTAAGTTCCATATTTACATAAATATATTGATCATAAATATTATTCATTATAACAAAATACTGATGTAAGATTGTTAATTACAAAGGAAGCTGGGTGTAGGTGTTTGGAAATCCCCAGTATCTGAAAAAATTCTATAAATCTAAACTTGTTGTGAAATTAAAAATGATTCTAAATTAAATCCAGCACAAAGCCCAAACTTTAAACCCTGCTAGGAATGACTGCAATGGTTTCAATGTGCAAAAAAAATTCAACTGGAGTAAAAGAGCTTGAAATGGACAGAGGAAGGAGGAAAAGCACAGGGAAGAGTGTGGTATAGTTTTTAGTGATAAGGAATTTAATTTTTCCATAGCCTCTTTTTTGCAAAAAAAAATAAATACCTGTCTTTTCAGTTCCATAACTGATGGTAATAACAAAAAATAGCACAAAGAATTGGGGGAAAATAAGTCGATTTCAAAATCAAAAGCTTAAATTTTTTTTTTTTTTTTTTTTGCTAAATAAGGAAAAAAGACAGAACAGCAGCTAGTTTGTTGGGCCACACATTCAAGTTTTTCCATAGTGAATGTTTACAAATTCTTTGAACAAAAGAACTTGACCAACAGGTCAAGCATTATAAGCAAATATACTGAACTCAAAGAGTAGGATTCACAATGCTATGAAAAGAGTTCTAATACCTTAGTGGGACTGTACTATAAAATTTGCCTAAACTCATAAATATAGTAGCTTAACACATGAGCTTTTTAAAAACTTAGAGTATAAATTAATCCTTTCCCTGAGCAGTTAAGCAGCAAGATTTTCATTACCCATTCCAGATAAAATATAGAGACTTTGCTTTTTGGAAGTAAATTTCCTCTGTGAACCCAACCATACTTAAGAAACTAAGGATAGCTTTGTAAAACACTAGGTTTATTATAGAAAAATAAATACAGTGTGATGTTTCCTTTCAGATAATGAATATTCAATTCTTCCAACAAATCTTGGGATCTACACTCATTTCTGTTTTTGAACTGAACTTATAATCAAATGAACCCTTTGGTTTGTGTGTGAACTTTATACAACACCCTAACTTTGAATAATGTAAACCGGAGAAGTGGTCTTTAACACTGGAACCCTGTTTTCTGGTTCACTCAATGATTAGTTCTTGGAATTTTAGAGCATCTTTTGTGCTTCCCGGTGAGCAAAGAATAGATGCTTCTTTGTAATGGAAGCCAGAGCATTTCAGAGCAGACCTACTGTATTTCATCATAGCTTGTTTGCCGCAGAGTAGTCTGACTTGGGCCCCACATCAAAAAAAAAAAAAAAAAGAAAAGAAAAGAAAGAAAAAAAAGAGGAAGGTGATGAATAGGAAGTTTCAAATTTAGTTCTTGACCTGCTAGACATCACAACTGACACATATAGGCCTTCCAAACTGAATTGTGACTCCCTAGGATACCACACATGTGAATTCCTTTTATCTGAAATAATTTTCTCTATAAGATATGAAGTCTCTTTTGAATGGTATATCAGTTATTGTTGATTTGACAACTTTAGTTTAGATTACAAATTAATAGCAATTCCAGAAAAATACCAAAGCACAGGAAGTGAGGTGATAATGTTTTAAACTTAATTATACTTAATCATATGTGGCATTTGTATCTGTATCATGGGTTTGTGTCTTATTTCCTTAGATTTTCTATTTGTTTTATAGCACTTATAGCATTAAGATATTCCTAGGATAGAACAAACATCTAACTACACTTTACAGGAATTTACTCAGTCATATTTGTGTGGTCCATTTAGTACCTACTCTGTATTAGACCTTTCTAAAAAATTTCAACATAATACTTTAAAATAAGTTTTATTATAATATTAATAGCTTTTACTGTATCAACAGAATTACAATAATAACATTAATTACAGACTTGATGGCTTTACTTAATTAGAGGAAAAACTTCACACATTTTTAAAATGTTGTATTTATTTATGCATACAAGAGTTGGAATGTAAAACCAGAACTGTGGTGGGGAGGGGGGGTAAGAGAATTCACCAGAGACAGAATAGGAGCAAAATAGACAGATCTACTGAAATATACTGCCTAGGGGGAGCAGTGGGCACGACAGGAGAGGTCTGCTGTATCTGTGGGTCAGCTCCCTGGTGGGGAAAGCTATCCATAGCTTGATAGCTCTGAGACTTAACTCTTGTGCAAAGGGAGACCCTTCACACATTTTTGAATGTTCTAATTATTTTATGTGACTAGTAAAGTCAAAAGCTTGATTTCCTTATCCTCTTCCACATTAATTCATTTTGGCTAATGGAAAAATTTCATGTTCTAGACCTTTGATGTTAATCTTTCATAACATATATGTTTTTGTCTGAATTTTGTGTTCATTGTTTTTCCTTTGATATGTGTAAATGGGTTTTAGTTCTTTCATGGTAAGTCAAATAAGGTCTACTATCTTTATCTTTACAGTAAAGTCAGCAATCAGCACTTGTTTTATCTCAGGAATGCAAAAGCACCCAGAGATAACAAAGTTATCAAGAAATGTTTTAGGACAAAATTAGATAACATGTAGAGGGAGAAAATATAATTTCTCAATAGTGTAAACAAGACTGCCATGAATCATGTTTACTTCACATCACTTTGATTCTATTTTGGAGGGAGGAAAATCTGGACAATAAAAGACTTCCATGTATCCCACTTAGTGACATTCATACTATTTCTCATTCTAATATTTTCACTGTTTCTTAAGCACCACACAGTGTAACTAACCTGCAGCCTTTTATTTAAATTAAGATTCATCAATACAATGAAGTAGGTACTATTATTCTCAGTTTTACAAATGAATCCACTTAGCTTTAAAGAAATTGAATATATTTTTCTGGATCACGCAGCTACATCTAGTGAATAGAAGAGCTAAGATTTTATTCTAGGCCTGACTCCAAATACCTGTTCACCACAGTTTTCCTCTAAATTCTTAAATACCTGCAAACTGAAATGGAAACTAAACAAATAAACAAAAATTATAAAAGCTTACCAAGAGATTATTTTTGTACTTCATGCTAAAGAGAAAAATACATTTACTTATCTTCTTCCATTGCTACTATTGAAAAACTCATATTGAAATTAGGTTTTTAACACAAATATTTTTCTAAAATCATTAGCTTACTAAAGAACTTGTAAGATGATGAGTCATTTTAAATCTTCCTGAGATGCAACCTGGTCAATTACTAAGGATACAGTTTATGAAAACAGGATGCAAAGTCTGTACAGGGACCATCACACACTTACTGCTCTAAAACCCCTTAGCTGAGTAACGGTAAACATTTTATCAGATGTAGCCAAATCCTACCCACTGTGCTCACAGGAGTACCACATGTGTAACAGAAAAGGTATCTGACATTGTAGGTTTCTCAACAGTTGATCACATGGCTGCAAGTTTGGGACATGTGGATGACAAACTTTCTGCAAGAAGTCAAGAATGTCTTTGTTTTGTACAGTCCTTGAAAAAGAAATAAAAATAAACTTAAGACTCACATCAGATTTGAACCTTGTTTTGGAATAAATATTATTATAGTTGGAGCACAGAGTCTTTAATGAGAAAGTTTTAACATAATTGATGAAATACACTTGTTTTGCCATTCTTTTTTATTTTATTATATAAATGTGTGTATATGTGCGTGTGTGTGTGTATACTCATCATTCTTCATTTTATACATTTTTTCATCTCAGTTGTAATCCCTGTGGACTTCCCCCAACCAATTCACATTAACTGGATATTTGCCCAATTAGGACAGTGAGAGAGAAAGATAGAGGCAAACAAGTTCGCCATCCTCTTAGGATCCTGCCTATAAGAAGGAACAGAGGTCTGCTGTGCTAAAAGGATTGTGTGACTAAAAATACCCAGCAGGCTGTCCTTGTGCATTTAAGCCACCCACTGCCATACGTCTAAGAGGGAACTGCCCTGCTTCAGGGTGATTCTTACTTCCGGGTGCCCCGGCTAGTATGGGACGGAGAAGGCATGTTAGTTCCTTCTCCAGAAGGCAGTGGAGGCTGTGAAAACTTAGGAGTTTCCACAGGAGCCTTAGGAGTATCTACATAAGCCTTAGGAGTTTCCACAGAAGCCTTAGGAGTTTCCACAAGGAGGGGCTTTGCTATGCAGGGAACAATTCTTTCCTGAAGGGTTTAAGGTTTTAAGCAAATAATATTCCTCCTCCTCTAACTCTGCCCTCCTGCAGTCCTCAGGGAAAGGCTTATTACCCTTTCTCTATGCCATAATATGATCCTGGGCTATATCTAATTTATGGAAGGCATCTTGTATCTGGGCTTGCATAGCTTGATAAATAGAGTCAAGGACAATCCGATTCTCATTTTTCATACTGTTTATAACTGAATTAAGGGCTTGGATTTGCTGCTGCATGTTTTCAGTAAGAGCCCGAAATTCTTGCAAGTTTGCAGTAGAAGAAGCAGAGCTCCCTCCACTTCCTCTCATAGGGCCGAAAATGTAAAAAATGATATTGATATAAAGTATCAAGAAGACTCCCAGAAGCACAGACTGCAAAGCAGGAATGGCTTGGAAGCCACCCATAGAAAAGAACAAAAGCAATAGCATTTGCCATAAAACAGGTTTCACCAGATTATTGATATTTATAAACTGTTGGTGATAATCAATGGGAAAAGGGTACTGAGATGAAAAGTGGGAATAAAACTGAAAGAACCTAAGGAAGGGAAAAAACTGGTCAAAGTCATGGTGGTAAACATCAGTGAGAACTGAATACAAAGAGAAAAAAATTTCTCATGACCTGAAACACCGAAGCCATATGTGCTGCTGATCTAATGTGCTTATGGTGACCAAGGCAAGGTACTTGGGCTGGTCAATCACGGGCATAAATTAGGCAGGCCCTACGTTGGGCACAAAAATAAAAAAAAACTATTACAGGGCACCCTGGTGTGAACAGGGCCACCTGTCCGTAGGGCGTCACCTGTGTGCTTAAAATTCAATTGTACTGCTCGGCTGACTTGGAGCTCTGGTAACAAACTAACTGAAAGCCCCGAGTCATGCAGTCCCAAGAGCCATTTCCCAAGCAAGAGAATGCAGTAGCAAATGGCGCCCTAAATATCCCCCAAAGTCCCAGAATGCCTGCTTAGCTCCACCTTTGGGTCCTTGAAGTTCTTTCCCTGGTACTGCTGGGAGTTGTAGTTTCCAATCACTGGAGGAAGGGGTGGAACTTGGAAAGCAGAGTAGGGGGTGGAGTCCACAAAACTCTGCAGAGTTCCTTTATGATATCCTTCCCCTTAACAGTTGATGAAATACACTTGTTTTACCATTCTTTCTTTCTTTTTCATTTTATTATTTATATGTTTTTTCATCATTCTTCATTTTATACATTTTTCATCTCAGTTGTAATCCCTGTGGACTTCACCCCACCAATTCCCCCACATGCTATCACCATACTCCTCTGTGCTCTTGCTTTACCTTTCACAATAATTATTCAGCAACATTTTTTTGTGTGTGTGGTATTTCCTGACCAGGCTACGAAGACAAGAAAGACCAAATGTTACTTCAAAAACCCCCTTTTTATCTGTGGTTTTCTCACCTCTTCGTTTGTGAGTGGGGGGAGTGTCTATTGGGCAATAACCAGAGTAAACTGTTACATGAATAGTTTCCTAGGAATCAGAGCGTTTATAAAGACAGTGAGTCATTTATGCTGAACTAACAAGTATTTCTAGAGCTTTTGAATAGTAAAAGGCAAAGAAAAAGATCAAGAAAAAAGCCCATAGCAATGAAGTGCCCTCACTATGCTAGCTGCTACAAAGACCTTGAATTTTTCCCTAGTACTCTCACTCCTGCCTTGCCTCCTTTCAGATTTTGTCTTTTCATTTTATGATTTAATTTTGGTCACAATACTGCCCATATCCACTACTAACAAAAACTTGCGCATAAGTTAGGTTTTGGCATTTTTCTTATGTTTTTCTAAAGCCAACCCCTGTCTATTCCTGTTATTACATATCCATTTCCAAGAACCTACCTAGTGTATTGTGACATATTGTGAACAGTGTCACAATATTATTGCTTATATAATTTCTATTTTTATTTACTTTACAGAATTATAAGGACACAGTTATAATACATAGTAAAAAGGAAAGTACATAATTACAGAAAAGCTTATTTTTTTACACTGTGGCCTGGCAAAAGGCCTACCAAGAATGTGGCTTCCAGAACATTACCACAAACTGTGTTGAGTCTTTCAAACATAAATGACAATACCCAAAGCACATAAAACTACCTGCAAAAGAAAACATCTGTTCTAGTGAATTTTAAGATGCAAAAGACCAATGAAATCAACTAGCTTATTTTCTATTGATGCCAGATTATTCCCTCTGCATATCTTATTTACTTGGTTAAGTCTAGTTATAAATATACCAACTCATCAAATGTTCAAACATTTCTCATGAGATTATCATTCATTCCAAGAGCACACACTGTTCAAAAGTGTTCCCAGTTACCCCTACATTTTTAAAAATAATTTTAATTTATTCTGTTTATAAACAACCATGATTTTTCACAGCTCATATCTTCATTTATGACATCCTCAAAATAAGCCAAGGCATTTTTTTTCAAGTAAAATAGATTGATACATATTGAAAATTCTTCAATAATCCATGGTATGTTAGAATTCAGGAAAGGGGATTCTCTTGGAGTCATTATAGTAGTGTAATCAAATGTTCAAGAAAATCATAACTGTGGCAAAATAGAAATGTTACTCTATCTTAACCTAAAATGCTGAGGAAATATTTTATGAGGTTCTGCTTAATAGCCTTCAAGGAAGATAGCAATAGGTCTGGAAAAGTCTTCCAGATAAAAAGACTAAAATAGACAAGCGAATAGATCAGGAATCTTCCTTGAAATAAGAAATCCTTTAAAATTGGGCTCCAAGTCTGAACAAAGATACAATTTGAGGGTTTTAATTGTTTTCCAGAACCTGGGAAGTCTTCCATTTATTTAAAAAATAATTGCTTCCAACTCCACAAGTTGTTGTTCTGCATAGAATACTAATACTTCTGCAGTAGTAGACACTAAATCTTCTGGAATGCTAAGTCCAATGTTAGATGAAGAGATTGGCTCTGTTGCTAGCAGTTGTCTCTGCATTCTGATTTACAGTGGGGTTCCCTTCATCTCTTAAGCCCTCACCCACTTCCAGGATCCACAAATAAAAAGATCTCTAAATGAATAGTTTGCAAAAGGGTCTGAATCACCCTGAAGTTATCAAATCACTGCCTCACCACTCCTTGCATTGTTATTTCTAGTACCTAAGAAAGTTTAGGTGAACACAGGTTTGATTCTGATTACAGAGTTACACAACAGAAGTATAAAAAAATATCACTAAGAGGGTTTTTAAATTTTGATGTCAGATAAGGCTTACCAACAGTTTAATTTAAATGAGTATTACTTTACCTTTTTATATTTATTGCTATGACAGTTTTTTTAATTGTATTTTTTTTGGAGGTAATAATGTTAGTGTAGAAAACTGTATATGATTCAAAGCTATAGTTTCATATGTCTTCAGATGTGAGTTATCACACCACACCTACCACTAAGGCACCACAGCCCTCCACCATTTTCCACTGGGCCCGTTTGCCCTTATTTCCCACCCTTAACTTCCCCCTTTGTGGCCTCAATTCATAAGAGGTTTTAGGGTATTTCCCCCCTTTTTTATTTCTTGCAAAGAAGTAAGTTTACTGTGAATTATATAAAAGCATAAAATCATTTAACTATCTGGAGATAAACTATAATACAGACATGACATTCTTCTTTGGCATTTTTAATATCAATAACTCATTCTTAGACCTCAAGTACATTTTGAATACTTTTATACTTATAATACTGTTTTATTGTAATTATACAATATATGTCATCATTCTACTAGACAAAGTAGCCATCAATTACTTAAAAAGAATAAGGGCCCCAAATTTAAATGATTAAGGTGATACTTTAGTCTTCTGATAAATATTACCAATATTTTTCCTACTTGATTAATAAAATTTTTTCAGACTTTTTTTTAAGAATTATTTATTTATGTTTACAGAATGGGGTACAGGCCAGAGGTGTGGTAGGTGAGAGGATTCACCAGAGACAGAGTGGAGAACAGAACAGGGGGATCTACTGAAATACACTGCTGAGGGGAGCAGTGGGTGGGCCAGAAGAGGTCTGGTGTGCCATATGGGTCAGCTCTCTGGCTGAGGATTGAACTCGTGCTGCAGGGTCTTCTGAAAGTTTCATAGAGCAATGGTTTAACCAGCTGCAACAACAGGGAGAGCCTTTTTAAAACCCTTTTTTTTTTTAAAGATTTATTTATTTATGTTTACAGAACTGGGGTATAGACTAGGGGTCCAGGGTGGTGAGATGATTCACCAGAGACAGAGTGGGGAACAGAACAGACAGATCTACAGAAATACACTGCTGAGGGGAGCAGCAGGCAGTTCAGGAGAAGTCTGCAGCACCATGTAGGTCACCTCAAGGGCAGGGATAGAACTCATGCTGAAGTGGCTTTAGCTTCTTAATGCTGTGCTTTAACCCACTACACCAACAGGGAGGGCCCCCTTTTATCATGTCCCTTGTACTCTGAAGAATGTCACTATTGGGTTAAATTAAGTCACTAAATATTTGTTTTATCATCTGGCAAAAAGAAAATCTCTGGAAAATTGTCAGGCTCCTGATTAACCAGAACTGGAATTCCTTCCTGTATTTCATCAACCCTTACAAAGGCTCATGCCCAGAATTGTATAAGAATCAGTCATTTCCCTTCCACCAACAAAAGGAGCCTCGCTGTAGCCAGGAAGACAAGAACTTAGACTTTATCTCAACTGTCTATATTTGATAAATTATTCTTAAATGTTATCTTTATTACAATAATAACTAACACTTACTAAGTAGCTTATTTTCTGATGATTGGATTAAGTATCTGACATATATAGTGTCATTTCATGAAATTCAGATAAAAAATTCATAAAATGGGAGTAATTATTCTTCTCATGAATATACTAAAGTGAGACAGAGAGATTTAAATATTTGCCCAAAATAATATGACCAGTACTTGGGAAAGCTTTATTTAGTCCTTTTCTTATTTAGTCCTATTCCTTTCTGGATTCTCCACATACACAGAGAAATCCGAATAGAAACTTTTTCTACCATATCAGCATTGCTGCAATTCAAATGAATTCATAGCCCCCTTTTCGTGGGTTTCATAGGGCTGAAATTCCTTTATTCTAAGACTGAATTCTCTTCTCTACTGCTCCTCTCTCACTGCTTTTCCATTTCTCAGAACTGGAGGTTTTCAAAGGGACTGGAGGGTACTTTTGCCTTTGCAGTTTCAACTTTTGACTTTCTGAATTAGAAAAGTCACTAAGGCCCTAGATGTATAACAATTGTCATACATCTGGCTATGACTTGAACTGATTTTTTTAAACTGCAAAATTAAGAAAAACTCTAGCTGAGGAAGTTGCTGATTATTCTTACACAACAGTACAAAATTTCCCGTTAGAAAAAATGTTTGCCTTTATGTAACAAATTTCCTCAAATAATTTTGCTGCATTTGTAAGAAATATGAGGCAAAATCACAACTGCTGTTCAATGTTAACAAGACGGGTTAATCTCCATGAAGAGAAAGATGTGCAGTGGTTGGATGATATCACCGCTTCATGCTGACAGGGGAGAAAATAAAATACTGCCTAGATCGTTCCATCTGTGTGCTGACGATGACTTCATGTGTTCTAATTGCCTGCACATATGTCAACTATATTCAGGTGTCCTTTAAATGCCTTTTCTTTTAAATCTCTAGACAATATCTTATCATGAAAGAACAACTTTAAACCAGTCATAACGTATAGAGTCATGGATTGTGTCTGTTTTGAACTCCTCCTGATTTTTGTCTCTCCTAATTGTGCCTGAGAATTCCTTGTCTTGGATTAGATCAGTGTACAGGGAGCCAAAATTGAAAACAGAGCAGAGCTACTTTACAAACCAAAGAGAAAAAAGTAAGGTCATTTCCACTGAAACACATTCTGTGCCTGCAACTGAAGCCACATGATTGTCAAAGATGTTTTACTAACAATTTTACTCAGATACTATGTGAAGAAAATGTGAATTTTATATCAATCTTCATGAACCAGTTTTCATAAATTTGAAATGCAACAACTAGTAAGAACAGCAAAATGAACTTTGTGATTAGTTAGTCAAGATATATTACGAATTTAATCTCTCTAAAATGCCATGTTTCCACAAAGCAGAAATTTCAGACTCTGTGTAGAGGCAGGAAATGTGTAAGAATGTGAGTAAAACACATAACGGAGTAATTTTTTTCAAACATGTAATGACCCCTAGACACCTCTCCACTCTACCCTGCAGCCACCCTACCTCAGCACAAAACCTAACCCCACTGTTAACCTTAAGGTGACCTACAACCTCATACATCAACATCTTTAGCATTTGCTTTTCTAACATATGACTCATCCTGGAGATGTTTACTGTTAAGCCCAAGGCATCGAGAGTTGAATTCCCCTGCCCCCCAAACCCATATTCACTTATTCTGTAATCCCAGACAAGTCTTCAAGTTTTGTAATATGCAAAGTGAAAACAGCATTGTCTGTTTTACCTACCAAGAGTATTTGAGGTCATAATACCTGTTCTATGTTATCTATGTATGTGAATGTATTTACTAACAGTATTAAGGCAGGAAGCATTAATTTGTGGCAGAGTAATAACGGGATGATCAAACACCTCTCAAAACTCCCACAGAGGCAGCACCAGAGACAAAGACATTTTACTTTCAACTGTGATAGCATAGAAGTCAACAAACTTTTTCTGTAAAGGGACAGTATTAAATATTTTGGAATTTGCAGGCCATGTGGTCTTTGATGTATCAACTTTATTCTGTTTTTGTAGCAAGAAGGCAGCCACAGATAATACATAAAGAGACATATTTAACCTTTAGTCTTTAATTAGCCCTCTACGATTTAGACTGTATGACAATGACTGATAGGTGGATTTAAACTGAGAGAAATGGAAACAGTTTCCACCACACCTTACTCCCAGTTTACAGTATTAGAAGTATGGCTGAAAAATAAGAGAAAAAAAGTAATGAGAGAAAAGATTATATAGAGTTATGCCACCTGCCTGCCATCCTCTTGTCTTCTGGGTAAGTTGAAGGAGGATGTGAATGTAAAAGGGTTCCTTTACAGTTTGAGGATTTCTTTGAAGTACATTCCTAACTTGCTAAAATTTGACTAAGATTCCCACTGGCATTAGTCATGGGATTGCAAAAAGTTATGAGATATTTACTATTGTGTATTTCACCAAGTGGGCAACAGAGACTCATGCCCTCTAAATCAAAGAGTTACAGAAGTAGCCAAGTGCCTGGCATGTGGAAGGTAACCAGCCAATATGGTTGTCATCCTAACAAAGGAGTCACCAAAGCTGAGGGCTTCAAAGCAGACCACCCAGACTGCAGGTGAAATGAAAGTTAGGAATACTCTTAAGGAAACCTGAAGCCCATGCAAAATTATGGTAGGTTCCAAGGCAATGAGAGAGATAGGCCTGGGAACGACCTATGGTCATTCCTTTCACAGCAGTCAGCCTGGGAGATGACAATAGAGCACAGTTGAACCAGTTTCATGAACAGTTGCACAGGATGCCACACTGAGTTGAATGCTCTGCTGTCACTGTATTGAAATTGTTCGTTATTTTTGAACTGCAGTTCCACACTTCCATTATGCACTGGACCTACTAAATTATTCGGTGGGTCTGACATTAGCAGGAGTCAGTCTGAACTAGGTTCTGTAGCAGCCCGCATGCTACTTCCACTAGGTTAATCATATTAGCAGATTTCCCCCCTTCAAAAACCCCTCCCCAATAGCTGAAGCACCCTGTTTGTGTGATAATTCCAAACTACGGAGGATGGGAGTTTGAAAAGAGGGGAAAAAAGCGATATGGAATTTTGATTTGGTCTAGAGTTAAGCATATTCAATTAAACTGAAAAAGAAATCACCAGCTAAAATAAAATTTACCAGGAAATATTCAGGTTTTTCCCATGAGGTAAAAAAAGGAAGAATAGGAGAGATAACTAAGGACTAAAGTTGTCCTCAGTCATACAGAAATAAAATACTAGAACTATATCCTTAAGTTTTATGGAGTGTCTTATCGGTGAAACACTAGTTACAGTTCTATAAATTATAAAGTATGACAGTACTTTCAGGCAAGATATGAAAAGAAGTTTTCCTTTTAAATCATATCACTATTGTTCCTGTTTCACCTTTGAAATAGAAATGCAAGAATAGGATTCATACATGGTACCTGAAGGCAACAACAGCTCAGGGACTGTGCAACAAAGAAATTACCACCTAGCACATCAGAGAGGAGGTTGGTGAGGAATTTTTAAAGAGAAATGATACCCCAAGGCTATCCATCACCTTTCTTTTTAGCAGCATGTGTCTCTTCACCTCCTTCTCTCACTTTGTTTACAAGCACATTTTCTGCTTTTCTGTTTGTGTTCTTAACCTGTGCTTTCACTGAAAATATAAAAATGTGATCTCAGTGATCTGTTCCATAAAGGTGCTTCTCAGTCTGGACTTGCATACATGTCCAGGTTTGTGTATCTGAAACCTACATATGACTCCCTCACACACCTATTGAAGTCAATTCTCCAGAACTCGGGATAGTGTCCAGAAATTCACCTGACTAATTTAAATCCCGTAATAACACCACTACCCTAGCTCTCTATCCCTCAGCCTGTATTTATCTTAGTCAATCTTTGAATTAAAACAGAAGTAGCTATTTTTAAGAGGCTGGGTTGGAGAGAGCATGAAGACCATATTTAGATCACACTGCTATGCTCTTCTATATAAAATAAGTCATGACAGAGTAAGGGAAAGAAGTCTTAAGACAATTTTTTTCTCCTCTTTTCCTCTGAATTTACTTAACTCCAAACCCCCTTTTATCCACTACTAAATGCCAATGTCCTTTTATGTTTTGTTCATATATTCCTTTTTTAGAAGCTGAGCTTAGTTTCACATAGCAGACATTACAGCTCCTGAAGCCTGGGGCTCCCCTCCTGGGCTGCAGGAAAACCAGGGTTATAACAAACTTACAAGAATGTAGGAGCATACTGCAGTTAAAGAAGCTCCCTTGGTAAGCCTCAGCCAGTGGTCCTCAAACTTGGAAGAGCATCACAATTATCTAAAAGATTTATTAACACAGTGATTGTTGGTCTGACGTCCAGAACTTCTGACTCAGTGTGAAACAGGGCCTGAGACTTTGCATTTCCAACACATTCCTAGGTGACACAAATGTTGTTATACAGGTTTCAGAAGTATTGCTTGAGAAGCAATACTCTATGGTAAATTAGGACTAAGTTAGGTTAAGGAAATCACTAAGCGGTCTCAGAAAATTTCTCAATTAGAAACTCTCTGCCCTTACCACAACTAAACTAGAAAGACTGGACTTGTCTGGGAAAAGTCATATTAACTAGAACTATTTACATAACTGATGACATGCCTATTTATCCTTCATTTTCCAGCAGTGTCCTTATTTGAAGTTTTAAACCATTGAATTATGATTCCCTATACCCCAAATCCTCTCTGTAGATATGGTATGTAACTGTGCACATGTATGCACATGCCCTTATCAAAACATACATCTGAAGATTTCACAAAATAATCTAGGTTGCAGATTATATTAGAAAAATAGAAGAAATGGCACTACAGAGACCTTCTTCCCATGTATTTACTTTTGCAGGCATCCATGACTGACCAACGTAGATAAAGCTGACCACCTGCGCTTATTACTCACCAGTGTCACATTTCTTGAGTGCTGAAAACTAAAACTCAATCACCATTCATTTACTTCTGTATTTGCAGTTTTTATTCTATTAAAAAATACTTTCCATACTAAAATGAAGAACAAAAAGCTACAAGAAAGTTTTATGTTTCAAGGGGGAAAAAGTGGAGAAAATATTTAGTAATAACTACCCATACAAGTTTAGACTACAAACACTTTGTCAGTTTCATCTGTTCATTACCCACCTGTCTTCTGTAACCCTTTGAGTTTAGGACCAGTCTTTACACAAACCTAAAATAGGTATTGACCACAACACAATAGTGTTATACTATGGTATAGTTGGAGGGTATTTCAACACCCACTTAA
The DNA here is from genome assembly GCF_000260355.1 of Condylura cristata. Classification (NCBI taxonomy): domain Eukaryota; kingdom Metazoa; phylum Chordata; class Mammalia; order Eulipotyphla; family Talpidae; genus Condylura; species Condylura cristata. Next base: position 29,862,754 of record NW_004567102.1, read on the forward strand.
ATAATGAACAGATCAACCAGATAGAAAAACAACGAGGAAGTAATAGCTTTAAATAAGGTATTAGATCAGATGAGCTTATCAGACATTTATAGAATCTAATAAAAAAAAACTGTATAAATAAACATTCTTTTCAAGTATACATGGAACATTTCCCAATAAACACCACACTCTGGGTTACAAAACAAGTGTCAATTTATTAATGAAAACTGAAATCATATAAAGCATCTTCTTTGATCACAATGGCATTAAACTAGAAGTCAAATCCATTCAGGAACTAGAAAGAGAAAAATAAATGAAACCAAAAGCAAGTAAAAGAAATGAAATAATAAAAATTAGAGTGGAAATAAATGAAATAAAATTTTAAAAGATGGTTCAAAAGATTGATGAAAACAAAAGCTAATTCTTTGAGAAATCAACAACATAGAAAAATCTCTAGCTAGATTCACTGATAAAAAGGGGAGAAAACTCTAATAAGTAGAATCAGAAACAAAGGAAAAGGTGGTATAGATACCCCAGAAATGAGAAGGTTTAAATTTTACTATAATAAAACTTATTATAATAATTGTCTTTTGCCAATAAATGGGAAAATTTGGAGGGAAATGGACAAATGCTTAGACACATGCCGCATTCCAAATTGAATCAGGAAGAAGTAGATAGCTTGGAAAGATCAATTACAAGCAAGGAAATTGATACAGTAATAAATACTCTTCTAAAAGTTGAGGACCAGGTGATTATTTATTCATGAGTTCTAACAAACCTTCAAAAAAGAACTAATACCTACCCATCTCAAACTCTTTCAAAAATTTGTGGAATAGGGAATGCTCCCAAACACATTTTATGAGGTCAACATTTCTTGGATACCAAAAGCAAAGAAGGACATCACAACAAAAGAAAGTTTCATGCAAGTTTTCCTGATGAACAGAGATGTAAAAATCCTCAACAAAATATTATCAAATTTATTAGCAAATGAATTTAACAAAGCATTAAAGGAACCATGATCAAACTGAACTTATTCCATGCATGCAAAGAATTTTCAACAAACAAGTCCATCAATGTAATTCACCATACCAATAAAAGGAAAAACAAAATCATATGAGATGATCATATCAAGAGAAGGCATTTGACAAAATTTAACATCCAGTTATGATACAAAAAAAAAAAAAACCCTCCTAGTGGGTTAGAATAATGGGAAAGAAGGGACATACCTCAACATAATTAAGGCCACACATGACAATCCCACAGCAAGTATCATACTCAGTGGTGACAACTGTTGGTGAGAATTTTTTTCTCTAAGATCAGGTATATAACAAGATGTCATCTCTCACAACTACTGTTCAAAATAATATTGGAAGTTCTGGCTAGAGCAATTAAATAAAAGAAATATATGAAAGGAAGCCAAATTGGAAAATGAACAAAATTATCAGACTTGAAGATGACATCATATATACATAAAAACCCTAAAGACTCTACTAAAAATGACTACTACAAACAATAAGTCAGTATAGTAAAGTGCCAGGCTGCAAAATCAACATACATGATATTTTGCATTCCTATATGGAAAAAAATCAATCCCATTTATAGTTTCATCAAAACATATTACAGATACAAGAATAAACCTAACACAGGAGATAAAAGATCTATTTAATGAAAAACAATATGACATTGTTAAAAGAAATAGAAAAAGACACCAAAAAATGGAAAGCTATTTCATGTTCATGGATCATGAGAACTAGATTGTTTTAATGCCTACCTTATCCAAACCAAAATATAGATTCAGTAAAATCTTTGTCAAAGTTTCAAAGAATTTTCCAAAGAAATAGAGTAAGCATTGTTGAAATTTATATAAAACCACAAAAGATCCCAAATAATCAAAGTAATTCTGACAAAAAAGAAGAGGAATGAAAGCATCATAGTCCTAAACTTTAACATACTACATGATTATAGTAAAAAGGGGGAAAAAGGCATACTATGGGGGGGGGATAGGATAAAATTAAGATTCCAGAAATAAATCATATTTATGTGGACAGTTAATCTACTACAAAGGGAACAAGAGTTTATTTTGGAGAAACATCTCTTTAACAAATGGTGCTGGGAAACTGGACAGCTCTATACCAAAAATCAAACAAACAAAAAAAAACAACTATACCATTCCCTCACATCATACGTAAAAAAAAACAACTATACCACTCCCTCACATCATACATAGAAATGAACTCAAAACAAATTAAAGACTTGTAAGACTAGATAGAAACCAACATGCACAGAAGAAAACAAGAAAACATAGGTGAAACACTCTATTCCAATGCCTTCAGCAATGTCTCTGGGGATTCAAACCCAACAGCAAGGGGAAAAAAAGCAAAAATAAGCAAATGATACTACATCAACCTAAAAAATTGCACAGTGAAAGAAACTATCATTAAAACAAAGACACAAGACTGAATGGGAGAATATATCTGCATATCTTACCTCTGACAAAGAGCTAATTTCCAAAATCTACAAAGAATTCCTATAATTCAACAAAAATAAAACAAATACATAGCTGGTCATTGGCCTGATGTGGGTTTAGAAGAAGTTCAAAATGGAGGACAGGTACAGTAAATAATAATTATATGTAAAACAAAACAAATTAACTAACTCAGACAAATTGCATCTTATAATAAAACTACATTGTATTTGAATGCTCAGCCTTAAATTTCTCTCATATACCATTGTCATCCTTTGACATCAGGAAAAAAAGTGAACCTTGGTGGTAGCCATGGTAACCAAATAGTCCAAGTGAGGGCAGAGGCAGGTCAAGGAATGTTCTATAGTTACACATCAACAAAGTACAAATCACAGGTTATTTTTAATTTTGGCTATGTTCCTATAATTTTAACGTCTGAAAATTAAGATGTACATAAATAGTGAAGTCTGTTTCTCATGTAGCCATGAGAAAAAATACTTTCCCAGACATTCAATGCTACCTTCTTATTTTGTTAATGTTTCATTTTCATCAGCTGCCATTCAAGCCAACAAAAATGCCCAAAGTGAGTATTTTCCAAATTTGTAACCAGGGAGGGTGTCCTTTACCCTTCTTCTCCTTGTTTTTTGTTCTTCTCTGTTCTTAGCACACTAGCATGACTCACCATTCACAGAACACAAACTGAGAACTGCTTTTCTAGGTGTGGTGATGTGTTTGCTTTCAGTCCTCCATATTCACTCATCTATTGACAGTTGTGGCTAAAGACAAAAGATTTGCCAGGCAGCTGACAGAATGGGGTGTGGTGTAGCCTCTGAACAAAGCATTTTCCCTCAAACCAGACTCAGTCAGCTGTCCTAGGCAGAGAATGAGCCTGCATTATGCACTCCTGGGCTAAATGAGGTAATGTACTAAACAGTCCTTGGTCCTCTCTATACCTCTGCTCTACAGAAATGTCTCTAGTGACTAATAGGAAGGTAGTAAGAATTTGAAATCTCCAAATCAAAATCTTTGAAGAGAGAGCTGCTTTTGAGAAGTATCTCAGAATACCCTATACAAAAGAAATCAATATATATTAATTATGTGAAAATAGAGTTTTTTTAAGGATTATAAATAGCTGGATTTTGCTCAAATAAAAGTCCTAACCAGGACCATGGATTTAGAGGTTTTCTATAGATTTTACTGATTATAAACCAGTCATACTGGACATCTGGTACATTGTTTGGTATATTTGGTATAAAACAGTCTCATTGTCTCTTTAACTAATTTTGTTACAATATTTATAAATGCCATATCCTATTTATAAATATCACAAACTACATATGCATGTTTGAAAAGGAGTAAAGCTTTATCACTCTAAATTTTATTGCCCTAAGTTAAAGATAGAATTTGTGTTACTATAATCAGTGAAATTACTTTTTTAAAAAAATATTTATTTATTTATTCATACAGAACTGGGGTACAGGCCAGAGTTGCAGGGGCAGTGAGAGGATTCACCAGAGACAGAGTGGGGAGCAGAACAGGCAGATCAACGAAGTACACTGCTGAGGGGAGCAGCAGGCATGTCAGAAGAGGTCTGCCACGCCATGTGGTCACCTCCGGGACAGGCAGGGATCTAACTCATGGGGAAGTGGCTTTTGATTCTTAGTGCTGCGCTTTAACCTGCTGCGCCACCAGGAAGGGCCTGAAATTACTTTTAAGACCCATTTTATTTATTTAATTCAAACTATACTTATTGAGGGATTGCAAAATTTTAAGTATTGGATAATGAATAGAAATTCTAGGTATTTTGTGTCATAACGGATTTCATAGTCTAGTAAAACTGATCCAATTCCATAGGCAAGTCATGGTGGGAGTTAGAGAAACTAGTAAGATGATTTGCCCATACTAAATAATTAGATGAATGAGACATTTCCAAAACATTTAAAAAATTATTATAAAATATAAGTTGTCATTTCTATCTCAAAACTGATTCCACAAAAGTATAACTGAGCACCTTTGCCATGCGAGGTGGTATGAATTTTATACACAATGACTCCAAGAGAGTGAATATTTATTTATTTATTTTATATATCTTTTATATTATTCTTTCTTTTTGTACAATGCATGCGTTCTCCTCTCAGGTATACTCCCCATATAGTTCCCACCATTAGTTCACCTGTGCACCCTTACCATAGTCCCTTGTTCTCTTTCTTCAAAATAGGGGAGGGATGAGCACAAGAGTGAATATTTAATGTGATCTTTTCAAAATGAAAAAAATACTGTGTTCTAGCAGTAGGTTTTTTCAAAACACAAAATTTTATCATGTGCAATGGCAACTTAAAAGCCCTACAACTTTGTTTACTATTCATCAGAAAAGACTTCTTGAAGGTTTCTACACATTTTTAAAAATTCTGGATGAGTGATTGTTAAGGTTTTACTCAATAGTTAGATCAGATTCCGTATTTTTATGCTCTACTATTGCAGAGATTGAAAACTTAAAATCAGGTACATTGGACCACAATAACTGAGATATAAAATTATGGCTTCTGCTCCTATCTGTGACCAGGAACTGTAAGTTTTCCTCAAAGACTCTCTCTCACTATTTGCAGAATTCCGGAAAGAGGAGGGGTGAATAACTGTTTTTAATGCTGTCTTGACAACTGTCAAGAGACTTTCTGACATGTTCTTCTCCCTTGTTCTTACTGCCAATGGCCTCTTCTGACATCCTTGAAACTGCTGAGCTGTTATCAAAGGCATCAGGTACAGAGATCGAGGGACAAGGAAAAGATCTCAGGCAGGGGTAGAAACCAACCAAACTTCCACACATTAAAGACAATGACAGGACTAGAAGCCCTGATGTCTTTCAATTCTTTGAGATCACAGAAACACAAGAGTCACAGACATCTCTGGGGCAAAAAGCCTCCTCCTAAAATTGTGGATGTACTGATGTTGGGAGCAGGGGTGGATACTAGGTTTCTTTTGGGATAGGAATCTCAAAAGGACAAAAAATGGTTGAAAATGGGAGCAGGTTTCATAGGTGATTTGAAGCTGGATTTGCTCAAAAAGAACACTGTGTCACCTGCTGATACTTCTTTGGTAGAGCTTTAAAGTGTTGCTCATGAAGATTGTAGAACAGATAAGCCCTACCGCCAAGCTATCTTTTGATAATGGCACATCTCATCCTAATTCATTTTAGCTTGTCATCTTGTGGGGGCACATATATCAAAAGTTTGGTCATGTTTTAGTGGACACTGAGAAAAATCCTTTAGATGTAGGGTAAGAAAAACAAAGGTCAGTGATATGCTGCTAAGCCAGAACTCTGAAAGGAACAAAATCCCTAATTGGTAAAATTTTCAGATTTCCCTGTTGTAAACATCCCAAATGTAGCCAATTTCAAGATACCAAAATGACATCACTGAAAGCAATTGAGAAGTGATGAGCACTGGTAGTTCCTGCAAGGCAGTGCCAATTGACTCCAACACAACACTGAGAAAGGGCCAAGTAATTCTGCAAACCCTACTCTTGCTTTTTCTATCAGGATCACACTGAAGAAATTTCCAGCATTCTACATAAGATGTTATAAAGGCAGAAGTAGCAAAGATATGTCAGAAAAACCTGGCATTACTTGTGTTTCTTCATTTAACCATCTCTCTGCCTGACAAGGACAGAGCACATTCTAACTGTCCCAGCTTCAGTCCATGGCATTGTGGTGTTTCACAGCAAAACTGGAAATGAATTAGGAGGAAAAAATCGGAAGGAAAGAATTTATCTTCTTAAAGTGTCTCACAAAAAGTTTGGGAGAAAATATTTAAGTTCATGTGGACAAACTTAAAACAATGGCCTCTGAAAAGAAAAAAAAAGATGGATTTCTGAACTGAAGACAATGTTTTGTTCTCGTTTTCTTTTCTTTTATTAGAAATAAAACATAGGAGCCCTCCCTGATGGTGTAGTGAGTTAAAGCACAGCACTAAGAAGCTAAAGTCACTTCAGCATGAGTTCGATCCCCGCCCCTGGGTGGGGGGTTGGGGGGGTGGAGGGGGTGCGGGAGTGGTCCACATGGCGCAGCAGACCTCTAATTGACTTGCCCGCTACTCCCCTCAGCAGTGTACTTCATTGATCTGCCTGTTCTGCTCTCCACTCTGTCTCTGGTGAATCCTCTCACTGCCCCTGCACCTCTGGCCTGTACCCCAGTTCTGTATGCATAAATAAATCTTTAAAAAAAAAGAAAAGAAAGAAAGATTAGTTCATAAGGATAGTGGCTTTATCGTCTTCCTCACACTCTTCATTTCAGCAATCCTCTTGGCCAGAGATGTCTCATGGGAGAGCCAGGGTCTGTGATATTTCAGTAACAGTTCTGATATGTTGATACAGTCAGGGATATCTCTCTGCTCACTATGAGGTAATTACTTCAAATACAGTCCAAAGAAATGATGTCAAAGCTATATACAAACAAACACTGACCTTGTAGACTTCTAATGCATTGCAAATGATAGAGCAGAGCAATACTCATTGGTCAGGGTCCTTCATGGTTTGCTGAGAAATATTAGAATTGGGGAAGAACTATTGTCAAGAAGCAAGAATTATTCATCAGTTATATTGGCTAAGAGATTAAATGGACATTCCAAGAAAATTAACTGCTCACTGGACATTTCCAAGAAGTTGACTGTTGGCTTTGTACATCAGTTGCTCCATCTCAGGCAGGAAACCACCAATTGTTTTATTTTCATAGAGGTAAATTATGAGGTTTCATGATTTTTTTAATTGAAAAGAAAGATTTTGGAGAAGAGGTCCTACATACCATGGCTGCCTTAGCAGTGTTGCATTGTAATGATTCCTGGATTATCTCTGTTACATTCTATGATCATGGCACAGTGACAGCCCAAAAACAACTAGTTTTACTCTCATGAACTCAAGAATATGCTTATCCCAGCTGTGCTTAGTTGTATGTCTGCCAGTGGGTCCTTTTGGGCAGGAAATATTTGTTAAAGAGGGTTCATACTTCATCATAGATTCTGTACAAATAGTCAAGCTATAAAAAACAGAATATTATGATTTTTGTCATTCACTGAGCTATGGGGTAAACTCAACATCTGGACTTCATACTTTGAAAAAGACTATTCACAGAACATGATGAGTATATTCAGCTCAGGAACTCTGCTTTTATCTTCTCTATTCCACAGGGTTTTGATTAGTCAAAAATTAATCCAAGTAAGGAACAAGATAAATTTAATCCAAGTAAGGAATAAAAATGGAAACAGAAATTATATTTATTTTTGTTTGTATATTACAGTTTTGGTATACTTGCCATTTTCTTCATCCCAAAAGATCAGAAACCACTTAAAGGCAAGAACTATCTCATTAAATGTTATAACCCTTACAGCAACTAGCACAGGGTTTATACTTAATGCATAAGCAATACATCTTTGTGTAATTGGATTAGGGTGGAGGTGGGGGGGTAGTAGGGGCTGGAAAGACAGAGAATGAGAAAATGCAGTGGACTCCAGCATATTCCACTTGCTCTCCTAGAAAAGGTGGCCCCATCTGGCTCCAATAAACTGAAGAATGTAAAAAATGTAAACTGATCTCTCAAAAGTTCTCAGCAATTGTAAGGGCCCTGTAGAATATTGCTTCTACTTGTGAGCTCTTCATTAAGAAGATGGAGAATTTACAGAAGTTCCCCAATAGTAGAGAGAAATCAGGAAAGCCAAAAAGTGACTAAGTATTTCAGAAAACATAAATTTTGAATGACTTCAACAAAAAGGCTCTGCCAGAGACAGGGATTACAAACAAGTTGCTGACCAACTTGATAGGCCAAATTACATTCTCCCCAAATGACCTCTAGTGAAATGTCACCAGACCTTTGAATTTTTGTCACAAAATGTTAACTCAAAGATCTTATAATATAGCAGTTAAACTTGCTTGTTGAAGAAGAAAACCTAATCTACTAGAAGCTCTAAGGAAAGGTTAATGGGTAGTAAGCATATAAAAGCAAATGATGACAACTGGATGTTGGTTCACAAATTTGTAAATTTTCCAAGTGAAATCTCAAAATGACCCTCTCTCCCAACACACAAAAACAGAAGCAGGGAGAGATCTAAGAAAAAGGCAAGCCACTGAACACTGGTAAATAGCAAGTGTGTAAATAATCTAAGTGCCCCAAGAAATATTTATGGATTAGGAAGATATGGTAGCTATACATGATGGAATACTACTCAGCTATCTGAAACAAACATAAGCTCTTGCCAATAGGGACAATATGGATGGAACTGGAGGTGACCATATTAAGTAAAATAATCCAAAAGGAGAAAGACACATACTGCATGGTATCATGTATATGTGGAACATAGAGAAACAAAACAAAGGGTCAGAAAACAAAACAATAACAAACCCTAGAAAGCTGACTGTAGATTACCAGAAGGGCTAGGTGGAGAGAAAGTGTGAGAGCTAAGTGGGGAGTAGGCACATGGTAAAAGACTACAGGTGTTTTAGTGGTGAGTGTGGTGTAGTAGCAGTTGTATACATCTTATACAGTGTTATAGATAAATGTTGGTTCAATTAAAAAAAAGTGAATGTCAGTATTTATGTCAAAAGTATCAGCACTATTAGTATCAGTCAATTTGTAACAAAATATATCTAGGAAGTAAACAATTTTAAAATTCATTTCAAAATTGACAGTCATCTATCCCTTGTTACTGACTAGTACATATCCTCAGCTACACACTCCAATTTTTCTGAAAAGCTTAAGGCAATATTTTTGGTAACTTTATCCTACTAATTTTAAGGGGGAAAATGGAATGATATGCATTGCCCTGGATTTCCACCGATACTGCTGACCTACTGTGTGAGATTAAGCAACACATTTCAATCACTCTTACATCTGATTTGTGAAATAATTACATTATATTTGATTAATAGTTGCTAATTAGTAACCAGTTGGCCATATTCAGCCTGTGGACATTTGTTTGCCCATTTTTAAAAAATTTGAAATTTTACACAAGCCCAGATTTTTCATGCCTCCTTAAAAATTAAGATGGTGGGCCCTCCATGGTGGTGCAGTGGGTTAAAGCACAGCATTAAGAAGGTAATGCCACTTCAGCATGAGTGCAATCCCTGCCCCGGAGGTGATCCACATGGCACAGCAGACCTCTCCTGACACACCGGCTGCTCCCCTGAGGAGTGTATTTCACTCATCTGCCTGTTCTGCTCCCCACTCTGTCTCTGGTGAATCCTCTCACTGCCCCTGCACCTCTGGCCTGTACCCCAGTTCTGTATGCATAAATAAATAAATCTTTGGAAAAAATTATGATGGCGATGGCACACAGGTGAATTGGTGGTGGGAGGCGGAGGCCCATGGGTATTACAACTGAGATGAAAAAATGCACACACACACCAAAGAATGGATGTAAAAAATAAGTAAAATTTTAAAAATTTAAAAAAAAAAAAAAACCAAACCCTTTGAGCAGGTAGTAAGGAATTACCAGGACACTTTATCTATGAGACAATCGGAAGAAACCTAGTAAAACAGTAATTTCTCTCTTGAGAGAATCTGATCTCATTGGCAAATTTTAGCTGTTATTTTGATGGCTCTGAAGTAAGAGCCAAATCAAAGTCCAGAGCACAGGGAGTTTGGAGGAAGACTCATCCTCATAATAAACTGGAACATAAAAGTTTAAAAAAAATTACAAAATTGGGCCAAATTCTCATGAGGCAACAAAAGCTGAAAACTGAGTAACAGTTCTCCCCTTTGGATAAGGCACAGACCTTAGTGTTACATTGCCTGCCTGGCTGCTCACCATCTAGTTTTTTTATGAAATAGATTACTTCTAAAGTTTCTTTTAGTTCTAACAATATCACAGAGTGAACATAAGCAAAGGGTCTATTTAACCTCTCTAAGCCTCAATTCTATTTGATATAAGGACAATAATAACACCTAACCACTTGAGCTTTGGAGAAACAAAACGAAATAGTGTTAATGACTTAGCACAATGATGTGCATGTAGAAAGCACTTAACAAGTAGTGAGCACAAATAATGGTGAATATAAGACTCAGATGTAATTCTATGATGCTTGGTCCAATCTAAATATGTTAACATACAGAGTCTTCTTTTTCTAACACAAAATGGTCCCATCAAAAAATTAACTATTTTTATATTTTCAGATATACTTTATTCAGTTTACACTGATCATCTTGGGTTTCCTAATTAGATACAGTGCCACAAGAAAACAGTTTTCTTTGAGTATCTCTGGTTCTCAGAAACATATATCAATATTTGACTTGGAATAAGCTTTGATCTGACTTATTCCATTTGCCAAGTGATTTACCATTTTTACTTTTAACACAGCCAACTTAACAGAAAGCTAATGCTAAGTTTTTCACTTTACAACAGCAACAAATGAGTCCACATTTGTTAGGGGCCTTTTTATCAAAGGTTTCCCCATCATTTCAAGTCACCCCATAGTCTATCTCCCCTGCCTTTCACTAACTAGCTCATTTCCTCAGTCACACACTTCATATGTTAGACCACTTTATAATGTCACATATATGGACATATAAGATTGGCACCGATTTGCTCATACTATAACAGATTCATTCTCAAATTATTTTTGACTTGTACATACTAACTATATATATTTGTAAAGAAAAAAATTATAAGTTCTACTCCAACAATTATTTAGGTAACAAAATAGAAAAGAAATAAATTATACTTCCCTTAGAGTTTATTTTATTAAAATTTTTACCTGTAATTGCACCCAACGCCACAATAGTGAAGGCAAAGATAAATAGATGGGACTACATCAAGTTAAAGAGCTTCTGTACAGCAAAAGAGACATTACTAAAAACAA
>NW_004567102.1:29875377-29952477 GCF_000260355.1 Condylura cristata
AACAGGCAGATCAACGAAGTACACTACTGAGGGGAGCAGCGGGCAGGTCAGAAGAGGTCTTCCTTGCCATGTGTATCTCCTCCGGGGCAGGCGGGGATCGAACTCATGCAGAAGTGGCTTAAGCTTCTTTGTGCTGTGCTTTAACCAGCTGCACCACCAGGGAGGGTCAAATGTAAATATCTTTGTGTTAATCCTCTGTTTAAGATTAAATCATTTGATATTCCCTGAAAGTAATCTCTACAATCCTCCATGTCCTAAACCTAGTCAAGTGTAGGGAATGTAGAGAACTACATTCTCTCCCTACCCTGTCCCTCAAAGAAGCAAGACAAATAGCTATTCTCTGAACATATCATTCTTTCTCAGGTTTCTGGTTTCTCTCCTCCTCTCCACCTCTAGTTCTCCTCTTACTTCAAGTGTCAATTTAAGCACAACTTTTTCTTCCTTGATTCCTTTAGGAAAACTTAGCTGCTGCTTTCTTTCCTCTTCCTGAATGTTATTCAATATAACTATGGTAATTCCCATGTTTATCTGCCTGTGTGTAAGCTTCTTGAAGTAGGAACCTAATTTTTAAAAAATTTTCTATCACCAGGCCTTCCCTGGTGGCACAATGGGTTAAAGTACAGCTTACGGAGATGGCCACAGCCCAGCTGCTTCAGCAGGAGTTTCATCCCAGCCAGGGAGGTGACCCACATGGCACAGCAGACCACTCCTGTCTCACCTGCTGCTCTCCTCAGCAGTGTACTTCATCCATTTGCCTGTTCTGCTCACCACTCTCTCTGGTGAATCCTCTCACCACCCCTGAACCTCTGGCCTGTACCCAGTTCTGTATGCATAAATAAAAAATATTAAAAAAAAATTCTATTACCTAGTACAGTGTCTGGCCTACCATAGACAACTGGATATTTACTAAATGTTGAGTAAATGGATCTGCTGAGTTCCCAGTGTCTATATATTTGCAGATTCCATTCTATTAAGTCATAAGACTCCCTGTTACAACTATTTTAGAGTACATTTTTGTATATCTTTCTTTTCAACATATTTCACTTTCTTAATTTAGTCCTTTAGGATAGTCCATCTGTTTGTGCTTAATACCACTAAGAACAATAAACTAATCCCATCAATGTGCTAAAACCATTCTTTTGCTGAATCCTACAAATTTGAAACTTTCCCAAGTATCCATAATATATTTACTGTGAAATTTAGAGGATATCACAAACCACTTTGGGAATTCATTCCAAAATATACAATCAGACTTATTAAATTATAAAGACTTTTACTTAAAATCAGTTTTCAAAAATCATAAAATTTTCATTTTCTGAAGCTACCAATGTAGATTCCTTTGAGAATAAATCCCTACCTTGTTCCATTTATCATTTCAATCTTGCCTTTTACAGCTAAGGCCATGTGTTCTGCTATGCAGTAGTATTTGCAGCTACAATCACTATAAAATATAACAAATTCTTATACTTAACGAGCCAAAGCCCAAATTCTCTATAATGACATTACTGTGCTTCTTATTAACTGAATGCCTTAGATGTAGCCCTAGCTACCTTGGTTAAAAAAAAAAATGTTTAGCCTCAAATCTGATGACCTAAACTACGTATCATAGTCATTCACAGAGAAGATTGTGGCTATATAGAATGGCATGTTCTTTGTGAATGGGACTATGCTTCTTAGTGGTTTCAAGTCCATGGTGGCTTCTTCAGTGGTAAACATTTAGTTTATCCGGGTTCACACCCCTTGACTTTCACTTGGACGAGCCTGAAAGCGCCAAGCAGCAAGAACTGCCAACTTCTGCATAGTTTCTACCCACAACCATCAATCTCTCCCTGGCAATAAAAGCAGACGGAACCTTGGTTTGCCCCAATGTCACCTGAAAAGATGATGAATCTTTTAATGAATCCAAGCCAAGAATGATGTTCCCCAGCCGATGTAAATCCTGTGTGCAACATTCTACCAGCTGTATAATTTGGGGTAGCAGATTCTCTTCACACATTGTGAGACACTGCCAGAGCTGGCTAATTAAGCCAGCTGCTTTTAAAAAGTAGGACACTGGTGCTAAGTGTCTTACCAATGATTTAAAATACCTTCCCTTTTGGTTTTTTACTTTGTTGGTTAACACTGATGTCATATAAAATGAAGTCATCAACTCAGGGAGGAGACAACTTACCTCCTCCCAAATAACATATTATTTAGAAGAGATACTTCATCAAAACTAAAAAAAGAAATGATTTAGGCACAAAGTGATGTGAACACAGATGGCATATAAATATGAATGGCTTTAAGAACTTATATGTATTTTTTTAAATTAAGATTTACTTATTTATGGATATAAGAACTGGGGTATAGGCCAGAAGAGCAGGGGTGAGAGGTTTCACCAGAGGCAGAGTCGGGAGCAGAACAGGCAGATCTACTGAAATACATTGCTAAGGAGAGCAGTGGGCAGGTCTGGAGAGGTCTTCTGTGCCATGTGGGTGATCCCCCTGGGAGGAGATCAAACTAATGCTGTGGCTGTGGATAGTGTCATTGTGCTGAACTTTAACCCGTTGCACCATCAGGGAGAACCCCCTATATGTATGTTAGCTAAAATAAGGTTTAAATGAAGGTAGAAAGAAAAGACTAAGTAGCTTTAAACATATAGCTTTAAAGAATTATTTTTCTTGTAAGAAACAGTAGTAATACAATTTGAAATTCAAGTCTTAAAAATCATTTGCAATTTACATTTATCTTCTTCATTGGTTTGTTAGTTAAAAGCAAGCATTTTCACTGAAAATTGCAGCTCACTGTGCACATTACTTTGAGTTAAGAACTAATTTTTTAAATCTCAGAAGAAATAAGATAAATATCATTTAATAGAAACTTTATAATTGACCATATAAAGAGGATAACAGTGATTTTCATTGCTGGGTTTGTAGATATTTTATTTACCAAGCTGACATTAATTTAAATATTCATATGACAGAATAAAATACAGAAACTGTCTAAGAAATAGAGAATAGTAAATTTTGAAGGTTAATAATGAGGACTAATTTTGATTTCTAGGTATATGAGTTTTTGGTGAAGGACTATTTCTAAAGAGCTTCCTTTTACTGTCTTCATTATAATTTAATTTTGTATTATGTTATTGAGGTAATGGTTTACACACTGTATGTTTTAGGGGTATAGGTTCACCCTTCCACCATGTATATTTTTATTCCATGCCAACAAACAAAACTCCATAATTCTCCTCCAGTCCAATAAGCTCTTTCCCTCCCTTTGACTCCTCTTCTCAGTTCTTCAGTCAGATTTCAAGGGTTGTTTTTTTTTTGTTTGTTTTAATTTTTCTTTTTTGCTTTGTTTTAGGTCTTAAATCCTACTCTTTCATACATTTTGGGTTAATTTTTGAGTATTGTATAAGATAGTGGTGTAGTTTCATCTTTTGCATGTTTCTATCTAACATTATTTGTTGAATAGGCTTCCTTTCTTCATTATATATTCTTGGGTCCTTTGCCATAAACTAACTGTCCATTTAAATGTGGCTTATTTCTAGTATTTCAATTCTGTTTCATTAAGCTCAGTGTCTCCTTTATTCCAACACTATGTTGTTTTGATCATCATTGCTTTGTAGTATAATTTGAAATCTGAGAATATAATTCCTCCATTTTTCTGAAGTCTTTTTTATTTTTGTAGTTTTGATAATTCTGTTATATTAAGGATTTTTCCTAGTGTTTTCGTGTAGCTCCATCAATTGGGTGAATTCTTCTGCCTCTTCATTCTTTTGATGTTCCGTGATTATTTTTATAGATTAAGTTAGATTTATTTCCTTCCTAGTTTTGTGATGATCTTGCATTAGAATTGCAGGTCAGGCCCTCCCTACTGGCACAATGGGTTAGGATGCAGCACTATAAGCTAGTGCAGCTGCTTCAGAGTGAGATCGACCTCTAGCCCTGGAGGTGATCCACATGGCGAGGCAGACCTCTCCTGACCCGCTCTCTGCTCCCCTCAGCAGTGTACTTTGTTGATCTGCCTGTTCTGCTCCCCACTCTATCTCTGGCGAATCCTCTCACTGCCACTGCATCTCTGGCTCTCACCCCAGTTCTGTATGCACAAATAAATAAATGTTAAAAAAAAAAAAAGAATTGCAGGTCATAAGGTATTAGCCTAGGATGTTGATCCTGGGTGTTATGTTTTCTATTGTTGTACTGGGTAAAGCCTCATTACCAGTCAGGAGGACGGGGTTCAAGAGTAAATATAAGGTGGCAGTGTAAGAACCCAGTCTACAGGGTGAGGGCTAGAAATGCAGGGCATATGGGAGTTGGTATTGTAAACTGCCACAGGAATAAGCCTCCTTTGGTGCAGTCACTTGAGCCAGTGGAGGTTTCTGCAATCACTAGCTAGTCAAGTCAGGGTCACCTATGGCAGTCTCCCAGACACCCCAAACTCCATTCTTGTTCTGATCTCAGCATGTTTTTCCTGCAATGACTTTGTTCCTGCTCAGGCATGAGTGAAATAGCCAGGGGGCTGTTGACTGAGACTCAGGCAGGCACCACAGGAAGTTTAAGATTGTGTAATAGTTAAGCTGTCTAGATGTCTGCCAAGGCCAGATAGGACTACCAATCTAGCTGCCAACAGCCCTATGCATGTCAGCTTAATTTCCCCCTCCCCTGGCAGTTAACGTTCTTTCTGGGAGCAGCACTTACCTACCTTCGGTGCTCTAGAACAGAAGGGAGCCTCAAGTTCAGGTAGGGGAATAGCAGGTGACTTTTAGAATGCCATATTAGCCACTAGGTGCCCCAATTTATTAGCCCAACTCCTGGCCAGCAGTCTGTGTTCTTTATAATTGGCACCAGTCATCCAGTTGCTATGGTCTAGGAAGCAAGCGGAAGTCTCAGAAGTCCAGGCATGGGAAGGGTGAATATCTCTCTTAGTATCCTAGTAACTTTCCAAGTGTGATCATTTTTCATATTTTGCTAGTCTTTCTAGTGGTCTCTTTCTTACCTCCTTGGGGAGACAGCAATTGTCAAGTCCTCATTTCTCTTCCATGTGTAGTTGCTCTCTCACTGATACAGGCCAACAGAGTACATAAAGGAAAGAAGACTCCAGACTGCTGTTAGTTTACCGTCTCAGATCCCTGCTCTAGGAACTTAATTTTCAACTGTGGCTAAAGATTATTCTAGCTAAACATTCAGTTGAGATTACATATTATAAATCTGTATCTTGAAAACAAACTATATATTTTAAAAAGATGAAATATTTCTATTTGTGACAATGTGGATGGAACTGGAAATGGTTATGCAAAGGCAAAATAAGACATAAGGGGAAAAACAATACTGGATGATGTTTCCCATATGTGGAATATAGAAAAAGTAAACAAAGAAACTGAAGATCAAAACCAAAACAAATCCTAGAAATCTGACTGTAAAATTGAATCTACCAAAGGGAAGGCAGAAAGGGGGAAACAAAGAGCGAGCACCCAGTGGATTATGGTGGAGGATTGTGTGTATTTTGGTGGTGAACATGGTTTTGTAATGATATATGAACCTACCCCTAAATCACATACAGTGTTCTAAGCCATTGTTACCTTAATAAAAATAATACAGTGTTTTAAAATATGCAAATATGCAAACCATGCTACTCTTTTTAGTCAGTCTTAATTGAGCCTGAAAGGAAATTAAAGTAGGTATAAACATTAGAAGAGATTCCTACACATTTTTCATTGGCATTTTTAAATAGACTATAACAAAAATAATTTAAATATCAAAGTTCTCTAAGAAATAGAATAACACCACCCAAAATAATTAAGAAAAAATGTGTGCCATTTTACTTCAATGACAGCACACCAGAAGCTAAATAAATTTGAAAACCTATTTGTATTAAACTTTCAAATGAATTAAATTTACTTTAATCAGGGCTAGTCAGTACACAGCATGAATTTTGTCATGCCTTCCTCCCAAATTGCTAATTGGCTATGACATCTTTTAACTGCTGAGCCTGAATACAGTCCCAGAAGCTTCAATATATCATTCAGACCATCTCGACGGATAGGTTAAGTTTCTATTCACAAAAATATGTTTGGCATTTCTACTATCAATTCTTTTAAAATAAAATGTGATTAATTCTTATGCGTTCCTGTTGTATAAATAAGATTATAAATAATTCCTTTTAAAACAGATGGCTAAGCTACACTAATGAGAAACTTAATCAAACCTTAACAAGAATCTAACAGTGAAGGAAATAAATGACAAAAACAATAATATTTATTTGACTGCTATAACAAAAATTTTAAGGCATGTACTCCCAAATCACTTACCAGAATGAGTGCCTTTATCTTATCACCCAGCTTTTTTTTTTAAATTGAGTTAACATTGGTTTACGTGATTATTTGTGTTGTTGAGGATCTCCCCTCGAAGGTGGTGTCACTAAACCATACCCACCCCACAGTACCCACAATCGGGCTCCAGAGTCTTTGTCCTCCCTCTTTACTTTGTTCTTGCCCCTCCCTCTTTTCCTCAGGTAGCCACAGCTCTCTAATCACGGTCTAGGGTTTTTTGTTAACTTAGCTTTACCTGATCCTTGGTTTGATTTCTCCATATTACTCATAAATGATACCAATCAGTCAGTATTTGTCATTTTCCTTCTGACTTACTTTATTTAGCATAACCACCTGCCCTGTTGTAAATAACAAGAGTTTATCTTTTTTGATTGCTGAGTACTATTTCATTGTGGATATATGCCACATCTTCCTAACCCATTTACCCATATCTAGGCATTTAGCTTGTTTCCAATTTGGCTAATGTAAGCAGTACTGCAATAAACATAGAAACACAAGTTCCCTATCAATTAGTGTTTGCGATTTCTTCAGGTAGCTACTCCAGCTTATATTGAAGTAAAACTTTAAAGTTGTCAGCACTGATAACTTATTCAAAATAATTAATGGGGCCCTCCCTGGAGGTGCAGCAGGTTAAAGTGAAGTACTATGAGCTATCCACAGCCACTGCAGCAGGGGTTCAATCTTCAGCCAGGGAGGTGATCCTCATGGCGCAGCAGACCTCTCCTGACCTGCCCGCTGCTCCCCTCAGCAGTGTACTTTGTCGATGGGCCTGTTCTGCTCCCCACTCTGTCTCTTTGTGAATCCTCTCACTGCCCCTGTACCTCTGCCCTGTACCCCAGTTCTAAACGCATAAATAAATCAATCTTTAAAAAAAAATACAGGGCCCTCCCTGGTGGCGCAGCGGGTTAAAGCACAGCACAATGCAACTTAAGCCACTTCCTCAAGAGTTCGATCCCCGCCTGCCCCGGAGGAGATCCACATGGCGTGGCAGACCTCTCCTGACCCGCTCGCTGCTCCCCTCAGCAGTTTACTTCCTAGATCTGCTTGTTCTGTACCCCACTCTGTCTCTGGTAAATCCTCTCACCCACCGCATCCCTGGCCTGTACCCCAGTTCTGTATGAATAAATAAATCTTTAAAAAAAAAAAAAGATACAATTGAAGATGCAACCAGAAATAAAAACAAGTACTTTTACCTAAGTTTTAATAAGAGTATTGGATTTCAAATTCCAAAGTTGGAAATAAATGACCAACAATCGTAGAATTACAGTTTGTTCATTTGATTGGAAATTAGATGGAAAATAAGAATTAGATGTAAAACTGCATTTTCTATATAATGCTAATTTTGTGACTACTGTATATCTCAAACTCTGCAGCAATTATTTATGTTTAATGAAAGTGTATATGACATTTTTCTTGAAATGTATTTTTTTCCAAGTAGATTAAAATAAGCATGTATGTTGTTGCATTAAATTTTTTTTATGGCCCGCCCTGGTGGTGCAGTGGGTAAAGTGTAGGATTGCAAACTAGTGGCTGCTGCTTAAGTACTGGTTTGACCTCTGGCCCCAAAGATGATCCACATGGTGCAGCAGACCTCTCCTGTCTCACCCCCTGTTCCCCTCAGCAGTGTACTTCACCAATCTGCCTGTTCTGCTCCCCACTCTGTCTCTGGTGAATCCTCTCTCTCTCTGCACCTCTGGCCTATATCTCAGTTCTGTATGTATAAATAAATCTTTAAAATTTTTATTTTTTTAAATAACGTATGAAACCATTTGACAAATAGGTACCATATTATGAGAGAAAGGGACACATACAAGAATGAAAGGACTGACAAAGAACATTAATAACTGAAACTTGATCCCCAGTGTTAGGTGTTGCGTACTAAAAAGTATGCACAGTAATTCCCAGTAATGCAAAAGCTAGAAATGACACAGCAGCATTCCTACCATACTCAAACCAAGACTAGTACGAATACCAGCTGGTCATCTTGGGTTACTCCATATAGGGTTTTAGGTCTCTTTATTCCTTCCCTTTCTGCTTTGCTTCCTTAAATTTTCTTCTTTCCTGAAAGCGTAATTCTTCAATGAAATCTTTCTTCACTTCCACATATCACAACTTCTATCCCCCTACAATCTTAGCATATGTAAAGTCTATACCATTCATTTGGCATTTAAGTTATATTGTTCTGTTTGGGAGAATTTCTTTTTTCATTCAGATTTTATACCCCAACTTATTCTTTACATTTATACCAAACTGGATTTTCTACCAGGAA
Source organism: Condylura cristata (assembly GCF_000260355.1). Lineage (NCBI taxonomy): Eukaryota > Metazoa > Chordata > Mammalia > Eulipotyphla > Talpidae > Condylura > Condylura cristata. The sequence goes on from NW_004567102.1 coordinate 29,883,957, forward strand.
AGTGATAATTATGAAAATTATTTTGTAGCCTTAATCAGTTATTTAAGAGCTAGCTTTTTTACACATAATGTGTGATAGACACTGTTTAGGATACTAGGAATATATAGATGAAATTCAACACAGAGAGAAAATGATCCCTGCCATAAAGAGCTTATAATTAGTGATGGACCTAGGTGTGTTATGTCCAGTGAAATGCAAATGTACCATAAATTATGATAATGGTGACGACAGATATGACAACAGAAACAATAATAAAGAACAATATATTAGTTTGTTGTTGTTCCAAGGCTATCATATATATAAATAAATTTTAAAAACCTTCACTCATTCCTTCACAATTTGCTAAGGTTCAGAAGCCTGAGTAGTATGTAGTTTAGTTGAGTCTTCTGCTTAGAAGTTCACAAGGATAAAATCAAAGTGTCAGTAGGTTTGTATTCCTTACTAGTAGCTCTGAGCAAGAATCTGCTTCCAGATTTATTCAGGTTATTGGCTGAATTTAGCTCCTTGTGGCTGTAAGAATGGAATCCTTGTTGCTTGCTCTTGACAGCCAGGAGGACTTTACCTCTTAGTGCCATCTCTTTGATTCTCATCCATGACTCTCTACATCTCAGTACTAAAAACAATACATTTTACTTCTCATACTTGGAGTCTCTCTGACTTTTTTGTTTCATCTGTATTGCCTCCAGATGGAAAAATAAAATATCTATTTTGAGAATAAGTGGAGTTAAATTGGGCTCTCCTAAATGATCCTATTTTAAGATCCAGAGCCTTAGCTAAATCTGCAAAGTCTCTTTTGCCATCTAACAAGACATACTTGCTGCCACTAGGGATTAGGTTGGAGACATCTTTGGGAGGTTATTCTGCTAATGCAAAAGTAATAACAAGGAATAACTGTATGTAATACTCCAGGGTGAAGTTATATATTCAACTAAAGAAATGTAATTGGATTCCATGAAGCCCAATGTTTTTTCATCTTGTGAGAAATATTTCCTGATAACCAGTCTTGAGTACCTTGACAATCTTTTGCTTATTACTATTTTTCATGCAAACCATTTTCAGCCATACCTGAGTTTTCTCCTCATTACTCAATTATTCCATTTTGTTGGTTCAACTAAATTATTATCATCTTTGTCCTAACATCCTAGATGTTGAGAAACCCAAAGAACAAGAGAAGTTTGTTTTTTTAAACAGTGGAGGGGGGAGAGAAAATCAAGCAATGTATTACCTCATAATACCCTTACTTACACAACTTCTCCACAGAACAAGATCAGATCCTGCAGTAAATAGAAAGAGCACCTGGGAGGTGGGAACATTAGAAAGAAAGCTGTCTGGCCTCTTTTGGAATGGAAAGAACAGAGTGGTCAAGGGCTAATACTGCGGTACCACAAACAGACTTTCAAGAGATTGTGGAGGGGACAATGCCAAGTTCATATGACAGACAGCTCTTTTAGGTTTGGACAGTGCCACTTATTCATATGAGGAGGCAAAAGGAAATGCTTTCAACCCAGATCCCAGACACAGAAAGAAGCCCAGGTTTACACCCCACCCTGCCAAGGACAGAGTGCCACTCACACTTCGTCTTTGCCCATGAGGTGAACCATCTGCTTTTCAAAAGTGACATCACATCTTATGGGCACAGAAATTAAACTGTGGGCGTCTTTTTCTTAGCATGAAATGCATTCAAATTCCACTCCCACTGTAATGTCCAAGCTTTGGTGTCATTTTGGGGAAAAAAACTCAGTAAAATAATTTATGTAGATAAAAATGGATTTTAGAGGGATGCAATCAAATTGAAAAATTCAAGCAAAGGTGTTTTGTAAATTGTGAAGCAAAAAGTTTTTTCTTAACTGGTTGCAACTGCCAGTCTTAATCCAAGTTCTATTATCTCACCAATTAGAAACGTGATACAGATAGCATAACTTTCTCAATATCATGTTATTCTCTTGTTCTAAGAACTTACAAGGGAGGTCCATTGCCCACCAGAAAAAGTTTAAATCTCTTAGAATTTGATTCAAAACCTTTCTCATCCTGATAATATTATCCTTCAAATCAACTCACAATTAATTACTGAATAATTACTAAAGTCAACAAAGTTTTAGCAGATATAGGCAGATTTTTCTTAAAAGATTTTATAAACTTTTTATTTTCCATATGAATAATAACTATAATTAAACTCATCTGTCTATTACAGAGTCTACCTTGTATTCTAGTCTGCCTATTCAAATTTTCCCTTGATTTTTCAAGGGAGGTCAGAGTGTTGCTAAAAAACCTATAATGCACAGGACAGCCCCTTATAAGACTTCTCCAGCCCAACATGTCAATAATGTGGAGGTTGAGGCACACTGTAGACTGGAAGGTCACCTTTCCTTCAAATTACTATAACATTTTACTATAACATTGAATATGTAAATGATCTTTGACATTCACCATATATTCAGTATATATTTTTCTTTTGGCTACTTTTGGCTAATAATACTTCATCTATTATTTTCCTTAAATGATTTGGAAATTTGTAAACGAGAAGTAGTGCTCAGCATCTCCTTCAATGTTTGATTCCATACCTAAAGTAAGCAGTGAAAAAAATCTTTAGCAACAGCAGCAACAAAATGTTTTTATTCTTGAAAACCAGTGAGTGTTCCAAGTTTTCATTTATCATGCCATAGTCCACCAGTTCCAATATCATCATCTATATTGTCTTCAAACCGCTCACTTTTGTGAAGACAAAAAGTTCCAAATTAAAACCAAAAAATCTTGAATCCCAAATTGGTCAGATGAGTCTGGCTCAAGTTGAAAAAGCAGTGTGTCAAGTTCAGCACAAAGAGATTGTAGCTAAATCTGTTTTATTTGACCATTTCCCCAGATGTACACTAATTCTGCATATAACTTCACAAGAGTTTAGAATAGAAAGGGGCACAGTCAGGTCGCTGTGGCAGTCCTTCCACTGTTGGTTATGGATGACACAGAATAAAATATTCTAAAAACAGGGGCCCCCTGGTGGCACAGGGATTAAAGTCTCAGTGCTATTGAGCTATCCCCAGCCACTGTGACATGAGTGCAATCCCTGGCCAGGGAGCAAAGCCAGGGAGCTAACCCACACATAGTGGAACAGACCTCTCCTGTCTTCACCTGCTGTTCCCTCAGCAGTGTACTTCCATCAGTCTGCCTGTTCTGCTCCCCACTCTGTCTCTGGTGAATCTCTCACATCCCATGTCCCTGTAGCTATGGCTTACACTCCAGCTTTTATATGCATAAACAAGTAAATAAATCTTTTTAAAAAAAATCCTCAGAAAAGGACAGAATTAAGAACTCTAAATGTCCTCAGCACTAAAAAGATTAGATTTTATCTTACTCCAGTATGGAAATCAAAATAAGTTCAACAAAGGTGTAACTTTCCACATAGTGTCTACTATTCACTGGTGCTTTTAAAGAATATCTAATTATTTCAAATAAAACTCCCCTCCTCTCTGACTCAGCCATTTTGTTTAATCAAAGCCCTCAACACGTTCAGTCTTCCCACAAGAAATCAGCAGTAGCTTAAAAATTGGTCATCATGGAGTAACATATTCTAACAATGCTGGAAAATCCTTTTTTTTTTTAGCACAGGTATTTCTATGAATGCAAAATTAATCAAATAGGAACAGTTCCAGAACTCTAATCTAATGAAGGTCTAATCTATCCCTGTAATCAACCCAGAAAACTCCAGGGAGAATAGAATTCATCTTCATTATAAATGTTACATAGAACAGTGGTTTCATAGAACAGTGGTTTCAATGGGGTACAAAAGAAAGTAACTTTGCTCCCAAAGATGAGTTGTCAAATTTAGTCAATATAAATACAGGAGGCCCAGTTAAATCTGAATTTTTAACAAAGAACAAATTACTTTTAATATAAATATGACCCATTCAAAATTTCAGACATATATATTTAAAAACCTGTTTATTCTTTGCCTGATACTCAAATATTACCTAGACTCCTATGTTTTGTACAGCAACCTATTCCTCAGAGACATTTTCATAATTTCTATAAACATGTTTGGGGAACAGGGGTTCTAAACTAAAGAGGAGGCCAGGAATGTACCTAAATATTTTATCATGCATAGGACAACCCAACACAAGAATAATCAAGACCCAAATGTCAATAACATTGAAAATAAACATTTCTGATCCAGGATGATCTTTGAGAACATCTAATCAATCCTGTCTTCTTTTAATGAGAGAGGACTAAAAGGCATGGAGGAGTTAAAGTAGCTTGTTTTAAGCCTCATAGCTAATTACTTTGAAAGTTGGTCAGCTTGGTGCAAACCTAGAAAACATTTCTGTGTGGCCAGGAAATGTTACCTACTAAAGCAGATACACTTAAACTACCCAAGTGTATTCCCTCAGACTTCTCCAATAGAGAACATCAATCAACCCCCTGGGTGGTCTCTAGCAGGGAGGAAAAAGGGGTATAAGGCTCAAGACAAAATTTTTGTTCAAATATTTTTCTAAATCTTTTTCCTTCCCCAAACTTAATTTTATTTATAGGAAAGGAAGGCAAGAGTGAAAAACCAGCTTGGAATGAGATCTGATTATGTCTACACTTCCCAATTCCCACTTATTTTTTTCTTTTTTAACCTACAAAGATACATTGTTTGAATCTTTGAGAGAGCTTACTTACCTTATTTAAGAATCTCCCTGCTCCTGGATGTGGGAAAATTGTTTAAATAGAAACCAACCCCAAAAAAGTTATGAAGTATTACAAAGGGAAAATGAAGGCATTGATGAAACCTTCTAGAGATTATTTGGGGGTTGGCCAAATGTCAGAGGCCTGTGAAATAACACGGAGAGTGGTGTACTGAAAATGTATTCATACGTCAATTCTTGCCACATACGGTTTCTTGGAGGCCCCAAAGCAAGCAAAATGGCTCATCTAAGTAAAGAGTGAGCCAAGATAATCTAATGACCTAAGAATCTAATGACACTATACACTGTTTCTGATCCTGCTTGGTTTTATTTTAGCAGACCAATTTTTATTGCTTTCTCTTTTGTGAGTGTCTAAAATGACTCCCTGTTACTGCTTACTGAAAATTTCTCTTAAATTATGAATTAAAGTTTTATAAATGTATTTTTTTAAATATTCAGCATGCTATTAATTATTTGTGTGAGTTTTTGGCAGCACTAGACTAAAGAGGAATAATTGCTGAAGCATTATCTAAGGAAGTAAGGGCATATCCTATTGGTGATATTGGTAAGAGTTTCTCACTTTTTTCCCAATCCCTTCAGCCCCATTATTCAATCATGGCGACACTTTCAAAAGAACTACAACTTTGTCATTAAGGCTGCTCACATCAGGCCTGGTACACCTAACTCTGAACCAACTGCTTTTTTAAATTCTCTCAAGAAATCTATCCTGATATTGTTAGTTTTATGTACACATACTTTCCAGTTACATTTTGTTGATTCATTGATTTAACAGGAAAGCATTTCTACTGCAGGCTCCCAATAGCTTCTCAATAGACAGCAGATCCTGTCTCAATATAAAAGCCCATATCTTTGCATTCTCAAGAGAATTAGGAGATAACTTTCAAAATCCTCAAGGCACTTATGCATTTCCTAGAAGCCAACTATCCCAAATATTTACATCCATCACTTCGAGTAAGTCAAGTAAGTATTAACCATTCCAATCACATATTATTTTGAGAAAGCAAATGCAATTTACTCATGGTTCTGATTTTTAATCTTATTTGGGAAAACATTTAGACATCACACAACCAACCAATAGGGATAGTAATGTCCTGTAACTGAGAGTCTCCAGGGTTTCTTCTGCCATTGCTCTTGACCTAAAAGTCATAGCATTATGTTGCTATGAAACATAATGTTCTTAGATATATGGAGATAATCTCCCCAGAATTTAGAATCCTTTGAATAAAGTCATCTTTCTGCCATCTTAAAGACACACAGCTCTTATATACCCTTTTCTTTCTAAAGATTTATTTATTTATACATATAAGAACTGGGGTGTAGGTCAGAGTTTCAGGGGGTGAGAGGACTCACCAGAGACAGTGGGGAGCAAAACAGGCAGATGTACTGAAATACACTGCTGAGGGGAGCAGTGGGTAGGTCAGGAGATATCTGCCGCCCCATGTGGGTCACCTCCCTGGCTGGGAATCGAACTTGTGCTGCAGTGGCTGCAGAGTGCTTTATAGTGCTGTGCTTTAACCCATTGTGCCACCAGGGAGGGACCTCTTATATACCTTTTTGATGCATAGATCAATGTACATTTATGAATTTAAATATTAATATTTGATATTAATATCAGGTAAATTTAATATTATTTTGGGGAAAATCTACCATGTCCTAAAGCAAACAGCTGAATTTTATCAAGGAATAATGTTAGATAGTAAATCATTTCTGTAGTTGAGAATTCATTATCAATAAATTACAAAGTAAATAGTTTAGAATTTTAGTTATTTAGGGGTAAATAATTATCAGAATTATTTATAATAGCTTTGATTCTCCCCTGAGGCTTAATTTAATACCCAGATAAAAATTCCCCTTTTGAAAGTGGGAATTCACCCCTTAATTCTGAAATTCTATTGCAATTCTCATTTAAAAATTATGTGTTTTTATACACCTCACCTCAGAAAATAAACAAGGCAATATGGGCAAAAGATACTATAAAAGGATAAAATAAAAACCTAAGCTTTTCTGAGTGCTAAAAAAAAAGCGACTGTTGAATAGAATACTAGCTAGGGTTTAGTCCAGCTTTGGTGGATGTGATTTGTGTATAAAAGAGATAAATTATGCTGTTAAAAATAGAACTGGCCCAAGCAAGCTGATTTATGAAGAAATATTCAGCACTTTCAAATTTTTCTGTAGTCAAGACTTTGTATATGACTCAAGTGAGGTTTACTAGAATGATCCCCATGAACTACCTTTCCTATGTGATCTTTTAGTCTGCTACAGACATCTCATCATATCTAATTCTATGAAATCAGGTTTCTACAACTCTTTAAATCTGGACTGTAAAGAACCTTACCCACAAAACAATGCCTGTGCATTATGCGTTGCTTTAAGCTAATTCACCTTACATAGTCATCAGAATTACCTAAAAAAGTTGTACCATTGTCATTCTCATTATCCACAGCTGAAGCACAGAGAAGATAAGAAATGTATGCAAAATTTCTCTGTTAAAATTTGAGCCCAGAGGCCCTCCCTGATGGCGCAGAGGGTTAAAACACCACACTTAAGAAGCTAAAGCCACTTCCACATGAGTTCGATTCCCGCCTGCCCTGGAGGTGACCACATGGCGTGGCAGACCTCTCCTGACCCGCCCGCTGCTCCCATTTGCAGTGTACTTCGTCGATCTGCCTGTTCTGCTCCCCACTCTGCCTCTGGTAAAGCCTCTCGCGGACCCTGAGCCTCTGGCCTGTACCCCAGTTCTGTATGCACAAATAAATAAATCTTTAAAAAAAAAAATTTGAGCCCAGAATAGTTGGACTCCAGAGTCCATTCTTTTACTGCCTCTCTTGATACCACAGAAAAACATTTATTTTTCCTTTGCTAAAAATTATGTTTACATATATACATTTTTAAATAGGGTCATAATGTGTTTTTTTTTTAAAGATTTATTTGTGCATGAAGAACTGGGGTACAGGCCAGAGGCTCATAGGGGGGGTGAGAGGCTTCACCAGAGACAGTGGGGTGCAGAACAGGCAGATGAAGTACTGAGGGGAGCAGTATGGGCAGGTCAGGAGAGGCCTGCCACGCCATGTGATCACCTCTGGGGCAGGTGGGGATCGAACTCATCTGGAAGTGGCTTTAGCTTCTTAGTACTGTGCTTTAACCCACTGTGCCACCAGGATCATAATGTTTTTTCCTTGAAACAACGTTATGAATATTTTCTGAAGCCATCATAAAGCAAAGGAAAAAAACTAAGCCTATTGTTTTCAAAGTACAGAAATAACAGAGATGTTTCCTGATTGTGATATAGTTTTCCCTAGGAAACTTGCAATTTGAGATACACACTGTAAGAGAAATCCCTGGACTAAAATTTCAACCCTAGATCCTAAGGCCATAAAGCAATTATTTAATTTTCTGGGTCCCTTTTCTACTCTGATTTCCTAAATGAGTGTGTTCAACTAGGCAATTTCCAGATTCCACACATACTGAAGAACAAACATTCAAAAATTCTTACTGAGTGCCGCTTGCACAAGAGTAAAATGTGTACATGTGAGATACATGCTCAGTGGCAGAGAGGACAGGATGTGAGAGATGAGGTGTGGCATCTGGCATGTACCAACTTTACATAAATCCTGCCATCAAAAGATTATAATTGAAAATAAGATAGAATGTTTGCTGATAAACCACACATACATGTGTGTATATATATGTCCATACATATATCAACAGAGATCTGCTTCAAAAACATCCTTTCCTTCCTCACTCTAAACTCTAATAAAGTCTCTCAAACTAGAGGCAAGGCTACTGCACAGACTATTTTTATTCTCATGTCACCCTATAGATGAGTGTAGAGATGGTTGAGTTTACACAGTTGCCTTCATCCCTTCACTCATCCCACCACTGTTTCAGCTTCTCCTTCGCTCCAGTACTTCCATTGGCATCACAGCAGCCCGAGAACAGTTAAGATTGGTGTAGGGTTTAAAGACAATGGCTACTCAGACATGCGTTTATTTCTCATCACCACTACTTCCTCTATATGTGAGAATTTTACAACAGCAAAAAAATGTTTTACATGTTCACTTTATAGGTGACAAATGTCAAGTTGAAATACTTGGTTTTTGGTAGTGCGCAAACAAATGCAATCCTGAGACACGAGCATGGCTGGGAGTAAAGAGCCTTTTTGCCACTGTCTGTATTTAGAACAAAGTCCTGAGGCTGCTCTCAGTGTACAATTCAAGACTGTGGTTGCTCTCTTGATAAAATCTCCCGTAATTCCTTCCCCTAAATGATAATCCCACGGAAAAGAGGAATTTAATTTATTTATCTTAACCACTTCCTAGCACTTGCCATTCAGTACACAAAATCAACAACATCTCACTGAGTTATCTTGTTCTGTTATAACCTAATTTGTAGAGGGAGTGGGAGGAGGGTGACTCTAAAGAGACAGAAAAAAATAAGCTAATTACATGCAAGTGTAGCATGCTTAATCTCTTTTTAACATAAATATACAGTTTAGGGATTAGTCAATTAAGAGAGCAAACTGAAACTAGTGTGGATGAGAGTTTCCTATGTTAACTCATAAGATTCACTGAAATTTCTAAACCTTAAATAGCTGTCATGGTAGCAAAACAAGGGGCCATGTGCATAACATGGACCACTGTAGTATATTTGACCTGGAAAACTGCCAAAGATAAGAGTCTTAAAAAAAGGGAAACATTAGTAAAGCATTATACAAACAATATACCTAAACCTGGAATAAGCTGTCTAATGTTTTTTTATCTTAGTTTATCCAGATAAATTCCTTTATATTCATAATTCTAACTTGATTTGGTAAATAAATGTTTCTGTGTCACTTTATTTTCTTACACAGGGATGTTTTGCAAGTGGTCAAGTATCTGAAAGACAGTGTTAATTGAGTTACTCAAATTAGAACTGATTATTTATTTAATACATGTTAAAAGCACAGAGAGAAAGGAGGGCACAGCTGAAAAAACTGCTATGCTTCTGTGGCTTTTTGTAAGTCCATATTTTATGAAATAAAACCATGAAAATGTATCATGATGTCTAAATATTTGAAAGAAAATATAATGCTTCACAGAAGTCATTCTGGCATAGACATTTAGACTTGTTCTATGTCTTCCCTTAAGAATACAAGACATCTGATCCTTGATGTCATCTTTTTAAGATTATAAAGCTCTATGATTTAAATTAACTTTATTTCTAGAACTTAGGTCTAATGTTCAAATAATTATATTTAATTATTTTAAATGAGGTTTTAAATGAGCAGTAAGATTTTCTTTCATATAACTTAAAAAAGAAATTACATTACAAAATAACTAAATATGTATTTAAAGTACAGATGATTGGGTTTAACCATTAAAGGATATTACGAGAGTAGGAGGAGGAAACTACCAGCATATGCCCTAACATGGAATTGATATTAACAAACAACCCTAAAATGCTTTATGCAAAAATCACAGAAAAACTTTGACACCAAACATCCATGCCTTCCAGGAAACATTTTCTTTTTAAAAGACAAAATTAATGTCAGAACATTTTCTGAATTTTGCAAAGGAAAATTTATGGACAGATTTTTCTCCTAGCTCATGTTAAGAAAAATATGATATTTTTATAACACCTCACAGTCAGCCAATTTACACCTTCTGATGTACAAAAACTTACAGTTCATAAACAGTGAATATATTTACTTACTAATCAAAACACTATTTCCATCCCAGATTGTTGTTCTTTCAAATCTATACTACTAACCTTTCACAGACACACCAAACAACTGAAGCTCAACTCCTGTTCTTCCCCTGAACTACTACTCTTCAGACTTTCCTATCTGTTAGGCATCTTCATCTATGTACTTACAAGACTCAAGACCTTGAAGTCACACCTGACCACTCCTTTTCTCCAATGTTCCCATTCAATCCACCCAGAGATCTTACCGTGTAATTACAAGATGTATAGGATTTGATTAGTTCTCATCATTTCCACTGCTACCACAGTAGCCTTAGTTATCACCATCTTCCACCTCAATGTTGCAACATGGTAGTTTTCTTACTTCTGCCTTGTCCCAATACAATGTCTTCTTAACACAGAAGTTTGACTGAGTCTTTCAAGACTAATGTCAGATGGTATTCCTTCTTTGCTCCAAACTCTCACAGAGTAAAAGTTAAAGTTCTTCCAAGTGTTTACACAACCCCACATGATTTGTCGATTACCTCTCAAATCTCTTCTCCAACTACCCTCCTGCTCACTCTGCTCCAAACACACATCTTGTTATTCCGTGAACATGACACACATGACTTAGGCCTGTGCCAAGCTGTTCTCTCTGACTGGAATGTTCTTTGCCCAGATGACTTACTATCCAGCCTTCTCAAGTCTTCATTCAAACATCACCATCTCAGAATAGGCTACATGTGTCCTAAATAACCTATTTGAAATTATAATCCTCATTTCTCTAACCACACCCAGTACTCTTGATTCTTTTAGCCCTGTTTTATTTATTTATTTATTTAAAAGATTTATTTATTTGTGCATACAGAACTGGGGTACAGGTCAGAGGCTCAGGGGCGGTGAGAGGTTTCACCAGAGACAGAGCGGGGAACAGAACAGGCAGATTGACGAGAACACTGCTGAGGGGAGCAGCGGGCGGGTCAGGAGAGGTCTGCCACGCCATGTGGTCACCTCTGGGGCAGACGGGAATCAAACTCATGTGGAAATGGCTTTAGATTCTCAGTGCTGTGCTTTAACCCGCTGTGCCACCAGTGAAGGCCGCCCTGTTTTATTTTTTAATAACATTTATCAGTTTAAAACTTGTGATAATATTTTCTTATTTGTTGTGCTTATTATTTACAATATCCCCCAGTTTTTGACATGTAAGGTCCACAAGAGAATTTATCTTTGTCTTTTTTTGTTCATTCACATATCCCAAGCAACTGAAACAGTACATGAGGCATATTTGTTGAAATAACTAATACATTCAAGGATTTATTACTTCATCATATAATGGAAATTCACTGCTAGTCTTCATTTATATATCAATTCATGCATACATTCTTCAACAATATTATCAATTACTGAGTACCTACTCTGTATTTCATATATACGCATACTCAACTTTCCCTTTGGAAAATCTGATCATTAAAATTACGATCACATTAGCTGTACTAACATATAAAAATAAAGTTGTTCAGATGGAAACGATCTAATATTAAGATTTTATCTAGTTATAACTATCAAATAAAGTTTTCCATAATGACAGAAATGGTCTGTGTTGTCCGTACAGTAACCACTAACCATATGGAGAACTGAACATTTAAAATGCAGCCAATGTGATTATAGAACAGAAGATCAATGTTAACTGATTTAAATTTAAATATTCACAGGTAACTCTAGTTCATCCCTCTGCCTACACCTAGCTCTACATGACATGTACTCTGTTTTTTAAGATACCTAAGGCATGTTTTAGCTATATATTTTTCCTCAGAAAGGTGATTAACAGCTAGCCACCATCCCTTGTTAACCCTCCTTTCTGTGAATCAAGAATATGTCTTCTTTCACAATTAGTACTTTTTGCCAGCCTAAGGTAAAACTTTTATATTATAGCAACTGATTTATAAAATACAAAAACTTTTAAAATTTAAAATTTATTCTCTGAAAATTTTCCATACTTCACAACTTGCACAATATAATTTCCTTTAGTTTAAAATTTTATTTTGAGCTATATTTAGGCACTATAATGGATATGCAATAATTATACCTATTCCAAATGATTATTTTGATGAGTTTTAACATAAGTATATACCATACAACCATCACCACTCATGATGCAATTTAATACTAAAAAGACCAGAACCACTACTCATCCAGTGGACAGCAATGTGTAAGTTAAGATAAAGGGTGCTTTCATCCAACAAAAGCTTTCTTCTGCCAGAATACACAGTATAGTGAAAAGAGTGAATTCAACTTCAGCTCTCATCTATTCCATAGTTAGTGCTTTTATATAGTGAATGACATACACAGCCATAAAAGGAAGTCCCGAAAACTGGTCCAATAAACTCATTTTAAAATTTTCTTCTCAGGTTTACAAGATTATACTCTGGCTTCCATTTTAAGGTGGTGAGTGGGAACAGACTATAGTCTTCTCTTCCCATAGCAAATCCTTAATATTTTAAAAAGAATGTTTCTATTTTATTTTAAAGATTCGTTTATTAATGCATACAGAAGTGGGGTACAGACCAGAGGTTCAGGGGCAATGAGAGGATTCATCAGAGAAAGAGTGGGGAGTAGAACTGGCAGTCTCAGAAGTACACTGCCGAGGGGAGCAGCGGGCGAGTCAGGAGAGGTCTGCTGCTCCATGTGCTTCATCTCTGGGGACAGGGATCAAACTTGAGTTGAAGCAGCTATGGCTTTGCAGTTGCATTTTAACCCATTGCGCCACCAGGGAGTGCCCAGAGAGAATATTTTTAATCCATAGCAATAGAACATATTATTGAACTTGGAGGATCATAAACTTTGATAAAACTGGAAGACAGAAAGGAGATGGAAGAAAAAATGATTTAAAACCACAACCCCAAACAAGAATAGAAGAGTACTGCATAAAATGTGGGGAAGGATAGCAAAGACCAGAGGGAGGTCAGGCGCTACAGTGTAATTGCTAGACATGAGCATGACAAGTTAAGAAGATTGCACTTTACCAACTGAGGCCACATTTTGAATGAAAGAGCAGAAATAATTAGTTGCCCCTGAACAAGTAATGAATGTAAGAACTAAGGTAAATTAAGTTAACTCTAATATATAAATATTTTTAATATATGTCCCAAATGTGGAAGATAAGTGATGTAGTTATAATAAAGTACTGTAAGTAAAGTTTCTTTAAGCTAATGAAGTCAATGAAACAACAAACCTTATAAAATCTAGCTATTCCTCCCTTCATGTTTCTTCCTTTCATTCATACATAGTACTAGAGACTTCAAGCAAACTGCATTTCACACCACTATCCTTTATCCTCTGATCTTAAAAAATGGAAGGTCATCTTGAATAGTTTTATTTTTTGTGGCTATGTTTTAGATCCTATAGCATAAGGGCTCTTTAGTTTCTAATATTACTATGCTGGGAACAAGAGTTTCTTTTTTTAAAAGACTTATTTTTAATTATTTATGCATATATAACTGGGTGTATAGGCCAGAGGTGAAGGGATGGTGAGAGGACCCACCAGAGACAGCGTGGGCAGCAGGACAGACAGATCTTCAGAAATACACTGCTGAGGGGAGCAGTTGGTGAGATAGGAGAGGTCTGCTGTGCCACATGGCTCAGCTCCTTGGCCCAGGACCAAACTCATGCCACAGTGGTAGGGGATAGCTTGATAGTGCTGAGACTAACCCCGGCACCACAAGGGAGGCCCAAGAGTCACTTTCTAAAAAGAATTGTAACAATCAAATAGGAACTTAGCATAATAGTCTTTCTTAAGAGTTAGTTCAATATTTAATGGGAGAAATTTTTTGTTATTTAAGGATTATCTGTTAATTTAAAATTTTTGATTCTTATATTGACTTTTATAATAGGGTATTATTAAAGGAAGAACTAGATTTGAATTTCAGTGTGAAATTAAAACTCTGAAGTTCAAATATATAAACATTTATTTCTTGGTAATCACAAAGAACTATGATTAATAACAGAACCTGATAATTTAAGGAAAATCAACTTCATGAAAATGAGGAAAGAGAATGATTCATGAATGTACTAATTTTTCTTCTTTTTTTTTTTTTTCCTACAAGACTGCACTGATCTTTAGCTATGACATGTACAAACCAGTAGGGAATCATTAACTATGGTTAATGCAATGAATGGTTTTAGTTAATAAGAAATACATAAAGAGCTAAAAGCATCAAATTATCTTCATGACATGGTATTGGCTCACAGGGACATAACATAAAGTACATCATAAATTTTACTTTTTCTAAAACCCTATCCCAAACCCCACAGAAACTGAAAAAAGCAGCACATTTCCAAATTTCAAGTTATATTTTTACTTGTCTTTTCTTGTCAGCTATTTCAATCTTTTTCTGTCTTTCTAATTAAGGTCTGTACTCTACGGGATGTCACGGGCACAGCAGACCATAGGCCTCTTCAGTCAGTAGTGGCTGGATATGAAATCAGACCTGGCAAGTTTCAAGCAAAGCTTGAGGTCATGAATTGTTGTTTTTTCACTTTATAGGAGATCCCTGAGAAAGGATTATATCTGAATTTGCTTTGCCTTCCCCAAAGTGTCCGTTTATTATATAATAACATTTAGGTTATTAAAACTATGTGTCAAGTAATGAATAATAGAAACAAAATCCAAGTGAAAATGACTAGTCAGTGGAATATCAAGAAAATTTTATGAGTAACGGAAAAATAATAAGTAGAAAATTGATTTTTATAATTAAAATGGGTACACTGAATTTCATTATATTACATTTAAAGGAAAATAATGGAGCCTATTCTGAAAATGAAATCCAAATGTGATTATTAGTAGAAATTGTATCTGAGATGTTTTCCCTGACTTCATGTAACAGTTTCCTCAGAGAAATTTTAATGACAAAGTTCTCCAAATGTGAAGTTGACTTAATTTTGGAAAAATCTCAATAAGAACAAACCAAAAGATCTATGGCCCTTTAACTTTCTGCGTAGAATTTGAGACTATAGGAATTAGTTTGACAACTTTTGGGCATCTAAGCTCTCCTAGTTAGGGCACCAAGTTTTCTGCCCTTATGAAGTTACTCAAGTTTTCTGCTCTTATGAAGTTACTTTTATGGGATCATTAAGACACTTCCATTTGCTATTTCTGAAAGTGTTTTCTACCCTTCGCTCCTTTCCTTTAGGAAAATGAACTCTAATTAGACAGCTAGAAAAATGCTGGAATAGTTGTAGAGAAAAGTAAAAATATAGCCTAAAGACTGAATTTGGCAATGTGCTGTTTCTCACAATCTTTATGCTTTGATGTCTTACATTAGGACCTACCTATGTACTATGTGATTGTTGACAATCCAGGCATAGTTCTGTGAATTTACTGTAAGATGAGGTGAAAGGAAGGTCATTCTTCTATGTATAGCTTTGACCACTGGCCCAAAGGACCAAGGCCCAATTCAAGCCTGCTTGAGATATATTTCTGCAATCACTGTAATGCTATCAGTATTAGTTTGTAGTTAAGATGGCATAAGGCAGCCTCTGCTCCCAACCAAGGCAAGATGGTTGCCAATGTAGGGAGCAGGAGTCTGGGGAAGGGAGTCAATTCAGTGGGAACTGCCACAGTGCAAGTCATACCCCCTCCACTTCCCTCAATCCTCCACCCTTCTATTACCTCCCGCCAACCAGCAGCAGCAGGAAAGAGAGACGGCTGAAGTGGGAGAAGTGGTGGAATCCCCAACAGGCTTCTCGGCCTATTCTCTCCCACCTCTGTCCAGTATAGGACAGAGCAGAATGGGCTGATACAGAGCCAATGCTGCAGAATGACAGCCCAAATCTAATGACCCAAATCACTTACAGTGAAAAACTTAAAGATGTTTAGTACTATCTCTGATGTGTTCTACAGTGTGATGAAAGAAATAAAGGTACCTTTAAACTAATCAGAAGCACTGTCAGTTTAAAACAGCCAATTATATAGTGAGGCATTTTGGAGAGTTTTTGTAAAGTCACTTCAAAAGGGTCTGTATGGACGAATGAACT
The DNA here is from genome assembly GCF_000260355.1 of Condylura cristata. NCBI lineage: Eukaryota > Metazoa > Chordata > Mammalia > Eulipotyphla > Talpidae > Condylura > Condylura cristata. Next base: position 29,900,333 of record NW_004567102.1, read on the forward strand.
ATGCCATTGCTATTACCAAGGAAAAGTCTAAAAACTATCAACTTTAACATCTAAGATGAGTACGACTGGAATGGCTAAAAGATCCATCTCAGGAGCTTGAGTTTATTGGTATTCTTAAGCAGGAGGCAAAGAATTACCACAGATTACAAAAACAATGGGTTATTGTTTAAACTTTGGGATAATTTAAACTTTGGGATAATGATAAAATATGGCCAACTGTTCAAAAAGAATGTGAGAAATAACTGTGGAATCAAAGATAGTTCAAATTTCTGACTAGCACTAGCAACAAAGTTATTGCTGTTTTGAAGAGAGAAGTCCAGTACACTGAAAATAGTCAAACTAGTACCACACAATCGAAGTATATAGAAATATTCGAAAGGGGGTTTGCAAGATCTTGGGCTTTCCAAATATCTCAATCTGTTAAATCAATTATTTGAGTTATAACCAAGTGAGAGTTCTCACTACATAACTGCTTTCTTTTGATATCTATTAAGATAAACTAGAAAACCAATGTGACAAGAAGGATGTTCTTAATAAAGCATTAAAGTTATGTGAAATCTTAGCTAAGGAGAGAGGCACCATAAGAAAGGAATGTTTGAGATATATTGGAAGATCCCTTCAAAGCAAGCTCAGCACAGCAAGTGGCCCAACAACAAATGTACAGCAGGAACAGCATCTAGAAGAACTTGTGGAATGCATTTTTCAAAGATAGTTTAATGCAAGAGTTGAGAGCAAGATTAACCATTTCTTTTGTCTGTGGTATAAAAAATGCATTACATAGGGTAATCCTTTCTTTAAATTTTATTACAATAGTTTGTTTTTACATCATTTTGTGCCTTTTTCCATCTCAGCTGCAATCCCCATGGATTGCCCATCACCAATTCACCCGTATGCCATCACCATAGTCCCATGCACCTCCACCCCCATTTTTTATCTCATCCCCCACTCCACCTCTGTAAAATGTCTCTGGTATATAGTTGTTCATTGTTATTATTCCCCCCCACCCCAACCCTGCCCCAGTTCTTTATGCTACTGCTGTGAGTGAAATCATCCGGTGTTTTTCTTTTTCTTTCTGGCTTATTTCACTAAGCATGATCCACAGGTTAATCCTTTTTCTTTCTTTTTTTTTTTTTAATAATACAGTTTATTTTTACATCATTTTGTGCCTTGTTCCACCTCAGGTGTAATCCCTGTGGGCTTCCCATCACCAAATCAACACAGGGTAATCTCTAATCCTTTATAGCAAAACCTATGTGTGATGCTTCCTTGAGTTGTAAATCCCCCACTGTGTGCCAGTGTTACAACCTAGAAATGATTTTTTGCAAGACTTGATAACCATCTTTGATAGAAAATCATCAAGAAATATAGCAACCCTAGCCTCGTCTCTGTGATAGGTATGAGCCTAACTTGGATGGGCACCAAATAGCACACACAAAGACACGGTTGGCCCAATGATATTAATCAACCTCCCCCTAATAGTCCTTAAAATACTGTCACAAAACAGACATACAGAATTATGGAGTAGAATTGAGAGCCCAGAAATAAACCCGCACATCTATGAACAGTTAACTTACAGTAACAGAGGCAACAGTAAACATTTGAAAAGGAGCATCTCTTCAACAAATGGTGTTGGGGAAACTAGACAGTCACACAGAAAAGACTGAAACTAGATCACCATCTCAGACCTTAGACAAAAAATTAACTCAAAATAAATTAAAGACATGGATGTAAGACCTGAAGCCATAAAATACGATGAAGAAAATATAGGTAAACACACCCTGATACTGGCTTCATTGATATCTCTGTGGATGCATATTCATTAGAAAGAAAAACAAAAGTGAATATAACCAAATGGGACTGTATCAAACTAAAGAGCTTTTTACTATTGATAAAACAAAAAGACACCCTACTGAATGGAAGAACATATTTCTACATCAAACACCTGACAGAGGGCTTTATATTCAAGGTATAAATAAGACTTCTACAACCTAGAAAAAATAAAAACAAATAACCCTGTCAAGAATGGGTAGAAGAGCTAACCAGAGACACTTCTTCAAAAGAGATATATAGATGGACATGAAAATGCTTTTCTTCACTTAGCAGCAGGGAAATTCAAATCAAGCTACATTGAGGTACCACTTCATATCCTGTATCAAACAACCAGAAACAAGTCTTGGCAAAGATGTGAAGGAAAAGGAACACTGTAGCTATTGGTAAGAATGTATACTGGTCCAACCTCTATGGAAAGAGTATGGAGGATTCTCCAAATGCTAAAAACTGATGTGACTTGGTTCCATGTGATTGCACTTTTAACCCTGATTCCAATGCCAAACACTAATTTGAAGATATCTACATGCACTCCTATGTTTATTGCAGTACTATTTACAATAGTCAAATTATGGAGACAACCTATGTTCCAAGAATAAACTAGTGGATTTGAAATGCAGTATATATACACAATGGAACACTGCAAAGTTATAAAAAGATGAACCCTTCCCATTTGCAACAGCATAGATGGAACTGGAAGGCATAATGCTAAGTGAAATAAGTCAAAAGGAGAAACACAAGTACTGGATGGTTTCACTTTTATGTGAAATACAGAGAAACAAAACAAAGGATCAGACAAAGGCAAACAATAGCAAACCCTAGATATCTGACTGTGGCATTGAGATTATACAGTGGGGAGAGGGAAAAGGAAAACAAAGTGGGGAGGGGACATAATGAACTGTGGTGGAGGACTGTGGGTGCCTTGTTGGGGTGTATGTATTGTGAAATGTGTCTGAGGAAGTGTGATCTTATGTCTCTGATTCTATACCCTGTTTAAACCAATGTCACCACAGTAAGAATAAAATTTCGCCAGTACTTTTTAACTAACTCATGCCACAGTTTAAACTTTCACCTCTTGTATCAATGAGAGTAAGTTTATTGCACAGTCTTGAAAAATTTTTTTCCTCGCATGGTTTACTAGTTCAGTGCAATTTTTTTTTAAGATTTATTTATTTATTTTCATTTTGCTCATACAGAACTGGGGTACAGGCCAGAGGTGCAGGGGTGGGAGAGGATTCACCAGAGGCAGAGTGGGGAGCCTAACAGGCAGATCGTTGAAGTACACTGCTGAGGGGAGCCCCCCAACCAGTCAGAAGAGGTCTGCCATGCCATGTGGGCACCTCTGGGGCAGGCGGGGATTGAACTCATGCTGAAGTAGGTTTAGCTTCTTAGTGCTGTGCTTTAACCCACTGCACCACCAGGAAGGGTCCTATTTCAGTGTAATTTTTATTTGACAATAATATCAGCAAGTGATACTTAAGCAAATTAAAAGTCAGTAAAATATCCACTTCTTTTCATTGTTGTTGTTGGTAATTTTATATTTAATATTTTGAAATGAAAAAAAGCATACCAAACTTTATAAAGTGTTCACGCATTAACATAATTAAGATACCACTATATGCTTCATTTATTTAGAAAACGGTAAAGACCTAGTCAGAACAATAGCTATCACTTATAAATACGAATTCCTGTCTGTGAGCAAAAGAGAGTCACATGAAAACTTAGGCTTTTGAAAACCAGAAGGACACAAGAAGGCAGTGACAGAGCCACACCTCTGAGGGAGGAGACTGGACCTCCCTGGGGGGCCGTCCTGCTGCCTTCTGGGTCAACCTTCTGCTTCCCCAGGAGCCAAAGGAAGGGAAGGCCGGGTGTGCCATTGTCCTCCCATTTCAGACAACAGCAGGTAACTGAGAGCACCATTTCCCTTTGACTGGCAGCTTCAACAGAAAAATAACGACGCTCAAAAATTTTGCTGCCAACGAGTACTAGGATTCCTATCACAACCGATGTCCACCACGTCTGGAAATTTTCCATTTCTGAAGTTTCTGCTTTGGTCCCTTTCCCCAGAGAATTCTGCCCTGGGGGCACCCTCCCCCTGTGCTGTCCACGTGCAGAACCAGCCCGCAGTACTGTCCCTCAGCTGTGGTCTAGGCTGTGCCTTCCTCACAAAGGCTGTGCCCTGTTTCTGCCCAAACCACTCTGTTTACCGAGTGCCTGGATGACTGGTGAGCTGCTTCTTCCTTGCACTCAGTGTTTATTATATAAGTTGTATTTTTATATGATCCTATGGAATTGCATGTCACTATCAGTTTAAACTGAAATAAATACAATTTTGACATTATGACCTTCACAGAATAGCTTATTAAAGGTTACGTTTAAATGGAACATTCCTTAGATATCTAACCATGCAAACTAATCCACAGTAACTTTAAACAACTTCAATATTTTTTCTTACTTAATATTACAATCATACTTATTGTTGAAATTTAAAATCACACATTAATCTTCCCAGAGGATGCCATCATTAATGTTTAAAATATAATCTTGTAATTTTCCCAACAGAATCTTAAAATAGATCTTTTGTAATAAAGTTGTCTTACTCTAGTATATCATTGTGTCGAATAGTTATTTTCTTTCTCAAAGTTAACATCTTTAGAGATTGTCACTATATAGATGTACCAAAAATAATTCCAGTTCTCCTTTTTACTTAATAATGCCCTATAATTGAAAATATTTATTTCCAATTTCTCACTGTCACAAAATGCTGCACTCATATAGCTGTGATTCATTCAATGTCCTCATTTGCCACCCACACTATATTTATTATCACCTCAGTACCCCAGAACCCGAAGTGAGGGGCAAGGTAACTACCAAACATCAGGCCCAACAATTTCATGCCTTCAAGAATAGTCAATGTTTGCAAACAGAGAGAGTGAAAATAGACTCTCTCCGCTGCAACTTGTGAGCCCCACTGAGTTGTTAGATCTTTTTTCTTCCAGCCACTGTTTGCACAAGAGGTCTGCAGTTGACATGGTGGCAGTGGGTAAGCTATTCATAAGGTTCCCCGGAGGAGGCACAAAGTCTTGCTCTTTCCTTGAGACTATTACACTCATTAGCTATTTAAAGATGATACTATCAGACAAAAATTTAACTGATGTCTATTTTAAAGTCCATATAATATAAAATTCCCATAAAATGTGTCTTAAATATAAATCAATGTTATCTGAACTGTAAATCATATATAGTCTGGCTGGTCAATGCCAGTAGTTCTAGAGGACCAGGAGATTTAATCTCACTAATAATAGTTAGTTTCCACAAAGAAAATTTTATTTTATAACCTGAACTAATCACAAGGAGAGCCTGGCATAGAACAATGGATGGCTTGGTGCTAACTCAATTTCTCTCCTGCAATCAATTCCAAGTTATTGTATTTATGTCCTGGTACCATCCATCATGCCTCTGTCCCCTATCATGGACAGTTCAGCATATGTTTAATAGCATAACAATAGCATACATATTATGTCACATTTAACATTTTATTGAAATAATAAAAAATCTTCTATGACAGGCTTTGTATATGGTTTGGTTTTTTACTCTAATATCTTTGTGGATAAATTTTTTTTAAATTTCATAGTGAGTTCTGCATACAAATAAAAGCTGCCAAGTATTATGAAATCCATGAGGGAAAAATTATTTTATAAGCTTGCACACTTTTTCTAAAGCCTAGATATCTGATTTCAGATAAGCCAAAATTATAGATGAAAATAAATTAAGTCATATCTCAATTTAAGGAAACATTCAAAAATATCCTGCTAGAGTGCTATCTATGGAGTTTAAACTTGCACATTTTTAACTTTTTGTTATTTTTCTTTTCATTTACTTTGCTTCCTTATAAAGCTCATATAAATGAAATCATCCAGTGTCTTTCTATGTTGGACTTCCTTCATTTTTCATAATCCCCTTATTATTATTATTATTTTAAATAATAATAGTCAGTATTATCTCAGGCACCTGAACCATTCAGTATAAACTCCTGATATGTCAACGGCACTCAAAAGTAACTATGATTATCATTCTGTCATTTCTTTTCTTTTTTATAGCCAACAGCTATAATAGTTCTATTAACATTATTATTAATGCAGGAACCACTGTCATCTTCACATGGCAGATCATAAATCAGGTCTTGTTGGTGTCATTATTCCTAATGTGTCATTTAGTTTAATTGAGTTGTAAGTGATATTTGAAAATAGATACAATTGATCTATCTCTGATAGGTGATTGGATAAAGAAGACTTGAGAAAGAGAGAATATATAGATAGATATCATACATTTTCTCACATAGGTCATATATATACACATATACACATACATGAATACTATTCATCCCTTTGCAATAAAATGGAAAGAGCTTAAGGGAACTATGAAAAATGAATTAAGTCTAAAGTAAAAAGACAAATAATGGATGGTTTCACCTATATAGGCTTTATAAGGAAGCAATGTAAATGAACAGAAAACAAAAAACAACATAAAAATAGAGGGCACTGATAACTGAACTGAGGTGAAAGGGTAAAGGTGAGAGTAAGGGTGGAGGTCGTAGAATGGATAGTAGAAGGTATTTTGATTTGGTTGGTTTTTCTTTAAAGGTTTTTAAATTAGAAAAATTCTGCTATGTTATTCAACAATATAGAAAAAATAACAGCACCTGCTAATAATGTAGCTATTTCTCAGAGAGTGATTAGGGTTAACACTCTTGATGGGAAAATAATAAATCTTGAGATTGAAGGTTAATTTTTAGAAATAAATGATCCTTTGTGAGTAACAACTTTCTCCATAATACTAATTGAAATGTCTTGAGTGTGTAACTTTCATGCATATTAATATTGAAGGATTGTCTAAAGCTGCAGCTAAGAAAAATAACAAGAGGATTCTGAAAAGAAAAAAAGGAGAAAATAAAAAATAAACTTAGGAAAGCATGGAAAGTTAGAAAGTTTGAAAGAGGAGGCCCATAGTTGATGGAGGGAACTAAACTCACAAATGTTAAGGCTTAAGCCTAAAGAGAAAAGGAAAAAAGGGAAACAGAATTCTTACAGCTCACAATGTGATGATGATATGGTGACTACAAAAGAAAATAGGATCCCAAGGACATTCGTCAAAGAAATAGAACAAAGAGTACTGCAGTTCATATAGAACCACACACACATACACAAAACCTGAGTAGCCAAAGCTCACCTGACGAAATAGAGGGGAAAGACTTCTGAACTTCAAACTATACTGGAACAAAAACGGACACAGAGATCAATGGAAAAAGAATTGAGGGAACAGAAATAAAACTACACATTTATAGACTAATCTATGACAAAGGGGTAAAGTAGAACATTGGGGGGGGAAAAAGCTTCTTCAATAAATAGTGCTGGGAAAATTGGACTGCCACATGCAAAAGAATAAATCTAGACCAATATCTCACATCACACATGAAAACCAAATTAAAATGGGTAAAAGACCTGGATGCAAGACATAAAACCATAAGATACATAGAAGAAAACATAGGCAAAATATACAATGACATAAACTTAAGAAACACATTTTTGGACACATGTCCAACAGCAAGGAAAACAAGAAAATAAACTGGGTCTACATCAAACTAAAAGACCCCTATGTAGAGAAAGAGACAGTAACCAAAACAAAGAGACAACACCTGACTGGGAGAAAATATATGCACAAATATATCTGACAAGGGACTAATATGGAAGATCTGCAAAGAGCTCATACAACTCAATAAAAAGAAAACAAGCAACCCACTCAAAAAAATGGGCCATACTGAAGAGGCACTTCTCCAAAGAAGACAAGCAGGTGGCCAGCAGAGAAAAACTTCATTATCACTTCTCAGGGAAATGCAAATCAAAACCACAATGAGATACCACCTCACACCTGCGAGAATAGCCTGTATTAAAAAAAAAAACAGAACCAAATGTTGGTAAAGATATGCAGAAAAAGCAAAAAGCAACACTCCGAAACAATTGGTGGGGATGTAGACTGGTTCAGTACCTATGGGAAAAAGTATAGAGGGGCCTTAAAAACTGAAAATCGATCTACCATGTAACCCAGCAACTCTATTCCTAGCTATCTATGCAGAGAACACAAGATACTGATTCAAAAGGAAATCTGCACTCATGTTTACACTGACCAAGGTATGGGGAAAAAACATAAGTGCTCTGGAACAAATGAGTAAATCAAGAAAATGTGGCATCTATATATAGTGGAATATATGGAGCAATCAAAAATGATAAATTCCTGTCGTTTGCAGCATCATGGATGGAACTAGAAGGGGTTATCCTAAATTAATTGAACCATAAGGGGAAAGATAAATACTGGATATTTTCACAGATAGATGGAATAAAGAGAAATTAAACAAAGGATCAGAGAAAGATAAACCTAAAAACTGATCCTTGAAAACTGACCCTAGACCTGAGGCATTCAGGAGGGGAGAGGAAGGAGAAGCGGCAGGGAGAAAGAGAGGGGAGAAAATGGTGGAAGGGGATGCTTTGGTGGTGGGAAAAATATGGTAGCTACTCTGAGGGGAGAAATCCTATATTGTAAAAAAAACAAACAAGTATGTAAAGTAATTATACACCTTTAATCTTAAAAAAAAAAAAAAGATAAAATGACACAAGGACATGAGAATATCATGGCTTGGCTGTTTAAATAAAGGGGGACTACAAATGGATAGTGTCATAAGTTTCTTGAATAATGTATTATTAATCACATTACTTGCTCTACTAATAGGTAAACAGAAGTTGAAAGTAAAGCAGTTTTAGCTATTATTCATTCTAATAAATAAAATTACATATGCTTGGACTCATTCCTCTTAATCTGGGGAGGTATAAGAGATGTAAAGGAAGCTCTTTTACTTGTGCCCAGTGTACAAAAAAGAACATTCAAAGGACAGAGTAATAAAGTACTACTGTTCATCTCAGTTCATTCTTTGCAGGCAAAAACAGCAAGAGTTGATGTACATCACCAGTTTGGATTAAAATACAAAGTGCCTGCCTTCACTATGAGTAATCTTTCAGGAATGAATTGTGCCAAAAATGCCTGAAGAAAACACAAGAACATTAGCACACAAGGTCTTGGATGAGGTTTCCCTCACAGCACTGCTCCTTACCCACTCACACAATGTCCCTACTTTGAGACTAATGAGAAGTAGCTGGCATCCACACACCACATACCACCATCACAAAGCCCTCGCAGGACATATGCACACCACACACCACTATATAACCAGTCTCCTTTACCTCCCAAAGCAATAGTTGGAGGTATCAGAGTCATGATGAGAAAGAGAAATCCTGAGCTCTTATACAACAGACACCTTAGGAAATAACCCAAGAGAGTGTCACGGTCTGGCTTTGAGAAAGATATGCAGCAGAATGCTATGACTTGTCCAGGAATTCACATATCTGAATTACTGAGCTATATGACCTTGAGAAAGTCAAACCTTCAGGGCCTCAGTCCCTGAGCATTCCACAAAAGATGGAATTAAAGTCAATCACATCTTAGCACCTATCAGTATCTTATAATGTGAAAAACAATTTTTCCCCAAAATAATAAGCATAGCAGATTACCCAAAACTTGAAATTTAGTAATCCTGTACTGGATCAGTTTCATCTTACACCTTTAAAAGGGTAAGTAGTTGTGGACTAAGTAAAAATCAAAGTTGAGGAATTCTTTTCTTTGGTGCTCATTTTATCCAGATGCCCCTTGGTGACTCATGCTTTTGATCTAATCACAGAATTGATCATTTTGGCCACTTATTTATATTTTGATAATAACAAACTCAAGAAAAACATTGCCACCAAGATGTACTCAGCAACTCAACAATTTAGCAGAGTGGGCTGTGCAGTCTTCTTTCAACAACTCTGTCCCAGTTGAAGGTCCCTTCAAGGAAATCCTACCAAGATGCTAAGGAAGAAGTAGGTTTTTGTTGTTTTTTTTTTTTTAAATAAGAGCTTCAGTGTCTGCCAAATTTTTATAAGTCAATAAGAAATATTTTAAAACAATAAAAGGAAGAGAAAACAATGAATTCTCAAAAATATCACATGTGTTTTGATTTCTGTTTTTCAAAACGAACAAGGCTTTAGTTCTGATTCTAAAGGTTTATGCCACACACTGTCAAATTGCCTTTCATTAAACTTGGCTTAGTTGATTTTCCCAACAGCAGTCTATAAGTGTCCTTACCCTTCATATACTGAGTATTAGAATCTTTTGAGTCTTTGTCAATATGGTAATTTTGGTAGATATCTATCATGAGAATGATAGACAAAATGCTCTTTTTAAATTTGAATTTTTAATTATCAGTGACATCAAATAGTTTTTCATATGTTTAATATAAATCATTTGTCATTTGTCTAATGTTTATTATTGTACCTTTTTTCTTTATTCATTGAAAAGATCTCTTTATACTAAGGATATTTAGCCTTGATTATATTTGTCACAAATATTTTTGTCAGGTTGCTATTTGCTTCTTTAACATATTCATGAGGTATTTATTTTTCTGTGTAATGGTGTTCATTTAACTATGCATCAAATACTTTTAATAATATAATAGTTTATTTTTACACCATTTTGTGACTTTTTCCATCTCCCCCCCCCACCCCCGGTCCTTTATACTCCTGCTATGAGTGAAACCATCTGGCATTTTTCTTTTTCTTTCTGGTTTATCTCACTTAGCATGATCCCTTCCAGCTCCATCCATGTTGCTGCAAAAGGCATGTGCTTATCTTTCTTGATCACTGAATAATATTCCATTGTGTATATATACCATCTTTTTAATCCAAACATCTACTTTTGGGCATTTGGGTTGGGAATCAAATATTTTAATCCTTTGTTTTACTGTGTGTTTCTTCTGTGTGTCTTACTTAGGAAAAATCACAAATATATTACACTTTCATTTTTCACAGATAAGTTTCTAGAAGTCCAATATGTATGATGGTTTAAAGTGTAACATGGAGACTTCATTTTTTTCCAGTTTATTTCAACCCTGTTGATTGCAAAATCCACATTGTCTTTTCTGATTTCAAATGTCTCTCCTTCCTAACTCAAAATTCTTATGTATAAACTATTCTGGACTTTCTATTTTCCCTTGGCCCCTTCATCTGATCTGAACTGTTTCTGACACTACTGCAAAGTGTTTTAATGAGTGTTCTTTCAAAATCCATTATAATATGTGGTAAGGCAATGTTCCCACTTTGAACTTCAAACATTTCCTGGCTTTTCACACACGTTTCTTACTCTAGCAGCCATCAGACTCTGAAATGCAGTGCTGAATATATATATAGTTTTTTTTTTTAAGTACACAAACTTGAAAAAGTTCTAAAGCAAATAATTTATAGGAAGTGCTCACTGCCCCATTTTAGGCACATTAAAAGTGGTCACAACATTGAAAGAATACTCAGAATGTAGAGGGGAATGAGAGTCAGAAATTTTCTTACTTGAAAATTGAAGCATATTTGCTGGCTCTTTATGACCACTACTGATTTAAGTATGGTTTAAAAATATATATTCAAATAGTGGATTCTCTTCATCATGTTTTTCTTTTTTAAAATCATATTATTCTTACACAAAAATTAAAATTATTATGAGAGTGGAAAGAATGCAATCTACAAGTTCCCTACCATTTATAAAGCTATGTGGACTTGTTGCAACAAATCAGATATGTAACACTCTCACGTTTCCCCACTCCCCCCACATTCTTTCAGACCTTATTTGCCAGATCCAATCTCATTTGAACTTCCACAGTACCCCTTTCCCACAACAACAGTCACATTCTCCCAGATACAATCTCTGGACAGATCAGTGACTAGCCCAAACCAGGTGAGCATCATTTATCCACTAGTGTCATGGAACTTTGAAATTGCATTGTTTCTACCTATAATCATCATTAAGGGGTATATAAGAGAACACATACATACATACAGATATATATATATATATACACACACACACAGATATATATATATACATATATATATATATATTATTCACCATTATCTCCCAATGCCTGGTTTAGTGCCTGACACATGTGAATCTGAACAAATAATTTTGTAATTTAGTAAAGGGGTGAATACTCCATGCTAAGAGGAACACAAAGAGCTGTAGCCCAGTACTCTGGGGTTTAGCATCATCTTAGTCGTTTTGACATTGCATTATAGTTTTGGCATCACACTCAAAGTCTCTCAGCCTGCTCATTCTCCAGAGCTATCCTGTCCCTGAATCCCACTTTCCTCTGCTGACAGGCTTGCCCAAGTGCGGACTTCCTGTCTGTGCCAGCTTACAAACATGCTTCACCTATCTCCAGGTTACCCCATAACCTCACATTAGCTTCTCTGATGCCAGCTGATAAGTTGGCTCAATCTTTGCTATCTAAAGCCACACCATTTGGAAACTGTGTTCTAACTATTCCGTTTCATACAAGGCCAGTCTCTCTTCCAGCCGCATTATTAATGCTTGCCTGATTGAGCCCAGGACACATTCCAGGTCATGAGCCCAGTATATTTATATGTTCTTGAAGATAAGCAAACTGAGTGGTTCTTACTCTGCAACCAGTTGTTTTTATACAGCCTAAATCCTTCCAAATGCCCAAACAATAGCACGGATAGTACCGTTGAAGTCCATCTCCTATGACAATGTCTGGGAACAGGAACTGAAATAAATCACATAATCTGAATATAGGCTAAATTGTGGGACTTGAATCATACATTAATATTTTGTGGAAAAAACAAGAGCTTTTTTTTTTCTCTAATCATTCAAAAGGACAAAATTCCTCACTTTCTGAAAAACCACAAGTCACTTTCATCTGGTTTTCCCTTGTCCTCTCCTCTGGTTGAGCTCAGCATTTCATGTGTTCAGTTTGGTGAGATTCCACAGCAATACATCACCAGGAACACATGTGTTCCACTGGGACTTTATTCTCTGGAAGATGTGAATGGTGATGTAAATAACAGCATCATTGGAATTTGGAGGAAGTGATGCAGGGAAGAAATCATCACATGGGTGAAATAAGGCAAAAGTCAAGCAACTACAATCAATATTTCCTTTGGGGTAACGTGGGTAGTACTGATGCTCATAGGCAGTTCAATAGTATTCATCAGCAGGAGTTTTCAGCAGAAACATTAATTAAATGACAGCTGTTTCTTTACCACATGTGGAGAAGTGCAGCAATCCTAATTCTAAAATAGAGTTTTCAAGATGAGAGCATTTCGGCTACATTGAGTGCCTAGTTGAGTGTTTTGTTTTGTTTTGTTTTTTAGTTGGGTTGTGCAAGATATGAAAGGAAAATATTTACAATTAGATGTGTGTCAACAGTTATGTTCTATACCACTGCACTTACAGTAAGAGTTCTAATTTGTTATTGGAAATATACATATGCTAATCATAGATACAGAACCCAGCCTCCACTTAGTTACACACTGAGTCTCTGATACACTAATGAGCATTTAAAATGTTTGTTGATTTTTAATTTGTAATATATACATATTCAGACCAATCAGTGGAAACTGGTTAGCAATAGTTATTTTCTCAATTCCATGACATTTAACAGATTCAATTTAACAAACAGTGAATACTTGTCTTATGTAAAGTGATTCTGAAGAGTCCCAAGTTATACCTTAATCTATTGCCATGATAAATTTTTTAAATTTACATATAAATATTTATCATAGAAGGCTAATAATCTCACTATTTAGTTGTTATTGCTTAGAAAATTTGTACTTTGTCATGGGTGTCTTCACTTGTGTAAATTTCATTTAAGCAGACAATGCATATAGGCTTTCTTCAATGCATATAGGCTTTCTTCTAGGTGTTAAAAAAAAAGCCTGCTCTGTAAAATTCCCAAATTACAGAATTAATCAGAAAATTAATGCCAAACATGCTACCCCAAAATGTAGACTTTTGAAGGTGTTTGGAGTAACCAATTAACCACTGACCAGTCAGTTCATTCAAACAGACCAGCTAGCTTGTTTACTAGCACCCTCTCATAGGAAAGTGAAGTGATTAATCCCTTGCTGCTATTGTTGGTACTTAGCTGTTGTAGGAGAATCCAGATAGGAATTCCAGGTCTAGGGGGAAAGTCAAAGATTTGAACAAAATAACAGCTTTTGTAATTTAAATTTCTATGTAAAAGTAAAAGAATAAGTACTCAAAAGTAAGGCAGAAAGTATCAGGCTACAAAGGAAAGAAAAGACAGAACACAGTCATTAGAGAAAATAGAGCACCTCAAAACAGTGACTAAGAAGATGGGTTGTCTCTAGTTAGCACTGGGAATTAGAGAAGGCAAAGATCCAATCCAGTCAAGCAGAAAACCCAGTTAGTGGGAATTCAGAGCAACAAGTTCTGTTGCCACAAGATCCCTGATGCTGAAAAAGGGAAGCAGCTGCTACTCCACAGTCAACATTCTCAGAGTTGGTTCCAGAACAGCCAAGTGATTATGATTAAGAGCACAAGCTGAAGGACTCCAATTACCAATTCAAAGCCACGTGCTTATTGGGGGTCTTGGACAATTTCCTCACTCTTCTTATCTGTAAAATGTAGGGTGTATAACTATCTGCTTCATGGGGTGTTAGTGCCTGATACAGAGAAATCACTTGTTAAACTAAGCTATTTTGTAACTTACTATAACAGGTATAGAGACTGCGATAGACTAGAACTCAGAGAACTTTGTAACTGACTTCTCTCCCCTCATCCTAATACTATCCTTTTAAAATGATAGGAGTATGCTAGAAAACTGGCTCTCAACTCTTAATGCACATTGAAATCACAAAAATATTTCCAAAATAGACTAATACTGGGGCACCCACTCAGATCCACTTGAATCAGAACCTATGGGGAGTCTTGGCATATACATTTTAAAGAATCCCCAAGTGATTATGATGCACAAGAAACGTTAATAGCCATGATTTCATAGTTCCGAGTGAGCTCAGAATCTATAAGTTTCCACCCTCTTCGGTTTCCTGATGAGTATGGGTGTCTCCAAGATGATAGTGGAATAACCATCAACGTCATGAGACTCAGAGCTCCCATTCCTGTTAGAAATCAGACAGATGCAGAAGTACCAAGACAACTAGGAGTGCCTACAGAATGTCTTAGATTAAATATTAAGCAATATGATGAATTCTTCATACCTTCCATTCAAGACACATTACCTAAAGAAGTTATGTGGAAATTATCTCATAGGGTTTTTGCCAAAAGAAATTTAGAAATTTGGAATTGAATGAGGAAATATATATTTCTAGAAGTCAGTCAAGCTCTTTGTCAAGGATTTAATACTAATCCATTCCCTCCATTTACAATGTATACACCTTTCTACATAAAAACAAGAGACAATAAAAGGAAATTAGGAGAGGTCATTCATATCAGTGAAGCAGAGGACATTGCTGAATATATATAATATATATATATATATATATATATATATATCTCCACCTTTATTTTGAACTAAATAGGTCTATGTCATAGAGCAAAAATTGTATTTGCCATCTTAGCCTGTCAGATAAGTAGTAATACAAACACTGTGTATTAACCAGTAATGAGTGTGTATATCTGCATTGGGGGTAGGGGTGGGAGGGGTAGGAGGTAGGTATGCTAGTATAGCCATGATTTAGACACTGTTTTCAATGTCTTTTCAGTATGGAAGAGAATTTCTCAGAGGGCAAATATTCACTCTATGTTCATTTCACATGAAACATTCACTTTCCTGGAATACTCAATCCAACTACTTGGTATATTTGATAACACTGGAAAAATAGAACATTTATGGTCATTGACATTAGAAAAAGATAAGCATTATCTGTTCCATCAAAATTTTATTGACTTCTTTTACTTCCAACCATCCAAAAGTAAAAAGCTTTTCATATAAATAGAAATTTTAGTATTCTACTTATTTCCAAATTGTCAGACATTTAGCATCAATAAAGCTCACTCTTTAATAAAGATGAAAGAAATAAGTAAAACATCTCATAAAATATATCATTGCTCCAAAGTAGTGAATCAGTGGCTGGAAAGTGTCAGGTACTTAAACTATAAGAAGCTCCTGTTTGTTTCTGTTTCTTTCTTTGTTTTAGAAAAAAAAAAAAACATACTAGAATAACAACCTATTACCTATCAGTCATTGGTAACCAATAAGCCCTGCAATGTCACTTTCTACACACTTCAATAAAATGTCTCACAGTGATCTAGATGGAAGCTTTACTTGAGCAACTGCCTACATGACAAGACCATGGTTGAAAACATGGGCTAAATAAGGTCAAACTTGTATGGATTAGAATTGTAAATAAAACTGGGCAAGTCACTTAAAATCTGGAAATCTCATTATCCTAATCTATAAAATAAAGATAAGGCCCTCCCTGGTGGTGCAACAGGTTAGGATGCAGCACTGCAAGCTAGCTACAGCCGCTTCAGTGCAAGTTCAATCCTTACCCTGGAGGTGACCCACGTGGCGCAACAGACCTCTCCTGTCTTGTCTGCTGCTCCTCTCAGCAGTTTACTTCATTGATCTGCCTGGGCTGATCCCCATTCAGTCTCTGGTGAATCCTCCCACTGCCCCTGCATCTCTGGCCTGTACCCCAGTTCTGTGTGCTTTATAAATACACAAATCTTAAAAAAAAGATAAAAATATTGCTCACATTGTTTTCATGAGAAATAAATAAAGTTATCCCCATAAAGTTCTTAAAACAATGCATGGCTAAAAACAATCTCCAGGTTATGATAGCTATTATTACCATCATTTATATAGCTAATATTGTTATAGCTATATAGGTAATGTATTAGGCATCTAGGTAAAATATTATCTACATATGTTATGTGCAGGTATTGTTATCTTTACATTATATATTATACACTAATTATGGTTCAGATGTCCTAGTCATTGTTAAGATACTAAGCAATGATCTATAGAATGAGTGGAGTATAAAGGGACTATATATTTCCTAAAGTTGAGGGGCATCCTGAGGGGTGAACTTGGTGTAGCTGGCTTTTTTAAGGATCAAAACAAACAACAAGCTGTGACCAAAGCATTGGCTTGGTGATGTCCAACCTAGAAGATGATGTCTAATCCATCAGCATATGAAAGTTAAGCATTATTTATATAAGACTCTTCTCATCTGAACACTAGGCTGTTCTCAGAGCATGTAGCGCTAAACAGTTAATGAAATACAAAGCCCTTGAATACTTACAGAATCACATTTCAATACTTATAGAATAATTAGGAAAAATCTGAGCTGGCAAAACTTTTCCTGGCTCACCCGAGTGAGCAGAACTTCTTTGTTTTCCATTAGTGTATGTTGTCGTCACAGTAACTGCAAGAGTCCAAATACAGGCCGAGTGTCATTTCCTCATGTACTTAGGCTACCACACTGAAATAGCATTATGACCTCTTCCTTTCCTGTTATGCTGTGGTACCTCAAAGAAGCAGGCCCCAAAATGAGTTACCAAAGACTTAAGTATATTAAAGAGATATGAAGAAAAATAAAGTCCATCTATCCCTATTTACTGTATCACCTATGACTCATGTGTGTGGGAGGAAGTCTCTTTTTGCAAAGATCTTTAGATGAACAAGGCAAGTTGGTAGTAACTTGATTGTCTTGGTGATGTCAGCAGTCTACTGTTTTCAATCAAATTGTCTTTTGGCTTTAAATTTTCAGCAAATTATTTTTAAAGACTGCATGTGGCCAACCCTGACAGGTTCACTTCATGAGTTTCTTACACATTTTCCTTACAAAGACAACAAGCAGCAGACGATTCATTCTTCAATTTAACTTAGGTTATAGTTTAAATTATTGCAAAAAAAAAGTTATTTTCAAGTGTAGACATATAAGATTTTGGGTCAATGAAGTAAAAATTGTCATTTCATCTATGTTTTATAAGGAGGTAGGTATTTAAGCAAGAAAGTAAAAACAGAGGAATCCCTGAATCTTAAGAACTCAGTTAAAAGCTAATTATCACTTGAGATAAATTCTGCATTTGCTTTAAAATTTATTTTAGTCTGTCTTTTACAGGCATCTGAAAAACATAAATCACCCAATATTGCCCACAATGACACTTGCCAAAAAGGAAAAGCAAATGCCAACCTTCTTTTGACTTTTCAATTCTGCTGTGATTTAAAAGTGCTCGGGGACCGGGGTGCTGGTTAACATTGTGTTTCTTCATCTGTCTGCAGGGAGTTCCTCAAGTTCTGCAATCAGCTGGTTTCCAGCCACCTAGAACTGCTCAATTCATGTTTGACTTTCCTTGCTCTAAGTTCTTCCACAGTTCACTGTGTTGCCCTCGAAATCAAACTGTCTCAGTTACTGTGACAAGGAAAGGTGTATTCTGCCTGCAGCCTTTTCCCTAGTGATTAAATAAAGAACAGACTGACTGACAATTAAAAGGAAGAACATCAGCAATATTTTCTTCAGGTTTCTATATTTTTATCTAGTCTTTAAAATGTATTCTATAAATCCAGGAAAAGTTCTTCCCTTGTTTTCTTTCATTTTCCCCTTCTTTTCTCTCTATTTTTTTTTCTACAAGAAGATTTTTATTAGAGGAGACAATTCTAAAACTCAGTTTCCTTTTCTTTTAAAAGCTCATTCTTTCAGTTGAGAAAAATAAAGCAAAATAGGTCTAAACCATGATTACTCTTCATAAGCTTTCAAGAATATGCCATATATTATTGTCAAACTAAATACACAGAATAGTAGGCATTCCATTATATATATATATATATATATATAATTAATGATATAACACTTTTTAAAATGATTTTTAATTAAGATAACTGGTTTACAATACTGTATATGATTCAGAAATACAGGATCCCACTATTTCAGGTGTATGCCATCATACTACACCCACCACAAAGGCACCTATAAAATATAACACTTTGTCTTGGCATATATTTTTTTGTCAAATTTAAGAAGAATGAATAGGATTAAAAGCAATGAATAGCAAGAATTCATTTCTATTTGGTAAGGCTGAAGCTTGCATAAGAGGACTTTTTTTGGTCTCTACATTTTTATCTGTTACTAGGTTAGTAAAACAAAACAAAATATCTAAGGAAAAAAATAAAGAATGATAAACTTAATAACATAGCCCTCCATGGAGGAGGAAGTCTCTGACTCTGTATATTACCCACTGTTGTCAACTATAAGGAAATACCCATAAACACACTTTATCTCCAAGTGCAAATATAGAAACCATAGAACAGTGTATGGTGGGTGATTTCTTAGCCTGTTTAGTAATGGTTCTATAAGACAGCAGACTGCTGAGTGATAAGGAAGGTTTGAAACATAAATTCCATGCTAACTTATTGGCTGGCGTTCAAACTATGTCTGCTTAAAGTGCCCAGCAGCAAAGCATGTCCCAAACAGGATTCCAAATTTAAACAATACATTCTTCTGCTTTTTCCTATGATCTATGAACTTGAGTTCACAGACTGTGCCCAAGAATTTTGTGTGCAACAAAGGATAAAATAAACAGATAACTAGATTTATAGTGTAATTAATTAAGGTGTGATAATAAAGTAGTAAAGCTTAAATTTACTGACTTTTTAAAATTTATTTTTATTAATTCATTTAATCTCTAACACAATTCTTTCAGGGATATGAAATTATTACCCCCATTTTACAGATAAGGAAAGTAAAGCACTGAGAATACTTTGCCCAGAGTCACAATGAACTAACATCTGAATCCAGGCCTTCTAGCTCATTGATGCTACTAACCTTTCTTGCCTCCTTCTTCATACTTGAAACATATCCTTGCTGCTTTATCTTTAACTCAGATTTAAAGGAAAAAACTGTTTTTTAACTACTTTATTATTTAATTGTTACTAAAATGATGTATAAATAAAATTGTTATAAACTTCTTGAAAATGTCACTTTCGCATAGTTGTTACCAACCTTTTCTCTCTTAAACCTTTCTGACAAAATATTTTGCAACCTAAAGCCATTTCCTCACTTCCCAAGATGCTGATTTTCTAAAACACACATTTTTACAGAAATCAGATAAGAAAAATGAGGATAAACTAGATCTACAAAATAGTATTTCTTAAGGGAACTGTTTTATGAAGCATTCATTTTCCAAAAAAGAAAAACATAATTAGCATTTGTTTAACTGTGTATTTTACTACAAAGTTTCACTTCAAAACAACTACTTAAAAATTACAACAGCAAAGCCATTGTGAAATAAATATTAAATATTTCATGAATTTCCTTGGGGAAAACCTGTAGCAATTTCTGTTGAGCACCCATTTACAAGGGTAATTTTAACTTCCTTGGCCATCTTAAAATATAAGAAGAAAGTTTTTCTTTTGGTATACACAGGGGGAGAAACACTTGCTTGAAAATAATGACTCATGTTTGGTCAGGATACAGATTCATGAGTGATTAAAAATAATAAGAGCATTCTTGGTTTTGTTTAGTTTTCTTTTTCAAATTACTGGACCAAGAAGATATGAGATATACACACACACACACACACAATGAAATACTATTCAGTGATCAAAAAAGGTAAATGCACACTACTACAGCGACATGGGTGGAGCTGGAAGGGATTATGCTAAGTGAAATGTCAGCAGGAGAAACACAAATACTGAATGGTGTCTTTTATATGTGGAATATCAAGGAAGAAGACCAAGGGTCAAAAAAGCCAAACTTAAACTAACCCTTGAAGATGACTGAGGCCTTCAGACAGACGGGTGGGGCAAGCACAAAGTGGGGAGGCAGCAATGGACTGTGATGGAGGACTGTGGGTACTTTGGCTATAGGAGCACCATGGTAACATCACTGGACAGTGGAGGATCCTATATTTCCACAATACAGCAATGTAAACTAAAGTTATTTCAAATTTTTTAAATAAAATTATCTTTTATATATCTGGGAGGGGGAAGAAGTTATAACATGTACATGTAATTAAGCATTTTAACATTCAAGGCCATGCTTAACTGTTTGACTAACCAATACAATGAACCATGATTTAAATTAAAAATACCAAAAGTAATTGACTATAAAAAGAATCTCGTACTAAAAGATGATAAACATTTATGAGTTACAATATGTATAAGTCTAGATGCTAATACAGGACATGTGTGTATATATGTGATAGAAAGAGAGAGAGACAGAGAGAGATGCATCTCACTGTGGAGATGCTGTAGTTTTCCAGAATGAAATAAAAAGATATCTAAATGTTATCCATATTTGTGATATCTATATGTCAACTTTCTATTTCATTCTGGAGAGCTATATCATCTCCACAATAACATACAGGAGCATAGTTACAATTGCCTATGTGTGTGTGTGTGCACGTGCGTGTAAAACTATGAAGACTTGGCCCTCCCTGGTGGCGCAGCGGGTTAAAGCACTGCACTAAGAAGCTTAAACCACTTCCAATGAGTTCGATTCCCGCCTGCCCGCGAGGAGCTCCACATGGCGTGGCAGACCTCTCCTGACCCGCCCGCTGCTCCCCTCAGCAGTGTACTTCGTTGATCTGCCTGTTCTGCTCCCTGCTCTGTCTCTGGTGAATCCTCTCACCCTCCGCATCTCTGGCCTGCACCCCAGTTCTGTATGAATAAATAAATAAAATAAATAAATCTTTAAAAAAAACTATGAAGACTTTAAGAATTTTTTTTTAAAAGATTTATTTATTTGTGCATACAGAACTGGGGTACAGGCCAGAGGCTCAGGAGTGGCGAGAGGCTTCACCAGAGACAGAGTGGGGAGCAGAACAGGCAGATCTATGAAGTACAATGCTGAGGGGAGCAGTGGGTGGGTCAGGAGAGGTCTGCCACGCCATGTGGTCACCTCCGGGGCAGGAGGGAATCGAACTCATGCGAAAGCGGCTTTAGCTTCGCAATGCTGTGCTTTAACCCACTGCGCCACTAGGGAGGGCAAAGAATTTTTTTAAATAAAAAGTTATCAATCAGACTTACAGTTGCATTTCTTGACTTTTATCTCTCTGTACTTTGTGAAATAATCATTATCAGAAATCTAAAACCAAAAAATATTAATAGAAGATACAGAATGTACATGAGACTAAAAAGCTCCAAAATCAAGTTTTGCTTTAATCACTTTCAGAAAATTATTGTAAGTTTACAGAAGAAACATCTGCTCCAAAGTATCCTAACTCTAACAGAGCACCAAACTGAATAAACTGAGAAGGAATCACTTCTAAATCTTACGGGTCTGGAAATTATTGTTAAATTAGAATATGTTTGTCTTGGTTTTAAGACTGGACAAGTTCTCTAGAGGAAAGGAGAGATGGGGAACAAAATGGGAAGAGGTGGAGATTGAAATGTGCACTTTGTGTATGCATATGTTTATAAAATATCTGAAGCAGAAAGACACTTCTTGTTGACTAGTGGAAACTAAAACTGGAAAAATTAAGAATGTGCCAGATGATGGAAGGTTCAAAATACCCAGCCTAGGTGTTTGGCATCAAATAGGAGTCCCAGAAGATAACTGAAGAGTAGAGACACAAGTATATCAATGCTTTAGAAATTACCATGGTCATGAGCAAAATGGTTTGGACAGTAATGAGGAGTGAGAGAACAGCACTGTTCAATCCATAGGATGAAGAGAACAGACTTTATTGTAGTAGGATGGCAATGGAATCTAGCTACTCTCATAGTGAAGGAGGAAGGAAGAACTCCAAAATATCACAGAAATGCGAACTAGTGTGAAGGAAGCACATAACCTTCAAAGCTCAAAGTTTGATGTGCATATACTTGAGGAAGCACATGGTCTAACTTGTTCTGCTCTTGATTTTCAAGGGTAAATCTGCAATCATGAAGATAATACTCAAAAATTCAATTCATCAGGAAACATGACTTTCAATCAGAGAGAAATACTATGCATGTCATTTATCTATCTCTGTCCCACTGACTCCAAAAGAAATTACATACCCAGAACTCATGGTAGATTTTGGCTTTCCACATACATTTGTAAGCCAACAATGTGACCCTTCCTAAGGTAAAAACAAAAAAAAATGTAAAGCATTTAGTTCTGACTTTTCAAAATTCTTTCAAGACAAAGAGAATTCATCTCCACTAAAATATCAAGAGTTTCATTCTCTTATATTGTTTACCAATGCCATTCTGCACTACAGCATATATACATGTATTATATGTTACTAGCTTTTTCACTTTGTAAAATAGTCATATAATCAGAATATAATGTATATATATGGAATATATACATACTAAAATGTGTATACTATTTTATTTTCTAGAACATATGCTATATGAGCTTTACTGAAAGAGTTGATATAGTCTTACTTGTCAAAAAATAATTCATTCAAAACTTAATCTTGAGTAAATTCTTTAACTTGATTTAAATTGACAAATAATTCCTTTTAAAATGTACATGTCATCATCTTTGATATTATCCTTAAGTTAGAATATGCATTCAAATTTTCATGTTCATTTATAGCAACAATCATCTTATGGAAATCCAATCCACCTCCAGACCACTAGGTGTCAATACTACCCATATCACCAATATAAAGCCATAACTTTTGTCAGATTCAATGTGAAATAGATCACTCTAAGCAATTCTGATAAAACTGCATCACAATTCACGGAAGTGGAGACAATATACTAAGACAAGAAAAAAAGGATTTCCTTCATATTACAGTAAACACATTACTACATGCAACTAAGAGAGGATTTTTTTCCTAATAAATTCCAATTTAAATTTAAAATCAGAATCTCTATAATACAAGTAATTACTTGATTTATTTTTTAAAGAACACATAAAACAATATTCTCCTGAAAGATTTATATTCAATTGCAAAGTAGTGATTTAAGACCAAGCTATTTTGCACCTAATCAGAAGCATTTCTGACGGTAATGTGACGAGGTCGGAACCAGCACAAGGTGTTCCAGTGTAATCAGAGAATCAAGCAAAAGGAGAAGTGGAAACCAGCAAGTCAAAAGTACAGCAATACAAACACCATGAGGGACTTTCCTCTCACCACACAAGCTGTCCAGCTAGTTGCAATACATGAAAGTTATTTTGCTTCTAAGGAAAATATCCCTTTTATTGGTCAGTCATCCTAATTGCAAAAGGAGCTGTGAAACTGTAGTTGGTCACATTTCTGTTACCTGCCGGAGAACGATAACTTGGCAGGACTATTTTGGTAGCTATTAGAACATCAAAACAATCTTTGTGTTTAAATAAATCTTTGTGTGTAGTATAATTCCAAGAATAGATGGTATTTTTTTTGTTAAGTAATTCAAAATGCGTATCATAATTCCTAAATGTGTTATCGCAGATAAGAGCAAGAAGAATCAAAGGAAACACAACACAGAATCAGACAAAACTCTCTTTTTGTGAAAGCAAAATTTTCTTAAGTGAATACTTATTTTAGTCTTACCTGCAGACTGCTCGTTTATCCGAGGGTATGTCCGTAGGAAAGCAGTTTATCCTTTGAAGAACCCAGTGGCTTGTCACACAGCCCAAAAGAGACTAGAGTCCTGGAAAACTATCCAGCCCAAAAGAATACAGAAGAAAAAGCTTTTCCCACTTTCTTTCCTAGGAATAGCCAATAGCTGAAGTCATGCAGGAAACTGAGTGGAGAGAAGGGGAAAGCAGCTTCTTCTCACTGAAATCCCGATCAGCAGAAATTGGAGGCTGTTGTATATCTCCCACCCAGACTTTTGTTTAAAAGTTTTTTCAACTGTTGCTAGGTGTTGTTGAGTTCTGAGATTAGGTTTCTGTCTTCTGCTCCCTTCACAACACTGTCAGAGCAATGACTTTGTTGAGGAGCTGAGCTCGCGCGTGCTATATTTAACCAGTGTTCTCAGCAAGTCAAGCCTGTCAACAGCTGAGAAGTTTAGAGTCGGCTTTACTCAGTTCCTCAGCAGCTGGGTTATCAGTGGATATAGCTCTGCTCACCCTGTAAAAGATTGTGGGGAAACCTGCAGACCATTTTAAGGACTTCTGCCTTTTACACAGAGGTAATTAATATTTGAAGCTCTTAACTCCATGTTGTGATTTGGGCTTAGGTTTTAACATCTGAAAAGAAACTGCAGTAGTCGTCTTCAGCAGAGCTATTTGCCAAGGTAATATTCTAAATTACACTTTCTCAGATAAATGATCAGAATTTTTTAAAAAGACTTTTAAAATTGTATCACAACAGTTGGAGAAATTCACAGTAAAGATCATTCCCCAACAATTTTTCACATTGGTGTTGTTATAGTCAGAGCCTCATGGGTTACTTTCTAGCTTATATACCTGAATTTTATTCAAATTAGATTACCATAAATGAATATCTGTGACATTATGACATTATGTTTTGAAAGGAATAAAGTTAAGAAGGAAAAAATCTTTGCATTCTCATTCAGGTCATTCATTCAGAGAAAGAAATGAAAACATTCCAAGAAAAACAGGACTTGAAACACCTCTGATTGTTGACAGTCTTGCCTCATCATTAACCCTCCAGGCTCCAAAAACAGAGAAGGGTTACTTCTACCCTGAACTCCAACAACAAGAATATCTCAAGATGTCTTAATTCTTTAATCAATATCAATGTAAAAAAGTATCAATGAAACTTTCAAGATTAAGATTTCAAGATTTCCTTCCGGGGGTGGGGGAAATGGGTTTAAACAGTTCTTGGGACTGTCTTACTAATTATTGATGTAAATGTAACAGTAAAACAAAATGTGAGAGATCCTTTTTGCCACAGATAAAACAGGGAGGAACACACCCCCACTATCAACACACACTAGAATATTGTCCTAACAAAAATCTCACCAACACTATTTTAAAGGTCGAAGCTTTTCCTAAGATAAATTTATCAGTTCAAAAATCTTTTTTTGACATACAAGCAGAAGTTGGACTAAAGAGAAATATAAAGACATGTATTTAATATTTTAAAGACCATACATTTTCCATATATAGTTTATATGCTGGAAAATTTTAATGTCTCTCTGTGAAAGGCTGTTACTTTTCACAAAAGGTGTGTGTGTGTGTGTGTATCCTTTTTGAAGAAAGCTCTCTCATCTCCTAAGTAAACTAACCCCTATATCTCAAAACAATAGAAAATATCTCAGTTCTTCCTATTTTAAGCACCACAGTAACAATATGCATAATGCCCCCCTTTAATTTACTTACTACTGTACAAATATAAAATTGCATTTGGTCAGACTTATTCTTTTTTGGGTCAGGGCCAATCTTAATTAAGACAAAAGAGATCTCTATTAAGATGAAAGCATCCTTATAGGAAAGTAACTGACTCCTCTACAACACTAATGGATCTTTTAGAAACAATCTATCCAGTCATTCAGACCCTTAAAAATGTATTCTGATATGAGGTGGAATTGTATGACTGGCCTATGAGATAGTTCAGAATCAACAGAACTTTTGTTTTCCTCACATGGTTGTTATCTGTGGACAGTATTTGATTTCTCCCCTCTGATGTAGTCCCTGTAGTTTTCCCACCACCCATGGTCTATCACCACAATGTCTTATGCTCTTCCTCCCATTTTGGCCCCTCCCCCACTGTATGCTTCCGGTATGTGGTAAGCTTGCAAGTTTTGTCTGTTTCATCAGAAGTTTTTAAAAATTACAAAAGGGTGTAGGGAGACTATTTTTTAAAAATTGCAAATCCCATGTACATACCCCATGTACATGCAACAGCCCAGGTTGGAAACCACTAAAGAGGATTCTAGGAATGTATCATTTCATCCTGACTGAGAGTTCATTTTACAGATGTCTCCAATCCAAATGAAATAAGGAAATTTGTAATCAAATCCAAGATAACTGAGCAAAAATGAACCACTTTGCCTTTATGGATCTAAATAATTACATCAAGATAGTTATTTCTTCAGTGATATATTTTCTTTTAATGAAAACAATATGTGTTGAAAAATCAGTTCTTTGTTGATTTTTAAGCCAAAAATTAATAAGTTATTTAATATGTCATAATTGTTTTCTTTGCCCCTTGGATTAGTGGCCATTATTTTATTTATTTTTAAAGACTATTACATATAGTAATGTTGACAAACTTCTGTATATACCGTATATTTTACATAATTAGATATTGTTACTACCTTGAATCATGCAATTTAATACATATGTGATAGCCTCTCAGCATTCCACAAATCAGCCTCTCTCTCTCTCTCTCTCTCTCTCTCTCTCTCTCACACACACACACACACACACACACAAACTCTCACTCTAAAGTAAACATCTTGAAGGCTTTCCTCCCGGGAATGATTTTCAGACAAAAGTATTTCCTAGATAATCCATAGAGGAAGTTGTGCCATTAAGAACTATTAGAAATGTGTGTTTTGTATACAGTCAACAAAGAACTGATTTTTCAACACATATTGTTAATGGCCGTTCAGCTGCCTCCTTTTCCCACAGTCTAAAATGTGAGCATTATGAGATCCTCTGATAAACTTTGAACTAAAGTTAAGTTCTCAATTTCAGAAATGAGTCATGTTAAAACTTTTTAATAAGATAGATTAATAGGGAAAGCAAGTAAATAAGAGAATTGGTACATTATCTTTACATCCATTTCTAAAACCAAATTTTACTGCATTATTCGATTAAAAAGACATACTGATTTTTTAAGCCAAAAATTAATAAGTTATTTAATATGTCAGTAACAGACAAAAAGATACTCGCTTCAAAATGATGTTGCAGGAAATAAGTGGGCGTAAGCGTATGTCCAAAGAACATGCTCTGTTCTCTTCTGGTTTATTGCCATACGTAGAGACTTCAATATAAGTATAGATTGCAGGGAATGTTTCCAGTTTGTTCCCTATTAAATACTCAAGCACTATGATAAATTTTTTAAATAAATAGGAGTGATTGAGTGAGCAAATGAATATATGAAACATTAAAGAAAAGATGAAGGAAACTTTAGAACACACTATCCATAAATTTATCGACAAAGCTTTCAGAGGGGTCCCTCCCTAGTGGTGCAACAGGTTGGGCACAGCACTATGACTAGCCTCAGCTGATTCACCTTGGAGTTCCATTCCCCACCAAGGAGGTCACCGCCATGGCACAACAGCCCTTTCCTATCTTGCCTGCTGCTCCCCTCAATAGTGTACTTCGTCAATCTGCCTGATCTGCTTCCCACTCTGTCTCTGGTGAGTCCTCTCGCCACCCGTGCACCGCTGGCCTGTGCCCCTGTTCTGTATGCATAAATAAATAAATCTTTAAGAAAAAAAAAAAACTCTCTAAACAGAGTTGGGTAACTACGAACTGCATATTAAAAGTTTTAGAGGCCCTCCCTGGTGGCACAGCACTGAGAAGCTAAAGCCACTTCTGCATGATTCCTGCCTGCCCCGGAGGTGACCCCGCCCGCTGTTCCCCTCAGCAGTGTACTTCCTCGATCTGCCTGTTCTGCTCCCCACTTTGTCTCTGGTGAAGCCTCTCACCACCCCTGAGCCTCTGGCCTGTACCCCAGTTCTGTATGTACAAATAAATAAATCTTTAACAAAAAAAAAAGTTTTAGAAAGAAATTCTTAGACCATGAATTATTTATTTTGAGGTTTATTAAAATTTCAAAGAAAAATAATAGATATCAGAATAATAATAAAAATACCTAAGCAACAACTACTATATGCCAGACAGAGTTCTAAGGTCTTGACATACAATAATCCTTATAATTTTCATAACAACCCACTGAAGTTGGTTTTATTATTATTAACATCATCATCTATTTTAAAGGTAAGTTCACATGCTATTAAGTGGTACAAAGCAGAATTTGAACTACAGAGTTGCTTTCTAAAATTTGCTTTTTTAACCCCTTCAATTTATTTATGAAGAGGTTATTAACCTCTTCAATTCAAGTCAGGGTAACCTGTTCCTATTAATTGCTGAGTCAAAACTATAGAATTTGCTTTCCCTGCATATATAGGCTTTTAACAACAACCCAAAAAAAGAAAAAAGGACCAAGAAAATATGTATTTTAAATTCCATGGCTCCATGGCTTTAACACAGGGGAAAAAATGTGGCACAATTTCATGAGAAGCATGTAAAATTTAAGCTCATTGGAAGTGAAGTACTGTTGAATACCATAGATGAGAAAATTGAACTAACAGATAATTGCTTTAAGGGGAACAAAGTCTATTTTAAGCAAAGGATATGAGCTACTCTGTATTTTCTCAAAAAAAAACAATGCATGATATTATATGATAAGTGAGCTCACTGCTTAATGAAATTCTAAATTGCATTCTAAAAATATAATTTTGGTCTATGATTTGATAAGCAATTTTAAAATGTTTATGAGCTATGCATTCACAACCAAACTTCTCAAAGATATAACTAACAAGAAGAAAAAAAAACTGGGGGTGAGGGCAAACATTGCAAATTAGGCAGTTCTTACAAATCAAAATTATATTGTTATACTCAATATAGTAAAGTTTGATAATTTGAAAATACTTGTATTTTCTACTAATCTAACTATGTGCCTATTTAGATTTCACAAAACTTTAAAAGAAATAGTGCTAATACTTTATAACATCAGTAAGTGGTCATAATAAACTATTTTGTCCTGTTCATGAATAAAATATTGTATCACACCACACATGTATTAATCCATAACATATTCAAATAAATTATTTTCCCAACAGCTTCAGAAAAAAAAAGAGAACAAGACTAGGCATAAAAAGTGTTGTAACACAATAAAATGTTTGCATTTGCTTAAACAAAATGAGCACATGCAAATACTAGGAATAAAAAACAATCCCATTTTCTTGCTTGTGTGCATAAAAGTGAGTTAATGGAACTTAACTCTAGAAGTTATTACAGAGCCATATTCTCCAGAAACTTAACAATCACAAGTGCCCTACTTTACAGTAAGGTCAGAAATGTTTTCCTGAATGTTTTTCCAGTTCCTTTCCTATTCTAGATTCACCCCCTACTCTTGCTCAATAATCTAATTCTTAGTTTTAATGGGTAACTTTTAACAAATTTTGAAGAAGGGATGGGACATTTACTATACCAGAAATAGTATATTGAAAAATTAGTGACTAGGAACAGAACCACATAGAAGTATGCATTTTCTCTACAAAGCTTATAGGTTTATATATACATGCTACATAGAGGCTTTTAATTAATTCTGAAAAAAATATGATGTTTTCTTGGAAACATAATGGTTAAAGACTCTAACTCTTGAGTCAGACAAAGCTAGTTTGAATTCCTACTCCATTACATATCATTAAGTTCACCTAAGCCTCATGCACCTCTTTTACAATTTATACAAAATAAGGTGATAAAATAAAATAATTTAAGGCTATTCATAATAATTAAAAACTCTTTGTAGCTTCCTATAAATGAATGGGTAAATTGTGGTAAGGTCAGAGGACTGCATGTGATACAACAATGAGAAGAAAAAATCTGCAACTACATATAACAATGTGGATAAATCTCTCAGACAAAATTATTTTAAATAATATAATAGTTTATTTTTACATGATTTTGTACATTTTTTCTTTCATCTCAATTGTAATCCCCGTGGGTTTCCCATCACCGAAATCTCTCAGACAAAATTTTAAGTGAAATAATTTCAGATCCCAAATAGTATCCTGTATGATTCCATACATACCAAATTCAAAAACATACTAAAGTCATCTGCGGTACTGGAAGTCAGGATAGCAATTACATTTATGTGTAGGGACACAAGTGAAAATGCACATGAGTAAGGCTGCTGTCATATTAAATGTTATTTATTAATTTACACAAAATAACCAGGTTGTGCACTTATGATGTATGTGTTCTTCTCTGTGTATAACAATAAAAGTTTCAAAAACTAAAATACATAATGCTTAAGAACACTTATCTTTCGAAATACTTACAGATTAAATAATATGACATCTGGGGTTCAAATCAATCCAGAGAGCGAGAAATGAGTGGAAATATAATGAAAACAAGATAGACCAGCAGCTGACAGTAGTTGAAGCTGGGTAATGAGTAATCACTGGAGTACATGCTCTCTATTTTTATATAGATTTCACATTTTCTATAATAAAATGTTCTCAAAATGGTACCTACTATCACGTGAGTAGACAATAATTGCTATATTTTAATTTTAATATTAATACATATCATATTAAAATATCTTTGCAAACTGAACTCTTTGGATTCTACTTAGTCAACACACAAAATTCACAGGGAATTCCATTGGTGCCATGAGATAATGAAGAAGACAATGGTATTTATAATATCAAATATATACCATTAGCAAGTGAGGTAAAAATTGAAGAGTAAAAGTAAAGAAGTTATAAAAATCTGCTTGAGATTTTTTAGTCCTAAAACTATAGAGAAAACAGACTTCATTTTTGCTGTCATCTACAAAATTTATTTTTAATATATTATTCTACCATCTGCTAATAAAAAGGGAAAAATATCAACAAGGTAAGATGTTTTAGAAGCAAAAACTATAGGTTAATGTAGGTAGTTAGAAACAGGAAATTTTATCATAAAACAAACACTCAGGATGAGACATGCTCAGAAATACTTGAATTTGATACTCATTTACAGCTGAGCAGGCCCTCGTAAATGTAATATTTGCATGATTTACTTTTTTATAAGAAAAGAAAATAAAAATTCAACTCTAGGAGAGACTGAAAAAGTAGTCAGGGACAGAGAAGTGTTTCAAAATGATTAAAATGATTCAACATCTAAAATTTGTATTTGTAGCTTTCCTTTCAGTCCTATATCAAAGACTATGAGGTAAGTCAACCATTCAATGTATAGACCAAAAAAAAAGTTCTTTAAAAAGCATAGTATAAAATAAACATAATATAAAAATAAATGTGGGTATCAGAACTATTAGACAAAATGAGATAATAATATAAAAAATTTACAATGCAGTCATTTTTAAAGCAAATTAACCTCAAATAGTCAAAGCTCTCCCAACCAAAAATGAGAATGGAGGTATTGTACTCCCAGACATCATACTATACTGCAAAACCATCAGAACCATAATAATTAAAACTGTATCATGCTGGAACAAAAGCAGACACACAGACCAATGGAATTGAATAGAAAAACCCAGAAATAAATCCAGATATTTATGGACAACTATTCTTATACAAAAGCACAAAAGAATATGTAATGGAACAAGGACAGTTTGTTCAATAAATGGTGCTGGGACACATATATGCAAAAAAAAAAAAAAAGAAGAAGAAAATGAAGCTATACTACTGTCTCACACCATGCACAAAAATCAAGATGTATAAAAGATGTAGACATAATACCTGAAACCGTAAAATAAATAGAAGAAAATATAGGTAAAAACTATAGAATATACATCTCAGTAACATTTTTAAAAACATATTCCCCCACAGCAGTGAAGTGAAAGTGAAGGAAAAGAGGAACAGCTGGGACTACAACAAATTAAAACATTTCTGTACCGCAAAAGTGACATTAACCAAAACAAAGAGACACCCTACTAATTGGGAAAAATTCTGCACACATTAGTACTGATAAGGAACTGATCACAAAGATACAAAGAGTTATGAGACTCAACAAAGTAAACAATCCAGTCAAAAAATGGGTAGAAGAGATAAAAGGACACTTCTCCAAAGAGGAAATGCAAATGGCCAACTAGTACATGAAAAATGTTCAAATCACTTGCAATCAGGGAAACACACGTCAAAACCACAATGATAAGATACCATCATACACCAGGAAGAATGGCACATATTAGAAAAACAGGAAATAATAAACGTTGGCAAGGGTGTGAAAAAAAAAAGGAGCTCTCCTATACTGCTGCTGGGAATGCAAACTGACCCAGCCACTGTGGAAAGCTGTGTGGAAGTTCCTCAAATTAGTAAATATGGAGCTTCTATATGACCTAGTAACTACACTCCTAGGACTGTACCCTAAGGACACAAAAAACATCAATTCAAAAAGACAACCTCACCTTATGTTTATTACAGCACTATTTACAATAGTTAGGATATGGAAACAACCTAAATGCGCCCAAAGTAGATGACTGGATCAAAAAGATGTGGTGTATATATACACAATAGACTACTATTCAGCAGTCATAAAAGCTAATCTCATTCCATTTGCAGAAACATGGATGGAGGTGGAAGGGATTATGCTCAGTGAAATAAGAAAGAAAAAGAAAAATATCAGATGGCTTCATTTATAGGGGGAATGTAGAGGAACGAAAGAAAAGATCAGGAAAAATAATTATAATAAAAAAAAACACACTGTGCAGGGGGAGGGGAGGGATCAAAACAGGTGAGGGAAGAACACAAGGAACTAAGCAGCTGGTGCACAGGTGAAATGGTGGTGGGAATTTTAAAAGTCCTACACCTGAGAAGAGAAAGTACACATTGTACATAAAGGAAGAATGATGCAAAATATACATATACATTTATATATATATATATTTAAAATAAATGAACCATATTATCACATCAAAGATAAATATAGATTTTATATATTTTCTTCATACCATGCATGTGTTTTTCTATATCAATGTATAAATATATATGTGTATAATAATCTATATGTGAACTATATAGATCAATAATTATAGTAGTTAACACCTGTATTTTCTAAATTTTTTAATTGATGCATTATTTCATAGTGCTTTTTCAATATTTTACTTAAGAAAAGACTTGAAGATGTGTTTTGTATGACTTGCTTTTTGTTAACTATCAGAATTTCCATGAGTTTGCTTCAAGGTAATTTAATAATTACATGAACACACCTGAATTCTGTCTATTGTGGAACTGACATTCAGTTAAGAAACTGTACTTCACTCTTGTTTGATCATTAGAAAAAGGATATCTTTTCATGATTCTTCAAAATGAACTAAGATTTGTTTGATCATTAGAAAAAGGATATCTTTTCATGATTCTTCAAAATGAATTAAGATTACTTTGCTTCCAGTATTTTTCTGCACTTTTACCCTTACAAATGTCTTAATTTTACTTAACATTAGTTCACTGTACTTATTTCTGTAGCTTTCTCCTGTGATATTTTCCCCTCAGAACCATAGGTTATGTTTGGGTTCTGCCTGGAAATGCTGCATGGTGTGAAGAGAAAATATTTTTACCCGTAGAGCTTACCTGAGGTAAGCTTCCAGCTCTTGCGCTGTTATTGACTTAAATGATAGGGGGCAGAGAAACACTTTTTGCACTTCCTTTGGAATATCTGGAATATGACATCACTATCTGAATATGTTTTATGGTAAGAAAGAAGCCTGGGAAAAATGAGACTGCTCGACCTCAATTGGAAAGAAAAAATTTTTTAAATGATTTATTCCCTCTCAGTCTACTTCCTCAATCATTGAAAGGAGATAATGGAATTTAAGCTACAAATCCCACCACCACTCTGTACCCTCCACAAACACCACTTTTTCTGTCAGTCACAGGACAGTAGATGTCAGGGAGCCAGTGCCTTAGGATGGAAAAAAGAGTGTGAGAGAGAAAGGGTGAGTTATTGGAACCCGCCACATCTATTAGCATTACCTAAAATGTAGAGCTTGTTATAAGCTTAGTTTTTAATAACCATCTTTAAAAATAATAATAATGTATTGCTTGGATTTTAACATATACTTCTAAACCACTGAAAAAACTGTACAAATAGAAAAGCAGGAAAGTTTCTTTTAAAAATTTGCTGATTTGAAATTTGCTGTAAGAGAAAAAAGTTTTCAAATCCAAGGCCAGATTTTTCTCATTTATATTAACAAACAGTATTTTCACCTTTGGTATCTGCACTTAGAAATTCTTGAATCTGTAAAGCAAGTTAATTGGAGTGTAAATTTGACCAGCAACACTTGTCAGAATATGAATACATGCCACACAAACAATAAGCTATACATCAGAATTCTAATCTCCAGATGTTTTAAGATTATAAATAAGTCAATGAGAAAGAGAGGGCAAGTTTTGAGGGGAGAGTTGACAATGAGTTGTGACAGCTCATACCTGTAAATTAGGGGGTCGTCCAACACTAGATATATTTCCTCAAAAAAAAAAATGAATCCTTTGTTTGCTTTTATGGAGTCCATCAAAATTTCCCACAGAAATTGTGTAATGACCAATGGGGAATGTTTACTCTGTGTAAGACACTCTCAAGAGCAATTTTGTCCCCCAGAGATAATATGGCAATGTCTGAAGATATTTTTTCACAACTCAGGCACGCTACTGACATACAGCGGGAAGAAATCAAGGGTTCTGCTAACTATCCCTTAAAGTACAGGAAAGACTGCCCTAAATAAAGATTTTATATGACCAAAGTATCAGTGTTTCAAAGGCTGAGAAACCCTGTGCACATTCAAGGATTTTTAAAAATGACAGACGAGAACCATTCTCAAGAGTTTAGTTTGGCAATGAAGCTGAAACAGATAAACAGACAAAAAAAAAAAATGGGCAAACCAGAAGAGGTCTAAGAAATAAACAGAGATTAAAGTATTGCATCAGTGAATGAGGGAAACAAAAAATAATAATACTGTAAATATCCATCTTAACATTCCTAAAATAACTAAATTTAAAGGTGCTAATCATTGTAGTAATGTTTTTACAGATATAAAGATAACCACCAAAAACTTTATCAAAACATGTTTTTTATTCATGCAACTGTATTAAATTCCCTGGAAAGACAATGATGGCTAAAACAGAATCACTGTTCTCTGGAACTCAGAAGAAAACTCCACTTTCCACATTCCTTCAAGTATGTCAGAGTGCCCAGCTATGCCAAGCACTTCATGGAGCACAGAGCTGAAACAGGCAAGCAGGCAAGCTCCCTGCCCTTGTAAAGCACACTGTCCCTTAAGGATGAGGGACAAAAATCAGTTTGGTAATCCCCACAAAATACCTAACAGAAGCAAATATTTATGCCTATAGTCTATCCTTAGTGACCAGTTGTGTCTCTTCATGGTTTTTCAAGAAGCAGTAGCTGGGGTTCTAATGTTTTACCTTTTATTGCTTCCCATCCTTTCTCCTCCCTCTTGTCTCTTTAGTCTCACTGCCTGGCATGGTACCCAACAAATAAAGCTTAGTGTATAATCCTTCTTCTGCTTTCTAGATAACTTGAGTCTCATTAAAGAGTTTTACAAGAAATTGTCTATTTGAGGTACTAGATTCTAATCTACCTGAAGAATAAGAAGGCTATGCAAACTGTAACAGGTCGAGTAATTCGGGCAGAAGAAATTGCATGTTCATAAGCCCTGATGAGCACAGAACCTTTAAAAAATACAAAGAAGATAATGGCAGAGTTAGGAGTGAAAAGTTTGGAAAGCTATGTAAGAGCCCAGTCAGGCAGAAAAGAAATTTCAGGCCTATATCTGGTCCAAAATAACATATATTTTCATAAATTAGTTGTCAAAAATTGGAAATAAGTAGATCCACATAAAAAAAAATTCTGGATTTTCAAAAAATTCAAGACATCTGTTTGCAGTGGGCTTGCATTCTTTTATGGCAACAATCAGCTGAGACAAGGCCTGTGACCTCATGTTCACCTCTGCCTTAGTCCAGCCTTTTGCATTCATTTATATTGTTAATTTGGCCTCTGTGAGAGCTTGACTTATAATACCTAATATAGGGATTTATAGGCTATGATTTTTTAAAAATAGTTTTATTTATTTTAATACAAAGATAGCCCTTATTTTAAGCAAGGAATCATGTGATCAGACTTATATATACTCTATTCACTGTAAAGAGAGAGGGAAGGAGACAGACGTTTGAGAATGGAAAAGAGGATGCAATGAGGAGACTGTTACTGGACTCTGGGTGAAAGATTAAGTGACTTGGAATAGAGTGCTCTCTCTCTGGAAATGGAAAGAAGTAAATGGGTTTAAAGTGTGTTTTTGAAAACAGAAGATACCATGTATGTTTATAGATTGTATATAAAAGATTTAAGAGAGAATCAAAAATGATTTGTGCTGTATTAGGCAGAACTTGAGTCTTCTGTGGCCAACAGCCAAAAGACAAAATTTATTGATAATCCTTAATATGTACATTGGGGTACAATAAAAGAATCTCTAATACCCTTAAGGAGCACAACCTGTCAACAGAATTGATGAAAATATATGTACTTACATATATATATATATATATATATATATTCTTATCATATTCTTATCATAATCATATATATATGATTATATTATTCTTATCATAATCATATATATATATATATATATATATACACAACCAAAATTGTTGAGAAAAATAATAACAGCCGACTTACTGAGGGTGAGGGCATATAACATGCGAAGTAAATATATCACATTTAATTCTTACAACCATTTAGAGTTAGGAACATTCTGTTCACCATGGGAAAACTTTGTAACCCAAATTTTCTACACATTCCCTTTGTAAACTAAATCAAAACTAAAGGAGAGAAGAAAAAATATCCTCAACTCCAGAAAGCCTTTTTTTCAACGCTATTAATAAGGATACCAACCGTAGTCTGTACCTCTAAGTCTCAGAAATCAACTTTAGAAGACTGTGAATGAAAAACTATTTGATGAAAGTGGCAGAAATAAAGTGTTTTGGTTTAATACTTGCAAAATAACATAACTTGCATATGGAAAGTTATTCTTTCTCAATCATGTTCTTATAATGTGAGAAGTATAGATGCACTTTTAAGACACTGTCAAAATCATTAGCTCTTCAGAAGTCAAGGTTTAAATGAGTTGAGATCCAAGAACTTGTTCTGAATATTCTGTTGCTATAATTTTTATCACTAAAGGCCAAAGAGTTTTGTATATCAGGTCTTCACTTAGGACTTTGCTTACTCATTTATGGGTCTCAAACCTAAACTGCAAATCTTAATGTTTTAGAGTATCATTAAATAGTTTCCAGTAGTGAGCAAGGACTATTGATAGGTCCCTAAAGCTTGTGAAGTTTCACCAGGACATTCTAATGTGTTCATTAATTCATTTATTCTACTTAGCACCAGGCAGTAAAAACAATTTTATCTCATATACATTATTTCTGTAGTTGATTTTGGATCTCCTAATTAAAAATTGCTTTCACAAAAAATGTGCACATTTCCAAACATAAGCAAAAAGGTACACAAAAGCTGAATAATCAGGATTAGGAAGAACCAAATGAGAAGAGGCCAAATGGAGTTTGCCTGGAAAGGTTTTATAATGCCCTTATGATTAATAAGCCTAAAGAAAATATCCAAAGCTTCTTTGAAATGCTAAGAATGAACTATTGGAGAACAACTGTGGTTCAAAGAGTAACAAAATATGTGAGGCAGTATCTCACTGGGGGAAAAGGAATCTCATACTCTCAATAAATTATTAAGAAAGGAGTTCAACAAGTTTAGAAGAGTTTCTATTAACTCATCAAGTGAAGCTACTCCCTCTAAACCCTAAATCCCTGGATTTCCAAAGTAACTTCTTAGGAATTTGTGTTGCACAACTGAATATTACCAGAAATTCAGTTCCACACTGCATCTATCCGGATTAGATAACTGTTAACAAAAGGAAGCTACACGCAAGTCTGGAAATTCTGAAAAATATACTAGACCTTCACATAAATAAAAAGGGGTTTAAGACATCAAAGAAAAGATGAGATATTTTGCTTTACAAATCATGTCCTTATTAATACACACTTTATTAAGTATTAGCAATAGATAAGATTTATTCCTAGGAATTAAAAAGTTATAAATCTTCCATCCCCTCAAGAAACTTTGAGTTGATTTTATACATATGTATACATATATATAATCATATATAAATAGTAGAAAAACATAAACTTATATATATATATTATTTTTATATAACTATATATACTATAAAAATTATAGTTAGAAAAACACCAAACAGGGTTAGGAAAAAGGGCCATAAGTACTCTCTTTGGTAGGAGCTTGTAAAGAAGAGAACTCTATTCGGAGTTGTCTAGGTAAATCACAGACACAACTAGATGAAAATTAGATAAATAGTACATTGAAACAGAAAATGGGGATTAGCCAAATCTCAAATGTTTATGAGGACATAAGTTGTACAGATAATTGAAAAATATTTATGAGCACCTCAATTTCTATATACTCAAATTTCAATAATCCCACACTTCCATTTATCATGTACTAGTTCCCCACAACTACAGAGCTTTATCAAACACAGACTGTCCCAATGTGGTAACATGTGCCAATTGCTATTGTTGTGGAAAAGGACCTGATGGCCATTAGAAAGGTAAGGAGGGGTCTCTCACTGCTCATGTTTGTGGGGACCAACCTATAATTTTAGAAACAACTCCCAGCAGTCACTCACATTTCATCCTGATTTAAAAAAAAAAAAAAAAAGACAAAAAAGTCACATATATCCCACCTTTACTTTCCTCTTGAACTTCCAATATCCCCATCAGGAGGATGGGGATGCTTTTCCCACAGTACCCCTAAAGCAACCTTCCATTTCACCACCACCACTACCACCACCACCCGCCCCAACCTACCTTCATCTCCTTTCTCCATCTTCAAACAAGCACCAAACAAAGAGTAGCTGTAGAACTCTAACATATATGCAGCATATAGTGGTATGATGTTTGGTTTCATAAGATCTCTTCCCCCACACTGCTCCAAGAACTTTGAGGTCACTAGAGAAGAGCAGCAGACCCATGGGAAAGGGGAGCATCCCTAATAAGGAACACGCTGTGTCGGCCAGGCCCTAATCCCAGCACCTTTGAAGATCTTCCTCTACCATCTGAAGTGCTTAGAATTAAGAAAAAACATTTTAAATTAGTGACTATATACTATTAATTACATCTCTGAGGCAGTTCTCAGGGATACATCCTTCAGGAATATATCAGCACATGAGGGTCTTTCAGACATTTTACTTCTAAAATTGTATTTTTGAAGTTACTAGTATAGAGATGTGAGATTTCCTGGAGTGACTCATTCATTTCCCATTTCACTTTTCTAATCAATGGAGAAGCTATTCAGTAAGCGGTAGAAGAGAGAGGAGGGAATAAAATATTAGATAACCTTTAATTTGAAAATACATATCTGAAAAATCGAGTACCAATATATACAAATACACAAATTATGAGAAGAGCAGAATAGTTCTAGATGAATATACTGTTGGTAAGCAAAAAAGGTGAAATGCAAGTCCTGTGTTTGCTTGTAAATAGGAATGGAAAGATATCATAGTTGACAGGTTCATATTTGCCATCTTTCCTTAAATTATTGAGACATAAAAGAAACTGAATGAAGACTTAAATGGATCCTATCCTACAAAGATGTGACAGAGGGTACTGTTGTCAAAAAATACACTTTTACTTCCCATAGTAATTAAGTTACAGCTCTTAATAATCCAGTTAAGTGGTATTTCCGCAAAACCCTTGCAGTTAGATATAGTCTTCTGACTCAAACCTGTCCACATGAAGCAGACTATTGTATGCCACTTAGGTCTGGACCTAAAACTATAGGCACTCATTCCTCCAACTCTTTTTTCATTCCTACCAGCTAGAACCTAGACACAGTACATTCTAGTTTTACCCCATAAACAAAGGCATTGTCCTTTGGATCACAGAATAAGATAGAGAGAATCTCCAGAACTGAATACTACAGATCTGTCCCTAGAACCATAGACTATCATGTAAAAAAGATTTTCTTTAAACCACTATATTTGGGGGTTTTACGACAGTCGAAGTTTTCATTGATTAACTCAGGAGAGAAAGTATATTATATATGTCCTGATGTCTTATAAGAGGTCAACTTAATTTTTTTTATTTTAATAAGTATCTTTTTATTGAAATACACTATTAAAGACATATTAGTTCCCATACCATCTTCCTTGGACTTTTCAGTATTCTCTGGTGAAATTCTGACTGTTTCTATATTTCTGTGCCTTAATATTTTATATTAAAAAAAGCACTCCTGATAACATGTTTTGTTAAACAGAGTTTTTCAGGAACAGGAAAAAAAAATTGCAGGTTTACGCTGCATTCTGACACACATTTATTTAGCACTTATTAAATTAGCCCAATAAGGACTAAAGCTAATTCATTTGAATAAATCTACATCTTCTTTTTAGTGAAGTACCACTATTTTGTATCTTGTTAATGTTTTTATAGTACAATAGTTCTGCCCTCAAGTGTGGTCACTATAGCTCTCCCACTAACCAAATCTGCTTCTTAAGATGTCTACACACACTTTTTCATGCAAGCCTACCTCTATTCACTTCTCTATCAAGACTTGAATAAGAAAAGATTTGTAGTTGAATGCACATCAAGCGACAAATAATTCATAAGGCCTAATGGACTCAGACATTTTTGCATTTGAACAAAGAATTCAATCTATCTACCTGTGAAATTAATAGAATTTTTTTCCTGAATTTCAGAAGCCAGTAAACAAATAAAATTTAGAGATATTTGATAAGACAACTACCTTTCTTATGTTTTTTTTCTAAAGGGAGTACTCACTAGGCTAACCGTATAAAAAGAAATACAGAGAGAATAGTCTAAATCTGAGCAACAGGTTCGTTATTGTTGCATTGTAATAGTAATTAATTCTGTGCATTCTTTTAGATTTGTCTTACCAGGAAAAAAATTTTTAAAGTTGTCACACACAGGCAATATATGGTTAAGGTAATGTAAATAATGTGGAAGTATTACAAGATCTTAGAGTATAAAAGCTGCTGTCTATTTACTCTTCACCACCAACAGATATAATCTAAACATTACATTCCTAAAAGGATATGCAATATCACTTACATTCAGCCTAGGCAATTGCATTCCTCTCCTGGTCTTAGCTGAACTCTGTGGCTTGATCTTAAGCTTTGGTAATTTGAGGTAAACTAACCCTGTGGTCACGCTTGCCTCAACTGAAGCTAATGTTAATAAAAGGAGAATGCTAAAAGCTTAGAAACACTGATTATCTTCAAAAAAATGCGATGAGTCAGTTCCTACTCTTACTGATGTCAGATTTTTATAGGGAGCATTACATCACACAAAGTTTGAAAAAGAATGGGTGCCAGAATAAACAGAACTGTACATCATAAGTCTTAAGTATCACAGCAGGCACAGTTTAGCTAATGTAGTCATATTCATACAATTTTTATCCAGAGAGATGATAGTAATAAAGCAGAAATATGGACATTGGAACATACTTATCTGCCTTTAACAATGCAGTGTTACATATACATGTAAGTAAAAAGACCTTGCTTGTCTCCAGAAATGTCCATGCTTACATTTATCCAATGACTAACATGAGATTTTATAAAATTAAATAATGAAATATATTTCAACTTAAAAATATTTCTACCTATTTAAAAAAAAATAATACTGCTCAATATTCTACAGTATATCCTCACTTAAGGTCTCAAAAGTTAAGATTTTTTATTTCATTGAAGATGTTGTCCTTCCTGATTGAACTTCAAAACAAAGTTACACATCAAGAGTTCAAGTAATGAAGTAATGGTATTGTATTATGTATTTATTTTCCAGTTCTCATTTACTGATGATACAAACAAGTACTTACAGGTCAAATGAGATGATTTGTTGGGTTTGCTTTAAAAATTACTTCAGATATTTTGGAAAAATAAAAAAAGGTATAGATGAATACAATGAAAAATGTTGACAATTATTGAAACTGGATAATGTGTATAAGAGGGCACATTATATCTCCTCTTTGTATATGCTTTAAATTTCTACAATAAGAACATAAGGCAAAAATTATGCTAACTGAATAAAAATCATGCAGTTTTCATTCAAAAGAAAAAAGAGCAGT
This sequence comes from Condylura cristata, assembly GCF_000260355.1. NCBI lineage: Eukaryota > Metazoa > Chordata > Mammalia > Eulipotyphla > Talpidae > Condylura > Condylura cristata. Next base: position 29,942,836 of record NW_004567102.1, read on the forward strand.
AAGAGTGAGGTACATCAATATACATTAATAAGAATAATATATATTAATAAGAATAATATATATTAATAAGAATAAGGATATATTAATATGAATAATTATAATTTTGATTTTATGCTTTAAATAACCATGTTAGGTACTTTCTGTCTTAATATTAATTTAACATGGATTGAAAAGGTTTTAATAACAAGTGTTAGACAAGATGTGGTAATAAGAAAGCTCTTACATACTGTTGACAATGTAAATTGGTACAGCCATAATGAAAAACAGTAAGAAAATTCCTCAAAAAATTAAAAATAGAAATTCCATGCAAAGCAGTTACCCCACTTCTAGTCATTGACCTGAAGAATACAAAAGCATTCACTCAGAGAGCTATACAGTCATCACAGTGTTATTTACAGTAGCCAGATTTTAATAACATTCCGTATGTGTGTACGTATGTATGTGTGTGTGTGTGTGTATACATGAATACTAGTTAATTATTCTTTCCATTTGCAACATGGACAGATCGAGAGGGTATTATGTTTACTGAAATAGGTCAGTTAGAGAAGATGTGTAATTTCCTGCATACGTGGAACATAAAGAAAAAAAACAAATGAACCAGATAATGCAAAAAAATACTTTTAGAATATACCTTTTATAGGGTATCTCTAGTTATACTATAGTATAACTTGCACTGTATCTTGGATTCAGATGGATATTTAATAATGGGGTTTGTGATTCTATATTAAGAGCTCAGTCACATTTGAGGGGAATGTTTTTTAAAATTTTAAGTACTTGTTTTTCCACAAAATCAGTTCCTGCACCATCATACCCTAACTTAAACTATACACTAGTTCTTACTTTGATGAATAGGGTTTTAGTGCCATCTGGTGACTTTCCTCCACACAGCATGATTTTCTGCTGATCTCTGGCATCAGGAAACCTTCATACCATCCTGCTCTGCTACAAACATCAAGGTAAAATAAGTCCTTATTTGCTGACAGAAAGATCATTCTTCAAAGGTGGTAACCCTGAACCTCATAATACAGTAAGATTCAGATTTTGAATTGTACCAATGACTCTGTTCTGTTATGGTCAAAAATTATTAATATATGAAGCAAAAGACAAAAAAAAGATACAAATCATTACTTTTAAATAATTTTTCAAGTTTAGATGCATTAATTTAGTAGGATGAGTCACTAAGAGATCATGAAATTTGAAATCAGAATAGCAGGATCACGTTCAGTATGAACTTACTATGTGATGAAAACTGTTCTACTATGAAGATAAATTAGAATGTTCACTTTTTCTCCATAATTTCCTGTCTCCTCCCTTAGTCAGAAAGTGAAGTCAAGAGAACAAGAAAGAAACAATCATCATTCACTACAAAATAAAAACATTCACTTACAAAATAAAAACAAACTACTTTTAGTAGTTATATCGTCAACAGCAGTGTTTTTCTGAGATTTTTAATGCATGTAACTCAGGATAAAGCAAGCAAGTAGTTGTATAATATATTGTTTCTGTTATCCCTCGCATCATACAGAACCTTTAAGTAAAAATGTAAGACAGAAGCAGTTAATAAAAACCACAGTCTTAAATTTGAAAAGGTTATATTAGTCTCACTGATGATGTAATTACTCTGAAAAAGAAATTCCTGGGTCTCTTTACTGAAAAGGCCTAGAAACAATGATGTATGAACTTAGTGAGTATTAATATGTCCACTTAGTTATTAAAGGCTTAAAAAACATAAATCTTTACACACAATATATGATTGAAGACAGAAATTAAAAGAGGACAAGGATCAATAGATACAAAATAATTTATTATAGCATTTGAGTATTTTCAAAGATTTTATTATTATTGTAATAGAGGCTTTTGTTTGTTTGTTTGTTTTTACAATAAGAAGGTATTTTTAAGAGCCAAGTTGTAAATTTAATTACCTGGCTGATAGAGTTATTTATATATTATTGATATGAACTTCTGAAAATCAAGATCACTGACATAAAGACCATTCATTATCCAAAACAGACATTCTAGGTTCTGTATGGAATCAGGTTGATCAATACAGGATTAGGAAATAAAAGAATGGAGCACCACAGAAACATTATGTAGTGAAAAGGAAATGAACTTTAGCGATAAACCCATATAACTTGTTGAGCTGTATTTGCTACTGTGAGGTCTTAAGCAGCTTCCTTTACCTTACAGAACCTCAATTTTCTCATTTGTGGAATGATGATAACAATTACTGTATAGAGTTACTGCTATAAGTGATAAGACAGTGAGTAAAATTGTTAATGCAATAGCTGGCACTGAAGAAAAGCTAAATAAATGTTCAGTCTCTCTGTCTCCCCACCACTGTCAAAGATTCCAGCTGTTATTTTATATAAAGTTTTAAATGTATTTCATTCTGTTACATCTAACTTAAATATCATTAATTATGAAGTTACAGTCTCAAGATAACTATGATGGCCTGACAAATCTGAAAAGAAATCTTAAATTTTATATGACTGGTTTAAGTTTTGATAAATATTGGATTTTTTTCTCTTAGCTAACTCATAAATCTAAATTTGAAAATCAAATAATCTCATTTAAAACCATGCTACTATCTTACAAATCTAAAATAGAGTAGTATTAGCATAACAAATATTTATAAGAGGTTATTAATAAACCAAAAACAAACCAAAAAAAAGGAATAAATAATGGATGTAAAGTCTTACCACAGCCACTGTCACTGCTTTCCAAAAGCTTCTTGGCATTGTATTTTGCTAAAAAATTCAAAGATGGAAATTTTTAGAAAATGACTTTTCTGTTTTTGAGTGCACAACCAAAAATTGTCTTCAAATAGTCCTTCCTTGGTTAATTCAAAAGCAAAATAAAATGATAGTGCACAGATATTCTCATCTAGTTTGCAGTGTTTCATTGGATAGCCAGTCTATCCAATATGCTACTTTAATTATGTTTTTGTGTGGGAAGTATTGTCTCCTACCAAAGAAAGTTCTTTATTTGGTCAGAGAGGAGATTCAGAGAAAAACAAGTAAGACAATTTTCGTTTACATGCTAGTGGGAGTCAAGTCTGCATTGAGGAAATATTTGTCATGCTCACCACATACTTGTCATATGCTTGCCTCACAGAGCCAATGTACAACTTTGAAGAAAGAAGAATGGCTGTTTTACATAATGCTGGAGAAAAACTTTCTGCCTCCCATCTTCCCTCCTACGAGATAACCAGATAGCTATTAACAACATAATTAATTACTTTTCTAAAATATAACTTCAATTCTGATTCTTGTTTAAAATTCCCTAAGGTCTTTTTTCCTGGTCCTTTGTTTGGTTTTCCTATATTCCACAGATAAGTTATTTTTTTTTCTGCTGCTTTATTTTGTTTAGTATAATCCTTTCCAGCTTCATCCATGTTGCCTCAAATGGCATGAGTTTATTTTTTGATGGTTGAGTAGTATTCTTCTGTGTATATACGGAAAGGGAGAGGGAGAGATAAGGGCCAAAACAAGGGAGGGAAGAGCACAAGGCACAGTGAAGATGGATAACAGATGCTATGGTGATGGGAGAACTACAGGGACTACACCTGAGTGGAGAAACCAAATACTGTCCAAAAATTAACAAATATGTTAGAAAATAAATAAATTTAATAAATGAAAACAATGGGCAGAGATTTCCAAATAAATGTAATTTTAAAATATCCTAAGACCTACCTTTTGTTTGACAACAGTCTCTCCAGTGTACCACAATTGATTCCCCTACTCAAAAGTACCCAGTAGCTGGATCCAATTAGTCCACCTCCATACTAACTTAATTCACCCTGCTACAACTGCTTAAAATGAATTTTATCCAAATCCTAATAAATACCAGCTCAAGTCCTCTCTCATTTATCAGAATTTTGTTTGTCCTTGTAGTTCACACAAGGATTCTCTCTGAATGCCCACAGCAACTCCTGTCTAAATTTTTCATTAGCATTCAGTAAAATAACCCTTTGTACCATAGCCATTTAGTCACTAGTTTTCACAGCCTTAATGACTATTCATGTTGTTTTGCTAGTTTTTCTTTGGTTATTTATATTTTGCAAAGTAGTGAAATCATCTGATAGCTTTTCCACTTTCTGGCTTATTTCACTTAGTAGAGTCACCTCAAGACCCATCCATTTTGTTCCAAAAGGCACTATTTTATCATTTTTAGTAGTTAAGTATTATTTCATTCAGTATACATTCCAAAATTTATCTAGTCATCTGCTGATGGGCACATAAGTTGTTTCCATATGGGTATTGGACAATGCTGCTATGAACATAGAAGTAAACAAAAATTTTCATATCTTTGGGCAATACCTAGAAGTGGTATTGCTGGATCATATGGTAGCTCCTTCTTCTTTTTTTGGGGGAGGGCACCACCATACTGTTTTCCATAAAAGCTGCATTAAATCACATTCCATTAAGAGTTAGTGAGTGGTCCTTTATCTCCACATTCAAAACACTGGTTGTTTCCAATCATTTTGTTAGAGGCCATTCTCACAGCCATGAGGCAATCACTCATAGTGACTTACATTCTCCTCATAATAAAGGATTTTGAACATTTTCTTTCATGAACCAGTAGGCTATGTCTATGTCTTTTTTGGAGAAGTGCCAACTCAATTCTGATTCAATATACGTAAAGATAGTGTTAGATATCACAAGTGCTCAGTCTCTCAAGACTGCCTACAACTTGTGAAGCCAGTCACAAGTCCAACTTACCATGTTTCTGACTACCTGCCATTAGCCAGAGATTCCTAAAACTCTTATTTCAGGCTCAATTAACTTGCTACAACAGCACATGAATTCAGTAAACCCACTTACTCACTAGACCACCAATTTGTTGCAAAATATAGAGCTTTCAATTGGGAAACATGCATAAGATAAGGTATGGGGAAGGTCACTGATCTTCTATGTCCTCTCCAGGTGTGCTTCTCCCACCAAAACTCCACAGGTTTATAGCTCTCCACTATCTACTTCTGAGTTTTTATAGCAGCTTCATTACATTTTCATGATTGATTAAACAACTAGCCATTAACAACTGAGTTTAAATCTCTAGTCCCTCTAACCTCCCCAGAGGTCTGGGAGTTGCGAATAGAAGTTCCAACTCTCTAATAACTTGGTTGCCTCCATTGGTGACCAACCCCTATCTTTAAGTAATACAAAAAAAGTTAATTCAATGATAAAAATATTACTCTCAATACTTAGGAAATTCAAAGGTATGGGTAACTGTGTATATAAAGACCAAAAGAAATATATTTGATCATTTGAATAAACAAATTGTATGTTGCTGATAGATCACCATATCACAGGTACCAATGAAGCAAAAATCATTATTTGTGGGAATTGTCTTAATGCTTGCAATTACTCAATCCCTCCTTTATTGTGAATAAATATGTTTCCCTACCCTCTATGGGATTAGATATCTGATTTGATTTGGTCATTGGGCCATTCACTATGTACCACTTCCAAACAGAAACTGTTAGATTATATGATTCTGAAAATTTCTTAACTCTTGTGCCCTCCGCCATAAGAACAGCATCTTTTACATAACGTTTTCTAGCTTAGGTCCCAAAGTAAAGAGAGATGTATAGAAATGTGACAGCTTACATTCTAGGGTAGAATCACAACTTCCAACCACTAGCTGACAATCTGAACCTAAAAAAGAAATAAATATTTGTTATTATAAACTGAGAATTTGAGTTTGTCATATAGTGAAAACTGACTAATATAAGACCTACTGTGATGCAGCCAATATGTCCTATATACACAACATCTCATTTAACATTAGTCCTGAGTTTACATACTTTATCCTCATTTTACATGAAAACAAGTATGAGAAGTAATGTGACTAATCCAAAAGTCACAGCGCTAGAAGATTTCAAAATCAGACACATGTGGCATTGAAATTAGAACCTGCCACTTATTGAATGTAATGTCATAGGCATAAATATAATTTTATTAAAGCTCAGTCATATGTAAAATAGAGTTAATTTTAAGTTCTTATCAAGTGTACATACAAGGGCTTTGGGGAGAATTATATTAAATAATATAAATTAGTGTGTGAAAGACCAAATGATTTAATGAGTGAATCTTCACTTAATCTCAATTAAATTCTGAGATAAAGACTTGGGATGGTAGTTTGAGAATTGTGTGTGAGAAAGTGAGGATAGTGAGACAGAGAAAGAAAAAAGTCAATAAATAAAATGTTAGGTTATGGTAGATACATTGTAGCATAAACTAAATTTCACTTTTGCGCATGTAGCTAAATGATATACAACTGTATAAACACATCACATTCTGTTTATCATTCATCAGTGATGGATATTTGGATTGTCTTCATTTTTTGCTATCATAAATAACACCACTATGAAATTGTATATCTAAGATTCTGTTTGTGAATTTGTCTTAATTTTATCATGGCAATATCCCTATGTAGGGGTGGAATTGCTGGCTTACCTGCCTAGTCTATGCTTCAACTTTTGAGGAACTTACATACTGTCTTCCAATGATTTCTGCTATGTAAATTCCAGTATTTGTTTTTATAGCTTTAACTTGCTTTACTACACATAATTCATTCCATTTTGTTGAAAATGGCTGCATCTCATCCTTTCTTGTGGTTGAATAGCACCCCATAGTGTGAATATACCACACTATGATTCAGTCATCATATTTAGGCAGCTTCCATAATGCTGCTAAGAACACTAGAATATATGGATTTTGTGTTGAGAGTTTCAATTTCTTTGGTTATAAGCCCAAGAGCTGGATTCCTGGATCATATGGCATTTCCACTTATAGGGTTTTTTTTTTAAGGTTAAATCCAGATGGCTTTCCATATGATTGTATCAGTTTACATTCCCAAAAACAGTGCATTGTGGTCATTTTCTCTGCAACCCCTCCATCACTTGCTATTAGAGATCTTTTTAATATGTGTCATTCACATGGATGCAAAATGTTATCTCATTGTGGTTTTAATCTACATCTCTGCATTGGAAATGATAAACATTCTTTCATGTCTCTTAAGCACCTGGATAACTCTTTGATGCATCTTTAGTTGGTATCTGCTGGCAAATTTACTACTTGGATTGGTTTTTGAATTGCTGAACTCTGAGATTTTTATGTATCTTGGATATTAACTTCCTGTCAGTTTTATACTGTATGAATATTTTCTCCATTTGATAGGGTATCTTTTTAATCATCTTGTATTTTCTTTTGTTGTATAAAGTCAAAGCTTTAAATCATACTTCATGTAATTTAATATATTTTGTTTTTACTTCCCTTGCCAGGCAGGGCAAGTCACCAAGGCATTTTTTTGTCACTTATATTATGAATACATTTCCAATGTTTTCATCTATGTATTTTATTGCTACAGATCTTATATCTAAATCTTTAATCTAGTTGGAGCTTATTTTTGTGTATTTTTACACAGTACCAATTATTAAAGAAAATGTCCTTTTCCCCATTGCATGGTCATAGCCACTTAATCATAGATTAGATATTGATGTGTCATGGATTTATTTCTGGGCTTTCAGTTATATTCCATTGACCTATATACCTACTTTTGTGCCAATACTATTTTGCTTTTAGGACTGTTGCTTTACAGTAGAGTTTGAAATCAGAAATGGGATACATGTGTCTCTCCTTTTACCTCAGAGTTGATCTTGCAATTCAGAACCTTCTGTGCTAGCACAATTTCAATATTTTTTATTCAACTTTTTGGAAAAATATTACTTATATTTTGATGGAGATCCTGTTGAATTTACACATTATTTTAGGCAGGATCATAATTTTGACTATATTGTTTCTCTCCATTCATAAACATGAAATATCCTTTTTTTGTGTCATTATCTTAGTCCTTTAATAACAATTTATAGTTCTCAGTATGTAGGTCTTTTACCTCCTTAATTAGGTATTTTCCAGTGTATACTCTTGGCTTCTTTGTCATAAACTAACATCCATATAAATATGGGTTTATTTCTGGACTTTCAATTCTACTCTGTTAGTCTGGGTGTCTATTTTCATTCCACTACCACACTATTTTGATTATTGTAGCTTTGCAGTATAATTTGAAGTCTGAAGATATACCACAATTCTTGCTCTTTTGTACCAGACTGCTTTAGCTATTCAGGGTCTTACAGAGTTCCACTTGGATTTAGCAACATTTGTTTTATTTCTTTGAAGAATGTTATTGAAACTCTGATAGGAAAAGCACTGAATCTACATATTTGGATAATAGAAAAATTCTTAAGAATACTTAGTTAAAATGGTAAAAATTAGGCCTTCCCTGGTGGCAGAGTGGGTTAAAGCACAGCACTGAGAAGCTAAAGCGACTTCCACATGAGTTCGATTCCTGCCTGCCCCGGAGGTGACCACATGGCGTGGCAGACCTCTCCTGACCCGCCTGCTGCTCCCCTCAGCAGTGTACTTAGTGGATCTGCCTGTTCTGCTCCCCACTCTGACTCTGGTGAGGCCTCTTGCAGCCCCTGAGCCTCTGGCCTGTACCCCAGTTCTGTATGAACAAATAAATAAATATTTTTTTTTTAAAAATGGTAAAAATTATACTTTTTTTCCCCCACAATTAAAAAAAAAAGAGCAACTTGAGTTTTTCAGGCACCCAGATGATTCCTTTCCTGGCCATGTGTCTGCAGTATATCTTCCATTAGCAACAAAATTTTCCTTGTGTTTGTCAAACACCAGAGGAGTGAGAAATTCTGGCATAGAAAGAGAATTCTAAGGGAATGGTCTCCCAAACCAGGACCTAGCTCACTGTAGCAGATTAATAAATCTCTGTTGAAGGAATTAATGAATCAATCCTGATAATTACTTAGCAGTGTTTTCAAATTTGCAATTCTAACAGTGTAATACTGTTTCTCTGACATATCAATCAAAGATCAATCTGTCAAAAGTCTTAAAAATTCTTCTGGAATCCATTTGGAGTGAAACTAGTCTACTACCTCTTATATGGAAGATTAATCTAAGATACTGCCTTATTCTCACATCATGAAAAATTGTGAAAAATTTGTTTGAACCTACAGAAATTCTCTCATATACTTCTCATGACAGTAACTTTCCTTCCTAATATGGCAGGAAATGTGGTTTAAGGTAAAATAGCAGAAAGAAAAAAGGAACATTTCATCCCTTGGTGACTCTGCATAGAACACTGTCATTTTCTATGAAATTATTAAAATAGAGAATAAAAACATAAAACACATTTATAAAAAAAAATTTCCAGGTATATTAGTATATTCAAATAGAACAACTCTGACACCAAGTGGTTAAAAAAAAAAAGTTACTGTCTAAGATTCACTGTCAATACCAAAGTTTACTTCAGAAATAACAGTTTTATATTGTGCTCTCCCTGAAAATTTCAACATGTGACATTTGTACCAAAAAAAATCAGGAACTCATCTGTGAAGACAATTGTCTCTGGCTTCTGAATAAAAGAGTTGGTGTCAAAAAAATATTTTAAAATCCAAGGTACCAAGCTATAATCTATAACACAAGTACAGCCTCTGAATAATTAAGAACTGGAGAGTCAGAAAGAAATATTCTTTCCTTTTTTTAGTGTTTAAAACTGGTACCTAGGCCCTCCCTGGTGGCGCAGCGGGTTAAAGCACAGCACTGAGAATCTAAAGCTGCTTCC
>NW_004567102.1:29952662-29968502 GCF_000260355.1 Condylura cristata
TCTCACCGCCCCTGAGCCTCTGGCCTGTACCCCAGTTCTGTATGCACGAATAAATAAATCTTTAAAAAAAAAATAAAAAAAAAAACAAACTGGTACCTAAAAATGGTTGAGGTACTGTTTCAAACTATTTGTAAGTTAGCAGAACACTCATTGTTTAGCATTAGGACAATTAAGACTGTCAATGTTAAACTTTAAGCAGGAGTTGAAGTTATTTCAGGAAATACTCTTGCACACACATGTATGTACACCTGTGTACCAGTACAGAGCAGAGCTGCTCTGGTACACAATTGTAGCGGAAGAGGAGATAAATCAAGCACATTTTGTGCCTATATTTCCAGACTGAGTGTGCCCTAAAGACAGAATTGCAAAGCACAGGAAAAATATACAGTTAATATTTTTAGGAATTAAACACATCCCACCAGATAAACAGTCAAATATGCCCCAAATACCACTTCAAAATGCAACACTGACAAGCACAGAATTTGCAACTATTTCCTAGCTTTTCAGACTCCCAGCTTTGGGGGATCTAAGTGCAGCAATCTGCTGGCATGCTAAAATAGTGTTCTAAATGTTATTTATTTAGAAACATAGTTCAGAGTTAGTACTAATGGTAGCATGTGATTTTTTAAAAACATTACATTTTGAAACTTTAAGGGTTTGTATATTAGAAACAATACAACAAAGTCCTAGTGTGCCTTTAACCCAATTATGTTCTCCACAATATCACACATGAGGTTTTTAATTGCTAACATAATGATATTGTGAAACAGAATAAACACTCTAAGATTTGAAATATGAACTGAGAGAAAAATACTCCCTTTGTAGAGATCCTTTTAGAAATTCAAGAGTGACCATTTTATTAAGACACTCTTAATGCATACTCACAGCTATATTGCAAGGAAAAACCAAGACTGAGAGACCAAGGAGATTTTTATAGGAAAACAAAAGCAACCTCTTTACTCAGAACCCTTGCTTATGGATCAGAGAAAAGATAATATAAGCACCTTCTGTGGTTTTCTTTTCTACATAGCAGAACTGGAGTGTAGGCCAAAGATGCAGGGGGTGAGAGGATTCAGCAGAGACAGTAGAGAGCAAAAAAGGCGGATTTACTGAAATACACTGCTGAGGGGAGCAGCGGGTTAAGACAGGAGGTCTGCTGTGCCATATATAGGTCAGTTCACTGGCTGGGGATCCAACTCAGGCTATGGGGGTAATAATGTTGAGACTTAACCCTTATGCCACCAGGGAGGCCCCTTCTGAGATATATTAAGGTGACTTTTTTGTTTTCTTTTTTCCGTTGATGATCATTTTCCTTGCCATGTTCAAGTTAGAGGTGGGGGAATTTTGGCAAATGGTCCTGAAGTTGAAATCCAGGGTGAAGGATGAATTCTCTTTCTAGGAATACAAGGTTTAATTTACATAGCTCATTAAGCAGAAACAAATTCATTTTTCTTGTCATCTGATGGTGTCTGGGGCTTTGGTGTGATAGCATGAAATTTATCATGAAAATTTTTTTGGCTTGCTGTGAGGAGGGATACTGGACACTTGATCCTGTCTTACTTACAGTGTCAATAATCTTGTCATTTGTCCACTCCTGTGCCCTTGAATGTAAATTGCAGCGTTTGTTTATGTTTCTGATTTTTGCAGCTACTCTTTATTGTTTCAAGGGACAGTTTACTCTCCTTTAGCTACATCAAAGAATCTCTCATACTTTTTGCCTGAAGATTTTTTTAAATAATATAATAGTAAAATTACAAAACATTGTTAAAAGAAATACAAGAAGACACCATGAAATGGAAAGACATCCCCTACTCATGGATCGGGAGAATTAACATCATCAAAATGGCCATCCTGCCAAAAGCAATATACAGATTTAATGCCATCCCCATAAAAATCTCAATGACATTCTTCAAAGAAATAGAAAAAATGTTGATGAGATTCATATGGAACAACAAAAAACCTCGAATAGCCAAAACCCTCATGTCTAAGAAAAATCAAAATGGAGGCATTACAATCCCAAACTTCAAGCTGTACTACAAAGCCATAATAATCAAAACTGCATGGTACTGGAATAAGAATAGACATTCAGACCAGTGGATTCGAATAGAAAACCCAGATATAAACCCACGAGTTTATGGACACCTAATTTTTGACAAAGGAGCAAAGAAGATACAATGGAAGAAAGAAAATTTGTTCAGCAAGTGGTGCTGGGAAAACTGGGAAGCTACATGCAAAAAAATGAAACTAGATCACTGCCTCACTCCAGTCACAAAAATCAACTCGAAGTGGATTAAAGACCTAGACATAAGAACGGAAACCATAAAATACCTAGAAGCAAAGATGGGTCAAACACTACACGACATACACTTCAGCGACATCTTTAAAGACAGAGAACCCAACGCCACAATAGTGAAGGCAAAGATAAATAGATGGGACTACATCAAGTTAAAGAGCTTCTGTACAGCAAAAGAAACATTACTAAAAACAAACAGAAAGATCACTAATTGGGAAAACATTTTCTCACACAAAAGTAGCGATAAAGGACTGATCACAAAAATATATGGAAAACTCAACAAAAATAAAGTAAACAACCCCATCAAAAAATGGGCAGTAGAGCTAAAAAGACACTTCTCCAAAGAGGAAATGCAGATGGCCAACAGGCATATGAAAAAATGTTCAACATCACTCGTAATAAGGGAGATGCAAATTAAAACCACAATGAGAAACCACCTCACCCCAGTGAGAATGGCACATCTTCAAACAACTAGCAACAACAAATGTTGGCAAGGATGTGGAGAAAAAGGAACTCTCCTACACTGCTGGTGGGAATGCAAACTAGTACAACCACTATGGAAAACTGTTTGGAGGTTCCTCAAACTGCTAAACATGAGCTTCCCTATGACCCAACAATCCCACTCCTAGGTATCTACCCAAAAGACACAAAAATACTGATTGAAAAAGATACTTATACCCCCATGTTTATTGCTGCTTTATTTACAATTGGAAAAACATGGAAGCAGCCCAAATGCCCAAAAGTAGATGACTGGATAAAAAAGATGTGGTACATATAACATATATACAATGGAATATTACTCAGCAACCAAAAAAGAGAAACACATGTCTTTTGCAGCAACTTGGATGGAGCTGGAAAAGATCATGCTTAGTGAGATAAGCCAGAAAGAGAAAGAAAAATACCGGATGGTTTCACTCATAGCAGGAGTATAATGGACCAGGCGAGAAAATAACAAAAATAATGAACAACCATATACCAGAGACATTTTGTGGGGGTGGAGTGGGGAATGGGATCAAAAACGGGGCGGGGGGGAAGGGAGGGAAATGCATGGGACTATGGTGGTGGCACATGGGTGATTTGGTGATGGGAAACCCGCGGGGATTACAATCGAGATGAAAAAAAAAATGTGCAAAATGATGTAAAAATAAACTTTTGTAATAATTAAATAAATAAAAAATATATATATAATAGTTTATTTTTACATCATTTTGTGCATTTTTTCATCTCAGTTGTAATCCTCGTGTTGCCTGAAGATTTTTTATATTACAACTGAAAAAGGATTTCTGCTTATTGATTTGGCTAGAAGTAGCATATAAAAAGGCAGTTTGAAAGTCTTTCATTTTAAAATGTGTTTTGGATTTTGTGGATTAATTCATGCCTTTTATAGAGGTTGATGAAGTCATCAAAACAATCATCACTTGCAAAATACAAGTCTGCCCTTCTTGTATGCCTCATAATTTCAATTCTCTTTTTTTTCTTAGTAACCTTTCCCTCAAACTCTGTAACACAACTCTCTTGTTTTCCTTCTCTCTCTATATATATATAATTTTTTTTGGTCTTATCTTTTTTCTTAAAGACTCATTCACTTATGTGTACAAGAACTGAGCTAAAGGCCAGAAGTGTGAGGGGGGAAGAGGTTTCACCAGAGACAGAATAAGGGGCAGAACAGGCAGATCTACTGAAGTATATTGCTGAAGGGAGCAGCAGGAGAGACAGGAGAGGTCTGCCTGCCAATGTGGATCACCACTCTGACTGGGTATGGAAGAACTCATGCTGAAGTCGGAGCAGCTAGCTTCATAGTGCCAGGGAAGCCCTGTTGGCCTTATAATGAGATTTTATTTTGATGTCCTCTCTCTCCCTCTCTGCACTGGTGCTCTCTGCTCCTCTTGATCTTGACTACTTTGCTTCCTTTTAATCTTTTTTTGTTAATGCCCATCATCAGATTATAAGAACTCTTCTACTTGCCCTGAAGCTGCTGGCATTGTCATCTTTCTCTTTACTTCATTGATTTCTTTTTATAGCTTTTAATCTTTTTTATCTTTATACATAAGCAAGGTATCATTTTTTGTTGTTTAGCCAAAATTTCCGCTGTGTCCTGGGCATTCCGTTCCTGGTGCACATTTATTGCCAGACTCTACTTTTGAAGCCTCACTTCTTTTAATGGTTTTAAAAACTGTTTCTCTTTTCTTCTTAATCACACTTAAAGCATTTTGTGCAACTAGTTATGCTGAACAGGAATTTGTAGGAAGATAGAAAATGGTCCTCCTCATTTTTGATAGGCTGGGAGAAAGAAAGTGATGGGGGTTAATTTTTTTTGGATTTGCCTATGTGTACTAATAGAAGGTGAATGCCACCTGACTGTAGAAGGTGACCATTTATAAACACATGGTGTTTCACCATGGGTGCCTCTTGGTAACAGGGACTGGCATCCATCTACCCATCTCTGACTTCTCCACACAACTCCCCAAGGAGACTTCAATGCTAATGTTTGCCTTGCTGGATGACTGCATACTTGCCTTAGATGACACATCCATGCTCACTTACAGGATGAATCCATGCTCATGTCAGATAAACTTTCTATGTCCTCAGGGAGTCCATCCATACTCATTTCAGGAAACCTTTCCATGCTAACCTGGTGGTGGTGGTGGGGGATGCTTCAGTGCTCATCTTGAATTTCTTCCAAATGTGCCTTACCTTGGGGTGGGGGCAGTGTTTCCATGCAGTTCTTAAGGGATGTTTCCAAGTTTACTTTGGAGGGTGACTCACTGCTCCCCTCAGGGGATCTTCACATCTGCCTTGAAGGGTGCTTCCACATTTGCCTCAGTGGGACATCATAGGTTTACCTCAGCGCATGTGTTCCTACTTTCTCTAAGGGAGGCATAGACACTGTTGACTTGAGAAGCGCAAAGGCAGCCTTCCCATCATCACTGCTGTGGCTACGCACAGGCATATTTACATAGTGGATTAAAGTAGTTTGGATGCCCGGAGTACCTTTTCCAAGAATGGATAATGAAGCAGTATTTTTGCTTCTTGCTATTGATGATTTTGCTGGGACTAGCAGGTGAGAGATTATTCTTCTTAATAATTTATTAATTATCATAAATTATTTATTATCAACTAATTATTATCAATTACTAATTGATAATCAGGGGGTTTTTTTCCTTCTACTTGTTCTATTTTATAGATGGATGTCATTTGCTGAGTCTTCCACTCAATGATGAGTTTATTGCCTTATGTTTTTTCTTGGCAGAAAGACCTGCAGGTGTGTTTATGTAAACCATAAGTCTTCTGTTTCAGTTTTCCAGTAGATATTAAATGTTTCTCACCATCTTTGCTCTCAGGGTACTCTGTCAAAGAGACTTTCCATCTTTTTTGACAATAATCAAAACCATTGCTCTGGTCCAGTTAGGAAAGAAAACAGCGTTGAATTTCTCAAATTTCTTCCTATATATTTATCCCCTACATGTAGTCTTCTCTGTTTGTCTTTTTCTTTCTGCACACTTGTTTCTATTTTTCTTCAATCTGTAATTTATATTGGATTGTGATCCTTCTTTTTCAAGCAGCTGTGTTTCTTTATTAGCATCTTGTGCCTTTTTTGCTTCCCTGTGCTCCTTTATTCATTTTTGTTTTATCAACGCATCACTTTTCAGCACAGTTCCATCTGTTCTTGATTTACATGTTGATCCTGTGTTTGAATATTCAAGTAGAAAAGAGTTAAGGCCACTTGCTTCCACCTTTTTTCAACAAAAAAAGTAAGCAGCAGCCATGACCTACTCTCTCATCTCCCTTAGGGACATGTGTTATGGCAAAGGAGCAGTCTGCTGTCCTCTGAAAATCTGAAGCGCCAGCTGTATCTTGATCATTTTAAAGAAAAACCACCAGTATTGCTTCCTACTTAAAGCTTCTGTGAGAATTAATAAATTTTAAAAGTTAATAACCCCACTTCATGTTGCATATTTAAAGAATATGAAATTATCAGCTCAAAAAGTTATATGTACAACATTCTGTTGCACATAGCTAGGTAGCTAGGACATTGACGTGCCCTATGTGCTCACTGAGAGAGGTTTAGATTAAGAAAATATGCTATATTTACATAATGAAAGGAAAGACTAAATGTCACCATGTATAAGAAACAAGAAGGAACTCAAGGGAATTGTGTGTAGTAAAGCAAAACAGAAAAAGTCAAAATTGGGCATTTTCACATATTAAAATAAGGAATCACAGCAGATGAATTGAAAAAGCAAAGTAATTGTAACTAGCAAACACTCCTATACATAGTGAGATGTCTGAGATTAAGAAAAGCAAGGAGGTAGAAAGGATCAAAGAGTTATAAGGCATGGTAATTGATTACCTTAAAATGAAAGAAAATAAATACTGATCTCATCCAAAAGCATCCTTACAGAGAAACTCAGAATAATGTTTCACCAAATATATGGGCACTTCAAGTCCCAGTAAAATTGAAACATGAAATTAACCATGATATACCCACACTAGGATGTAAGACTGAAAACACTAGTCAAAAACAGGAAACACGACATGCACAAACTGATAATAAGATCATAGGTTTTGTTCTAAAAAGTAGAAAAATAAAAGTTAAATAATGAATCACAAAGATAAACCAAATTTGCAGGCAGCTGTGCTAGTGAGCCCTGTGCTAATGAGACTGAGAAAAGGTAGAGAAGAGAAGGAGGGAAGGGTAAAAGGAATGAGGGAGGGAGAGAAACAGGGAGGAAAATGGGAAAATAGAAGACAGAAGAAAGACTTCTAAAACAAACTTGGAATATGGCCCTGATTCCTTTTCTACAAAGACCTCCAGCAAAAGCTGGACCTAGAAATCTCATTTGCCCAAAATGGGAACCCAAAAGGAATCAGAGAAGAATCCACTCACATGGCATTATATGACAAAAGGAAATGGTGAAGAAATGAAAAGTAAAAATAGGGCAGATAAGGAACATTTCCCAGAAGCCATTATAATGGGGTATGTGAAAATTATGATAAAATTTGCCACAAATTTTAAAATGTTATGAAACAATTACTTCTACCCAAAACAAAAATAAAAGTGCTCTGAAAAGAGATATGAGTCATCAATAAACCATTAACTATTTACTAGTAAACCATTAGTCAATTTAACTGGGAAAAAGCATAAATATACAACAAGAGGAAAATAATCTTATAAAAGAAATTAAAATAATCTTGATGCAATTTGTTCAGATCAAATACATTTTTAAATCTGGATAAAATATATTATTTCTAAGGTAGTAAAATTTACCAAAAAAAAAAAGACTCCAAAAAAGTAGAAAATGTGAACAAGTCAATGATTATAAAAAAAAATAAAACTTTTAAAGAGAGCACTCCAAATAAAAACAAAATCTACAAGCTCTGATGTCACAAGAAAATGTTACCAAATCTTTAAATAATAACTATTCCAATGCCATTAAATTATTCTAGAACATAGAGAAGGAAATTTTCACATTGTTCTCTGGTGAAACAAACATGACATTGATACTAATGCTTAAGAATTACACACAAAAGACACTATGAATTACTATTATTATTTATAAATATTAATTGAAAGATGCTAAACATACTATTAGCAAAAAGAACCCAGCAGCACTTTAAAGGTAAAATACATCACAATCAAGTGTGGTTTACTGCAAGAATGCAAAGATCAATCATTATTTAAAGTCTTCCTAAATGTGACACAAACTCAGAAAGCAGAAAATAAAAGATATAAATGCATTTTTTTTAGAAAATCTAAAATATTACATATTAAAACCACCATAAGCAAAAGTACATTGGGGAAAATATTTATAACTCATATAACTGAAGAATCTTTGAAAAGGCCAATAAAAAGCATAATAATTCTATAGAAAAGTAGGTAAGTAGGTATGAAGACAGTAAACTAAAAAGAAAGCCAAAATGGTTCTTTTGCTACCCAAAAAGTAGTTTATCTCCCTCATAATTAAAAAGAGAAAGAATTCGGCCCTCCCTGGTGGTGCAGCGAGTTAAAGCATAGCACTGAGAAGCTAAAGGCACTTCCGCATGAGTTTGATTCCCCCCTGCCCCGGAGGTGACCACATGGCATGACCTCTCCTGACCCGCCCGCTGCTCCCCTCAGCAGTGTATTTCAGTAGATCTGCCTGTTCTCGTATGAACAAATAAAGAAATCTTTAAAAAAAAAAAAGAGAGAGAGAGAAAGAACTCAGTGAGTTTTCTCCTATGGAACTATCAAAGATGTAGCAACTAATAGACTTGACAAGCTTGACACACCCACTAAGAGGTAATGTGGATTGATACAATCTCCAACTATAGATGTACCTACCTGGTCCAACAACTTCACTGTTGGAGTTTATCTTCCAGATATATGAATTTATTTGCAAAATGATGGATGCCTAAGATTAATCACACTAGCATTGTTAGAATTACTAGGAAGTTAAAAATAATTTAAATATCCATCAGTAGGGAATTAGTAAATAGATTAGGGTATATAATGTTATACAGTTGCTGGGTGTTGTATGTAAATTATATTATTTTCATAAGTGTATTTTTAAACTACTAAAAGAAGCACATATATTAATCCTGTCATAATTCTTATTATCTATTCATTGTCACAACAATGACCTTCCCAGTGAGCTACACTTTGACTTCTGCATGGTAAATCCTAAAGTTAATAACAGATAAAGCAAGGGGTTCAGAAACCTATTATTTCCTCTATTAAAATGTTTCATATCTTAAAGTGTTTGCTCTGTGATAGGAAGGAGTAAGTCTGTATATACAAAGTATATACAAATGTTTAGCATCTTGGGTTCTGTAGACAGATTTCGAGGTGACCTATAAGCCTTCTTTGTCTTTTAAAGTGCAATGATATTTTCCAATTTTTTTTAAAGTTTTGTAATATAATAGTTTATTTTTACATCATTGGGTGCCTTTTTCCATCTCTGTTCTAATGAATATTTTCCAAATTTTTTAAATACTAAGTCATATTTAAGAACCCAACATTATGTTTGTTGAAAATTATAAAATTCCTGTATTATAAGGTTTGGGGGGGAGGAGACGTTACCATAATGCAGGTAAATTAAGGATTAAGTTGAGGTTGCAACAGAAAATAATTCTAATTTTGTGGACAATTACTGACTTAAAATCTTGAAAACAGACATTTAGTTAAGCACAGCAGATTGAAATATAAAAGAAAGCCTGCTAAAGTGACAGTAAGCAGATTTTTTTTAAACCATAAGGAGAAGGGGAGTGTGTAAAAATATCACAGCAACATTTTGGAGGCTGGAAAGCAGATGGACAAGTGGTAATTGATTTAACAAACCAGAGAACACTAAAACCTAAACCAGCAGAAGACAAACACAGAAACAGATTGCAAGATTCCAGCTATATTCAGAAAACTGAGGCAGCAATTATCTATGAAACCCAAAAGTACTAAAGGTGGGTCTTAAAATAAAAGGTTGATGGAAGACATTTTTTCTCCATCTAGTCCCCCAGATATCTCTCCTAATAACTGGGAGATTAAGTTTTTCTCTCTAGAAGACTTGAACCCTAGAGAATTTGACACATAATGATCAGGTTAAATTTAAGTTAGTGAGTAAAGATAGTTGTGATTCCTATGCTAGGGATGATTTCCCTTAGCTCAAGAGATAGATTAAGAAAGCTTAATAATGAGGCCCTGCCAAGATGATCCTACAACAAAGTTTACTTGTTAACTATTTCTTCAGAAACATTCAGAATTTCAAATAGCCTCTCACTGTCTTACCATTTAAAATGAGCAGGTTATCAAGGATCCCAGGTAGTAGAGGAAAAATCCTTACTCTGAGACAGTAATGGCAATATAAATCTATAGATATAGAAAGAACTTGTGAAAACAACACATGCAGAAAGAAGAATAAGACATTCAAGATTTTTTAATTTTTTTGAAACTTCATCTTCTGACTATGATAGTATAACTGATTTGAGATTAGCCATCTCAGAATTTTTTAAAAATCACAAAAGTACATGAATTAGGGCTCTCTGGTAGCACAGTGGGTTAAAGCACCACATTATAGAGCACTCTGAAGCCAATGTAGCATGAGTTCGATCCCCAGCCAGGGAGCTGACCCACATGGCATGGCAGACCTCTCTTGACCCTCCCGCTGCTCCCCTCAGCAGTGTATTTCAGTAGATCTGCCTGTTCTCTACCCTGCTCTGTCTCTGGTGAATCCTTTCACCAACCACACCTCTAGCCTGTACCCCAGTTCTATAAGCATAAATAAATAAACCTTAAAAAAAATACAGGAATTAGTTGTTCTCAGATGTTAAACATCTAGAGTACAGAACAGTGATCCCTAAGAAAGGGAAACATGTAAGATGAGCAAACCACACAACTAACTGAATTTTCCCTTGGAAGTATAGAGTACAGAGACTAAAATACAGAGTTCTCACTTCCTCTGTGGAGGCAGAGATCAAAGTTCTGTAGAGCCTGGAAGTTATGAAAAATACATTTAAAACTATCCACTCAAAAGCTTTCTAATTCTAAGGTAAATACATCATTTATCAAAGGAAAAATGTAATCCTGGTATACTACATGAATAAAGTTACAATAATTTGAACATCAGAAATTTAGCTTATAAAATTTAGTTTACATGACTACAAATAGTGGAATAATAAAAGAGAGAGCTGTCATTGTGGAGGGTGTATATGGATAAAGTGGTTAATCCTCATTTTTTATATTTGCAATCATTGAAATATTAATAAAAAGATTAAATAGGATACTTAGATTTATAGAGGCAGATATCAGGGGGGAAAAGAGTTAAAAGATGAAAACACATGTGGGGAAGGAAATCAAAGTTAAAACTTGTACAACAGTGCATTAATTGTTTTTCCTTTCAATTTAGAGAATTATTTAATTTTTTTAAACTACTATATACATCCAAACTTAGATTTTAAAAAGTCTCAGTTGTAGTCACTAATTATAATTCTGAATTAAATTCAACTTTAAATTCAAAGCTAAGTTAGGGAGACATTAATTTTTTTTTACTCAAAGTAAAACAATTTTGATAACATATTCAAAATTATATAATACAAATACTATAATATATAATAATTACACCATTTGTAGTTATGTAGTAAATGGAAAATTATTGTTAGAAACTGAAATTTATTTGTATATGGCAGTATTTAGAATGTGATTATTATATAGTATATACTATCATTGAACTGATTTTTTGAAATGCCACTACAAAACAGGCATAAATGGGTTATCATATTAGTTGTTGATACAAAAATGTAGGCAATGAGGTTTTAGACAACTCAAAAGAGATATTACTTATAATACTAATGTGCATTTCAAGCTTTACTTTTTAACACATTCTCAAATGATAATTTTCTGGGGGAGTTGGGAGAAAGGCAACTGTATCTTCTTTTTTTTATAATAGGTAAAATTATATTGATTCTTACACCTTGCCAAAGTCACATCTTTCACTCAACTTCTTGGATATAACAATTTTTTTATTCACTCTAATATATTAAAAAAACACTTTGTGTGAAGTGATGTCTTTGTGCCCAATGACAGAAGGAAAGGGAAAAAGAAAGAGGAAGTAAAGAGGGAAAGAAATAGGAAACAAAGAAAAAAATATTCCAGGGAGTGTAAATTCTTGAGTGTGGTTTAGTTCATTCCAAAGCAGATTAGAGAAGAAAGCCTCTGTGATTAGGCCCACTTTATTGTTCTTTTTACCACCTCAACAGTCAAGTCTCAGCAAATCAGAACTCAAGCAAAAATAAAGAACAAAAAAAAAGTGTCTTCCTTTTCCAAATGCTACTCTCAAAATAATACAAAGTGTGCTAGTCACAAAAGTTTACAAAGGTTAGCTACAATACTGTAGTTCACATACTGGCTGACCACCGGAGACATCAGGAGTTCTATTTATTCATAAATCTAATGACTCCATTATTTCTTAAAAATCAAATGAAAATCTTGTATTCTTTACTGTCTGCACTTTCCTTTATTCTTCCCTTCTCATTAACTTCCTTTTCCTGTTGCTCCTGTCCACTCTGTTTCCCTCCTCCATTCTCAGATAGGGTGATGAAGAGAAGGGACAGTTGTGCATCAGCTGCCTGCACCAAGGAGACAGTGCAAAGCAGGTAGGAGGAAGTCTTAAAGAGGCCCGTCAACATTGTGCTCACCGGCACCAAAAGGTGCAAGAAAACAGGCAAGACAGGGGTTTACATGAGACGGTGAGTAAAGGAGCCAGTGAGATTGGGAGATTGATAGAATGAGAAAATAATGCAACTGAGACAATGTGCAAACATATTGAAATAATGAAAGCCAGATTTCTTACATACATAGATTAAAAGGAAGGCCAAAAAGAATCTTGACATGTTGAACTGGAATTGGAGGCATAAGAATGAAAACATGGTCTTAAGCTTTTCATCAATGGAGATATATTCAGACTATTCCTTCTTCAGTAAGCAATGAGCCAGCTGGCACTGATTGAGATCTTACAGTAAAAAAGAGGTTAAAGATCACTGACCAAAATCAAAGGCAACTTAATAGCAAAGGAAAATGACAGAACATGTTTATTTGTCTAGCGAATATAAAAACTAATATAATTTTTAAAAATTAGAGCACAATTTTCTTCAGTGTACATATAATAATTCTGTATATCTGCAATAAAATGCACTTTAATATACATACCATACTGTGACAAACACAACAGGAAAAAGGGTCTGCAGATTGAGTACCAGAAAAAGCCTTTATGGAAGTTGAAAACAGCATTCTGGCTGGCAGTAAAATTGCACAGCTGGTGCCATTTGGGAAATAAAAAGGGAAAATGTTTTAAACCTAGTAATTTCTTATAAGACTCTCAAAAAACTCCCAGTTTTTAAAAAATATTTTTTTTAACTTGAAGCATCATGTTCTCCATTTTCTATAGGTTTAATAATGCCAGTCAATATTCTAAAATGATGCTTACTTTAGAATTTGAGAAAATATACTGAAAATCATAGTGTGATTGATGGCAATAAAAAGCAACAAAGGGGAAAATAATTTCACCAATAATTCAAATATATAATAATAATAATCTTTAAAAATACAGTAGTAAATAATTGTAGCAAGGACCCTCCCTGGTGGAGCAACAAGTTAAAGCACAGCACAAGAAGGTAGCTGCAGCTATTTCAGCACAAGTTCAAGCCCCAATCTAGGAGGTGACTCACATGGCACAGCACACCTTCCTGACTTGCCCGCTGCTCCCCTCAACAGCGTACTTCATTAATGCCTGTTCTGCTTCCTGCTCTTGTCTCTTGTGAATCCTCTTAGCACCCCAACACCTCTGGCCTGTACCCCAACTGTGTATGCATAAATAAATAAACCTGTCAAAAAAATTGGCACAAAAGACCATTAATGCAATAAAATGAAGAACACAAAAATAGACCCTATTATAAGTTTTAATATGAGATGAATGAAGAACTGCAAATCAATGAAGACAATATATTTTTCAATTAGGGCAATTTGTAAATTTTGAAAAAAGATCAGTTTAAACATTTATCTCTTATTCCCTAATAAAATTCAAATATTCTATTCCTTGCTTCTGCTCCAGTGAATTGAAGGGATCTCAGTTATTCCACTGTAAAAAAAAGAATCTCCCAGATAGCCTGTGGAATTATAAAAATAAGAAATCTTCATTATTTTAAGGCACTATGTTTTGAATACTTTGTTACAGTGCAGTAAAAAACTAATATAGTATTTTCTCCATATCACCAAAACAAAAATAAATAAAATGATAGCAGGCATTAGCTAGAAAGCTGTTCACAGCAAAGGAAACCCACCAACAAAATGAAAAGGCAACCCACAGGATGGCAGAAAACATATGCAAATCATACAATTCCATAGCAAAAAAAAATCTGATTAAAAATCTAAAAAATGGCCAAAGATGGGGATGAATCCTGGGTGCTACGGTGGTGAGAAAACTACAGGGACTACATCTGAGGGGAGAAATCAAATACTGCCCAAAATTTAACAATGATGTAAGAAAATAAGTAAATTTAATAAATGAAAAGTATGGACAGAGATTTCCAAATACTTTCAGAAGGACATACACATGGCCAAAAGTACATGAAAAAGTGTACATGAAAAGGATCACTAATCATCCAGAAATTGGATATAAAATCCACACTAAGATATTACCTCACACCTCTTAGAATGTATTGGTAAGGATATAGAGAAAAAGATAACCATGTACATTGATGGTGGAAATGCAAATGGTGTAATCACTATGAAAAATGGTAGTTCCTAAAAAATGAAAAATAGAACTACCATATGATCCATCAAAACTACTTCTGAGTGACTATCCAAAGAAAAGAAAAACAATAACCTAAAAAGATATATATCCCCTTGCTCACTGCATTATTACTTACAGTAGTTGAGACATGAAAAACAACCTAACTGTCCATTGATGGATAAAGAAAATGTGGGGGACTGGTTAAAGCACAGAACTGAAAAGCTAAAGCCACTTCAGCATGAGTTGGATCCTCGCCCTGGAGGTGACCCACATGGTGCAGCAGACCTCTCCTGACCCGCCCGCTCCTCTCAGCAGTGTACTTCCTCCATCTGCCTGTTCTGCTCTCCACTCTGTCTCTGGTGAATCCTCTCACTGCACCTGTACCTCTGGCCTCTACCCCAGTTCTGTATGCACAAATAAATAAATCTTAAAAAAAGAAAGTGTGGGATGTAAATATAATAGGCTATTATTCAGTCATAAAAAGAAATTCTGCTATTTGTAAAAACATGGATGGAACTGAAATGCATCATACTGAGTAAAATAAGTCAGGCAGGAAAAATACTCTTTTATTTATAAGTGGAATAAAATATAACCAAAAACCCCTAAAACTTACAGATACAGAGAACAGACTGGTGGCTGCTAGAAGGGAGGTATTGGAGCAAAGATATAAACTTTCAATTATAAAGTTACTATGTTGCATGCTCCAAAGGTTATATGTCATTTACTTCTCAATTAAAAAACGATAATAGAATGTACCATTTTCCCCCCATAGAACTTGCTTGCCTCTGTCGCCTATTTTGAGCCTGATTCTCCCTTTCATGATATAAGAGTAGCCTTTACTTTTCAACAAAATTTTATTTAGTATTCATTTACATTACTATACAATTTTTACATTACTATACAATTGGAAATAGAACTCAAACCCATTACTATACAATTTTGGGAGTAAAACTCAAAGCCAAACATGCTTCACTCCCTTCACCCATCACAAAAGCCCCTGTTCCAATGCAACTTTACAATACCCCATCCCATGCCTCTTCCTTTTCTCCTTCCCTTCTGATAACCACTATATTTTTCACCCTAAAAGTTATTTTGTTGTGTTTCACTAGTTTGTTTTCTTTGGTTACTGACATTTCACAAATGAAGCCATTTGATATTTTTCACTTTTTGACCTATTTTGTTTAGTATAGTCACCTCAAGATGCATACATTTTGTCCCAAAAGGCACTCTTTTTCATTTTTATAGCTGAGTAATATCCCATTGAATATATATTCCATTGAGTAATTTCTT
>NW_004567102.1:29969677-29985303 GCF_000260355.1 Condylura cristata
GTTAATGTTTTTTGTTTTTTGTTGTTGTTTTTTTTTTTTTTTTTGCATATGGTCATTCAAGTTTCCCAACACCATTTGTTAGAGATCTTCCATAACTCTTTTGTCAAATATTAACTTGTCATATTTACAAGGGTTTATGTGCAGATTCTCTGTTCTATTCCATTGGTTTGTGTTTGTTTTCTTTCTAAAACCATACTGTTTTGATTACTATTGCTTTGTAGTATATTGAAGTCAATAATGTAATATCTTCTTTTTTTCTTCTTTTGTCACAGGAATTTTTATTGCTATGCCTGCCTTTTAGTGAATTCTGAATTATTGTGTACAGATGCTTAATTACCCTTACTTCTGCCAGCTTATTGATAGAACTGCCTTAAACTAGACCTCCAAAAATCTTCTAAATATCTCAAGTTTGGCCTCATCCTTTTGAGAAACTACTAGAATTTTGTCAA
Source organism: Condylura cristata (assembly GCF_000260355.1). Classification (NCBI taxonomy): domain Eukaryota; kingdom Metazoa; phylum Chordata; class Mammalia; order Eulipotyphla; family Talpidae; genus Condylura; species Condylura cristata. Next base: position 29,970,127 of record NW_004567102.1, read on the forward strand.
AACAGTGGTCTTCTTTACAAGATAAGCTATAAATTCATGTTTACCTTATCACCAGATTTTGTTGGTGGCATTTTAGGAGAGCTAGCATTTGACAAAATAAACACAAGACTGAAAATAATATTTACATCAAATGTCTAATTAAGGAATAGTTATTAAGTAAAAATATAGCACATTATTTTAAAAATGCATAAATATTAATAAGTGGAAATGCTTACGTTTTAAGTTAAATACAACAGAAGTATAATATCACCTATAGGTTTTGTAAAGGATGTTATGGTAGGAAGAACAAGAGAGGAACAAAGGAAGGAAAGGAAAGTAAGGGAGCCTCTATGTGTTGAAATATAAATGGTATTTTCCATTTATTCAAATATTCTTTAATGAGAAATATTTTAAGGATTTTAAAAATAATTTTTGAATAATATTAACTAAAAATATAAATAATATGTGATGATCGTTCCCATTGTTGTAAGCAAGGTTTACAAGTTATAATGTCTTGTGAATAGAAAGAATATAACTCATGCAATACTGTCTCTTCAGATTATTGAAGCATGTCAAAACCTTCAACACTCAAATGATACTGGTTAGAAGACTACTGGTGACAAGAGATCCTAACTGGTAATTAAAGAGAATGACAGACTAAATCATGCAGAAACACTTCTTTGAATGTAATAATCATTATACTGCTTATTCTAAACTCAATGTGGTTTCTATAATCCCTATAATATCTTATATATGTGACAAGATTTAAATTGTTTACATGTGTAGATGCACAGCTTCTTCCCTTCTCATCTCCCTCAAGTGCACAACTTCACCCTCAACTCCAGAAAGTTTTTAGATAGTGACTAATTAAGCTTCCTTTTTGCTCCCTTAGGCGCAAAGAGAAAGACATAAAAAAAGAGCACCACATTTTCACAGGATTGCTGGTTTCTAGGAGCATATGGCCTGGTGACCCAGAAGATGGGAGTAAAGTGACAATAAGAAACTAGAAGTGTTCTTTTAAAGTAGGAAGGGAGTTTTGGAAAATCAAAGCATTAGAGATCTGAGTGGATAGAAGATTTTAATAATAGTTTTCATGAGTAAGTAATTAGTCCTCCTTAAACTTCTCTGCGAGACATGAATCAAGTCGGAAAATCTTTTGAACTATGCTTCAAGTATATTACCACTCCCACACAAAATTACATAGGCTTCCTTTTGCTTCATTATTGTGATAAACATAAGTTAAACTCAGTTATAAAGAAGTGTCTATATATACATTAAACACTATGCATAATGAAAATAGAAAATTGAAAAGCAGCTCTGGATTTTTATCTAGAACTTACACAAGGGAAAAAGAAACTGCACTGGATATTAAAGAAGGACTCCTTTATCTGGATCTATCACAGCATGGGTGAAAAACCTCTCCAACTGTCAAATGCCTATTTACTCTCTTTTTAATACTCAACCAAACTATAGTATTTGGTTTTTTGGTTACTAAGTACCAAGCAAATAGATGTACCAGCAAATGGGTGCTAGATAATAGACACGAGTAATAACTAACGGAAACATGATTATTTTCAAAATCAATAGTGATCTTTCAGTGTATTTCTACCCTGCTTGCACATGCACAAACCTATTATGTGCTTGGCTAGAGTAAACTAATTAATCTGAGAGCTGTGATTTATTAAAGTTTCAGAACTCTAAAGATAAGAAGCCAGAGTAACAGGGTTTAGTTCTGGTCAACATGGACCAGGTATTACTTCAGACATATTAAAACAAAGTAAAACAAAGAAAAAAGAAACTCCTGATGTTTTTATGATTAAGAAACTAGTGAGAATTAATTTAAAATTTGCAGAAATGCTGTGTAATTTAGTCAATGATAATGATATGAATCCATTAACATGCTACGAAAATGCACATTTTGAAGAAATTTCATATTGGCTGATGTAATCTTGGTGTCTACCAAACATTGAAATCTAATCACCTATTGGACTCTTCAGCCAGAAATACTTGTACTTACTACAAGTAATGGATTTGTTTTTCAAAAAGTCCAAAAGATCTTGTTATACTACTTACTATGTTATCTCTAGTACTCAAGTAAGGATATAGCAAAGTTCATAAAGGATTCCAGCATTTTTTTGTGTGTGTATTTAAATCTCATGGAGTATACATATTAAATAATGTGTAACTGAATTTTTTAAAATATTGAGTATTTATATAAACATAAGTATGTAAATACAAATATACAAGAAGGTAGGTAGACAGTAGTATTCTTTTGAGTTTGTTTTAAGGACACACCACATTTCTTAAAAAATTATGGTAAGGAGTTTAATATTGGCAACTAAAGGTTAAATTCACATTAGAAATGTTAGGAATATCTGAAAGATTGAAGGACACATTGATTTACTTTGGTTATGCTGAGTAATATATGTGAAAAGTAACATCACTGGTGCCCCATTATAATAGGGTCAGAGAAAGCCACCACAGACAAAGCTGCTTCACTGTCTTTAAACTAGGTATGGCCCTCAGCCGGGGCCTATCAACATCCAACAAGAGTGAGAATATCCTGCTAATAAGGACTGATAAAATTGTTGGCTACATTTATTTTTGACCCCTCTTTCTAACCATTTTACCTTATGGATCCTTCACTGAAACATTGTTTTTGAGACTCCTTCATCTGACCATTTATAATCTTCATCCTTCATTACAACCTCTCTTTTTTCCAACTCTGTAAGAACCCACTTACACCTCTGTGTTCACACACATTTTGGGTTTCTAACCTTAATCTGTGTTCCCTAAATTACAATTCTCTGCTAAATTCCCAACTTAAAGCATTTTTGCTAACAGCTAAATTTGCTGTCCTTTTATTAAAGGTTAACACAGGAAACTGGATCTCAGTTTCTGCATATGAAATATTCAAACTTCATCTTTATTAACAGCAAAATTACCTAACAATAAAGCACTTATTGCCATTCCTCTAATGTTTTGATGCTAGAATTACTGGTTCATTAAATCAAATGAACAACTATTTACTAAATATTGCTTGTATTTAAGACAGTTTACTGTGAGAGACAAAGAAATTCTTTTTTATTTAAAAAAAAGATTAATTTATTTATGCATACAGAACTGGAGTACAAGAGGTGCAGGGGCAGTGAGAGGTTCCCCCAGAGACAGAGCGGGGAGCAGAACAGGAAGATACACGAAGTACACTGCTGAGGAGAGCAGCAGATGGGTCAGGAGCGGTCTGCTGCACCATGTGGGTCACCTCCAGGGCAGGGCATCAAACTCATACAGAGTGGCTATGGTTAGCTTACAGTGCTATGCCACCAGGGAGGGCCCAACAAAGAAATTCTTAAAAATTGTCTCTAAGAGATTTATAGTTTAGTAAGTTATTATATTTGAACTTTTTAAGTTTTATTGATTTTATGTCAGTTGACAGACTGTATCTCCTTTGTTTTTCATTATCCTTTAAGAATAAAAGTTGGATGTTGTTAATAAAATGCAATGTCATAATTCTGGCATAAGTTGTATTTTTTTTTATCCATAGTTGAAACTGACATTCAAAAAATGTCAAAGATAAGTATTCTTGGACATCTGACTTTAAATTTAATAGGATTAAGATGTGAGTTTTTTAAAAATAGAGGAATGAGTATAATATTGCATGTGGGAATTGATGATTGTGCTTATTGTTAGTTAAGAGAAGAAATGACAAAGTGCACAAATTATTACTATAGACTGACAACTGAAATAAACACAACTACAGCCAATGGCTCAGTAATATCATTATCAAGTATGTAATGTGTAATCTAAAAACTTAGGAGGAATTAAAAAGGTAAGATGTTTTAATTTGGAGCCAAAGAATTGAAAGTCAGGCCACAAAGCGTCAGGTAGAAAATCTAAATAAAATAATTTTGCAGAGGGACATAATCAGGGCTTTTTTTTTTAATGGAAAGAAAAGTGGAAGATAAGGTAAGTTATTAAAGAACACATTAGAGTTAACAAACTATTATTACATATACATTATTGTTACTGGCTCTCTAGAAAGGATGTAAAGAGAACTGATACTAGTCTGTCATAATTAGCTCTAGTGATCCAGATGACTTTTCAAACAACTGTTTGCTTGATGGCTTTTTAAAACAATTGTTCATCACCCAACTCAAGGAGATAGCTGAAAAAATTTCTCTGTACTGGCTCACAGTTCCATTTTAAAAATGGTTTCACAGATGTCCAATTTTTTTTTAATTTATTTATTCATATAGAACCGGGGTACAGGCCAGAGATGTGGAGGGTGAGAGGATTCACCAGAGACAGAGTGGGGAGCAGAACAGGCAGATCGAGGAAGTACACTGCTGAGGGGAGCAATGCAGCGGGTCAGGAGAGGTCTGACATGCCATGTGGTCACCTCCGGGCAGGCGGGGACTGAACTCATGCGGAAGTGGCTTAAGCTTCTCAGTGCTGTGCTTTTAACCCGCTGTGCCACCAGGGAGGGCCCAGATGTCCAATTTTTTACAAGAAAATAAATTTAGAAGCAGTATTAAATGAGTGTCCAGTGAACTTTTCAGATGAGTATATCTTGTCTTTCTTATGAATCACTCACTCCTCATAAGTATCCTTCCTCTTCTTTGAAGCCCCTTGCTCCTATCCCATTCTTTACCCGTGGAAATCCTTATTTCTATTAGGCTCCCTATATCTATGCAATAAAGTTTGGGTTTACCATCCTACTACCCTGTCTGATGTTAATGTGATTATTCAGAAGTTCAAAAAGAATCTGGAGGGGTAGTGAGGAATTTTGCTTCCTCCCCGACAAAAGATATCAAAAATGAAAAAAATAGAAAATTAGTATAAAGTAAAAAGTAATCTCCCTTCCACCCTAGTTCTTGTCTCAGAAGAAAAATCTGCTACTTGATTCTTAAGGATAAAATTATTTTCTTATAAAAATTTTCTTCTCTAAAACTTTCTAATATATCTATACTTCCATTTCCATTGTTTTCAACCTTAATTCATATACTCAGTCTACATGCTATAGTCAGAGAGTTACTAATGAAGTTGCTACAGGTAGTCAAAAGACTACCCTATCAAGTTCACACTCTGAAATAGGTTAATATAATAAATATGAAAGCATACAAGTTAGCCAACTTGTAAAGATGATGGTAACAAACTTTTATACTTTTCTTCAATATGAAAGAGAACTTCTCATTTTTATCATGTATTTTTCAGATCTAAATTCATATATCTGAAGCAATCACTAAACCAAAGTGAGTGGGCTAGACTGACCAAATGAATCAACTACACTTTGGAGCTAGGTACAGTTCCAAAGTATAATTGGGACAGCAAGCAGACTTTGTTGAGTCAATTTCAGGGTTGACAGCACCTAAAAGCTATTTGTGATACTGACACAAATTTGAATAAGATACAACTTTTTTGATTCTTAATTTAGAAAACCAAACAGGATATATGACTTACATAAGACAGTAAAAATAAAATAGCTATATTTACCTATCAGGTTTAAGGAACAGTCTAAATAGAAATATTAGAAAATAACTAAATAATAGAAAATAACTAAATAGAAAATTATCCTCTCAATATAAATATAAATTATTCCATACTACAACCTAGAATTTTAAAATATATTATTAAGACAGAAATTTCTTCATGAATTAACATGTATTCAGATGAATGCTAGCTTTGTGAAGGACCGACCAGGGAGCCACTTAGGCTAGAAGTCTGCCAACACTGGTGACTTATATTTGACTAAGGTTGATTTCACTCTATTTTATCATTAAATCAGCAAAAAGAATGCAAATATTAAACAAAACATAATGCTATTTTCAGGGAACAGAGGAAATCGTCCCATGCAGATAATCAAGCAAGCACCAAACAGAGAAAAAGTCAAAAAGAAGTTTAATAATAATAACATATATATATATATACCTCCTGTATACATGGGAGAGACACAGCGTGACTGAACAACTCAAATACATGGCTTTAGCATCTTATTAAATACCTTAGCTAAGACAGAAGATGTTGGGGGGGAAAACAAAAGTCATTTAAGGTGAAGGCACAACAGGCAAAGGTATATAGAAGTTCTGCCTCCTTGAAAAGGAATAATTAGAACTTCCATGCAGAATGTCCAGGAGAAGTTTATATGTATTTTAATCAAAAGCAATATATACCCAGCCTTCAGAGCTTCTCCTATGAAATAAATGTTTCACCAGAAAGTCATATTTTGCTGTCAAGATTTGCTTCCCTACAGTATAAGTGAGTAGAAGGGGCTCACTGATACATCCCTTTTCCTCATAAAAATCTGTCCTATGTTCTGCTATTAGGAAGGGTTCAAATCTATACTCAAGGATTGATCCTTACTGAAGTTCAATCTAGTCAACTTTACTACAATCTATGTAGTATGTCTGGACTAAAAAAAAAAAAAAAAAAAGAACCTACTTAAATTGTAGGGAATTCAGAAAACATTTATTGAATACTTAGGAAATATTCAACACTAAACCAGGCACTGGAAAATGACCATTATGATTTCCACATTTGGTTTGAATTCTCTGCCAAAGATAGGTAGCCTATGATTTCCATGATTTCTTGTGATCTTTTAACTGTCTTGATAATACAAGAGTGCTCGTTTTATCAAATAGCAGATTGTTGAAACATACACTGGTTACTACAGGGAAGGGGATAGCAGAGGGAAGATGACTGGGTCATGGCACTGGAGATTTGGCAGGTGGAAAATGAGACATGTACACATATGGAGGTATGAAGTGAAACTCCCAAAATGATATAATTATGTAAATAAGTATTAAACCAATAAAAAATTAAAGGGAAGAAGAAAAGTTAATAGATTGAACAGCAGACCAAAATTCTTTTTCTCTCATTATGCAAATGACTTCACATTATTACTCTGATTTCAGAGGAATACAAGAGCATATATTCCAGGCTGCTATTAAATCTATTAAAGACACTAAAAGCATCATAGCTTACCCCCTGATTTAAAAGAAAAAGATCAGGTACTTAGACATTTTTTTCAAGCAGGTCAATTTAGTAAAAACAGCAGGTAAGAAGAAAATAACACTAACTTCTTGTTCCCCTATTCTCCTCTCCTGTCTTCTGGGTAAACTGCTCTCCTAGTTCAAACAGCCTGCCCTTCAAGATAATAACATTGGCTACTCACATAGTGTTAATGGCACCTCCAGTAAAAGTTCAGAGGTCATCCTCAAACCCCTTTGGGGAAAGGAGATACAGAGAAGTAAGGCAGATCTCTGTGCTAGTTTTGTATCTAGAGTTTAGATTTTACATGTTTCCTACTTTGTTCATATCAGAAGCAGGCGCTTGTCCTACTCTGCCAAATTGTTACACAAGAGGCAAAGGGCTTTACATAATAAAGACCCATTCACAGAACCAAATATCTAAACTTGTTATCTTGCTTAAAATGACAAAATTGAGTAATATGCAGAAAATAAAATATTTTCATGGGCATGACATGCTGACCAGTACAAAATGTCCTGTAATTCACTCACTAAACGAGACATTATAATTCAAAACATTCCAAACTAAACTATAACTTTTGTTTGTCTTTTTTCTAAAGGATAGATAATCATAAACATTCTTTAAGGAATTCCCTATCAGAGGTCTGATACATCCTTTCTTTTATCTCCCTGGATGAGACAATTTCATAAGAAATTTCCAGTTTGCTACATTATGGATAACTGTAGTATTCTTAAAATACTACATTGTATATTTATCTGGTATATTGAAACCAAGATTGTAGTACATTTTTGTAATACAGGTTTAATAGTGACCTATAAGTTCTATGCCTTTAGAAAAGCATGCTTTCAGTTATACGTTTTCTTGTATATATATGATTTACTTTTTTATAATTATTTACTAGACACACATCTTAATTTAAGCTATTATTATGAAAGTTCCAACATCTGACCAGATTTAGCCTGTATGAACAGTGATATCATTTAAGTAAAACTAATTCCATAGTGGTTTTAAGCAGAAAGTCTATAAATGTAATAATAAATGGGAAATGTTAGAATCAATTGCAGTTAACTAGAATTCAATTCTGATTGATATCTATATATACTAAGATTATATAACTTACATGGTTTTCATACCTAAAATTTTAAACTCTTTAGCCTACATTTGTATTAGACCATATACTAAGGTATAAAAGAATCAAAGAAGAAAAGCAATAAAACACACATACATACACAGAGAGGGAAAAAGAGAATCTATGCAAGATCTGAAAGATAAGGAAAAACAAACCAAGTGAGAATGTCCACAGTGACCATATTTTTGTTTCAAGAAAAGGTATATTTTTCAAGAAAAATATCTAAAAACATAGATTTAGCTATTTCCTAGCTTAAGGTTATTTGAAAATACTGAAAACCACTAAGTAGCAAGTCACCTATAATCCAAGCATTATTAAAAATTCAATTAAAAAGATGACAAAGTGGGCCCTCCCTAGTGGTGTAAGGAGTTAAGTGGCAGCACTATGAAGCTATCCCCAGATGCTTACAGCAGGAGTTTGATCCCTGGTTAGGGAGGTGATCCACATGGTGCAGCAGACTGTCTCACTCACTAGGTATTTCAGTAGATATGCCTATTTCGCTCCCCAGTCTGTTTCTGGTGAATACTCTCACTCCTCACACCTCTGGCCTATACCCTAGTTTTTGTATGCATAAGTAAATAAATCTTTTTTTTAAAAAAATGACATAGTATTATTGGAAAGTTACTGTAAAATGTGACGTTAGGCAAAATGTTGGCTGGGATTGTTTTCTCTTGTCAACATTATCATAAAACAATGACCTGCTGGACTTGCAAATTTATTTTTATAAAAATAAACTAGTCTGTAACTCACTTTTTCTGTTTAATTAATCTTGCATGTTTTCCCAATAAGTGCAAGTAAGTCATCCTCACTGGTCTTAAAAAACTGCAAAGCATCTCATTACCTAGACACTTAATAATGCATTTGATCATTTCTTTATCTTTGTAATATGCCTGTTGGTTTTTATTTTATTATTACTGTATGGTTGGTGAAAACATTCTGGCCTCTTTACACAGGGATGGTGGCCAAAAGTTTGGTAAAAATTGAGGTTATCGAAGCATCATGTGAGAAATATAACTTTAGAAAATAGGTTACATTTGTATTAAACTGTATATGAAGGTATAGAAGAATCAAAGAAAAAATCAATAAAATACAGACACATACACATAGAAAGAGAAAGTGATATTCCGTGTTTTTATTTATAACACAATATTAAGAAAGGAGAGGGCAGGCCCTCCTTGGTGGCGCAGTGGGTTAAAGCACTGCACTAAGAAGCTTAAGCCACTTCTGCATGAGTTCAATTCCCGCCTGCCCCGGAAGAGATCCACATGGCGTGGCAGACCTCTCCTGACCAGCCCGCTGCTCCCCTCAGCAGTGTACTTCGTCGATCTGTCTGTTCTTTGCCTCACTCTGTCCTTGGTGAATCCTCTCACCCTCTGCATCTCTGGCCTGTACCCCAGTTCTGTGTGAATAAATAAATAAATCTTAAAAAAAAAAAAAAAAAAGGATAGGGCAGTTATAAAACAAGCCTTTAACCTGATAAAGCAAAGATGTTTTAAGTCTAAAACTGAGGATTTATGAAGATTTAAGTTTGTTGTTTTGAAGATTTAAGTTTGTTGACCTGTGGAAGAAAGGAAGTAGGCCAAATTGCAAAGTGAAGTTAATGAAACATGCAAAATCCTATTCAGCTTAGTTGGGAGTCAGCATTACAGAACAGCAATTTCAGTAAAGTATGTTGCAAGCCATTACTACATTCCTCTTAGTATTAACTGGAGACAAGAACTGAGAACTAAGTAGCCACAAAGACAACCATTGGCTAACTCCAGAACAACAAGACATATAAAGCAATGATGATTCAAGAAAGTACATTTCTTTACTTGCATGCATTGTTTCATGTTTATAAAACTGCTCCCAGGCCAACTAATTATGATCTACCTTTGGGATCACATGATAATGTTATTAAGAGAGAATGGACTTTGGAGTATAGATGGACCTCGGCTCCAGTCCTAACTCTACACTTTTCTAGCTGACTCACCTTAGTAAAGCTATTTAAAGTTTCGAGTTTTAATTTCTACTTATAACATAAAAATAATAATATTTGTTCAGTAAATATTGGGTAGGAGATCTTGACAACATACGTAGAAATCATATTAGAAGGACTTGCCTTTGCAATTACAATTATATTACTCCAAGTACTGGTTTTCAAATTGTGGTTCTCAGATGGGCAACTTCAACATCAAATTTGAGTTCATTAGAAAAGCAAATGCAGATGGTTTGGGTTGGGGCCCAGGATACAGTTTTACTAGCTGTCTGTTTAATTCTTATACATGTTCAAGTCTGAGAACCACTGCCTCCAGAGCTTGGCTAGACATGGTGTTCACATGATTACTTCCATTAATGAGAATAAAAGGATCCAGCAGTCATATGCAGAGCCAACTTATCCATTAGCCACAGGAGTCTAAGTGCTGAGGGTTCAACATGCTTTAAAAGGCTCATGAAAAATACTTTAAATATTATTTCTTTTAAACCAGAAGAAAATTAACATCACCATAATAATTATGTAATAATGAATTTAACCTGGATTGTACTTTTATACTAAAGCACTTGTAAAATTAATTAGCTTACAGACTAAAAATATAGTTCTATATTGCTTTATATAGCAATCTGAATTTGTCTTTAAAAAATGTTTACTGGGCATTTTTACTGGTGGCGCAGCGGGTTAAAGCACCGCACTAAGAAGCTTAAGTCACTTCCGCATGAGTTCGATCCCTGCCTGCCCTGGAGGAGATTCACATGGTGTGGCAGACCTCTCCTGACCCGCCCGCTGCTCCCCTCAGCAGTGTATTTCATCGATCTGTCTGTTCTGCACCCCACTCTGTCTCTGGTGAATCCTCTCACCCTCCGCATCTCTGGCCTGTACTCCAGTTCTGTATGAATAAATAAATAAGTCTTTAAAAAAAAAATGTTTACTATATTTCTTGTGGAAGAAGCAAGCATAGAACCTAGGAAAGTCATTATTCTGTCCTGGTCATATGAAAATTTAACTGTTACTTTATAAATATTATTATGAAGGAAATGGCCACGATAAGAAATGTGTGTTATACAGAGCATATATTCACTTACAAATTTAAAATGTTACTTTGAACTTAAACAAAGTTAAAAAAATAAGCAAAAATGTTTTAGCTACTAAAGAGTCTTCTAAAATATTAGAAGAGTATCTGTGATATTGAAAAGGTAAAGTATTCACTAAAAGAAGTAGAAAGAAAAAAGCAACAGGAAGCAAGACAGGATTAAACAAGAACAAAAATAAGATAACCAACAAAAATATGGAATATTATTATGTAGACATTATATTAAAACAGAAACATATATAAATGAGAAACAATCTCATATAATACTCATTGTTCATTTCATCTGACACAAATATATTTAGGCCTTCAAAAACCATCCACCAAATATAATTTGTAGAACCTTTCTTTTCTTTGGAATTTGTCATTAATAATGGACTAATTAGTTCTGGCTTCCAAGTGTAGTATTTAAAAGATCAAGATTGATAGTTGTGCTTTCAAGAAACAAGAATTAAAACTATTTAAATTTAATATTTTAATATTAATGACAATACTATTTTATTAATAACTATTACGTCTACCAGCATAGAATATGAGTTAGTCTTGTATAACTCATCTAAAGTTGTCTAAATAAACAGTGCTGTTACAAAATAAGAATTTATAGTAACCTACAGTGAGAAAGCCTGTTACTATGTATCTGTTATGTACTTAAATCTTTCTTTCAGTACTTTCTTCCTTCCAGACCTCCTTAAATAGCTCAAATTGTTTCCAGATTACAAATTTCAAGGCAAATCCTAGGTTCATCTTGGATTACTGATTCTTTTTAGGATTTCTACCATACTACTTGGCAAAGACATTTTCTTGACCTCTGAGAAGACTGTATGAGGTGGTTTCTAAGGAGTCTGGGTTCTAGAATTTTATGATTTTGATTTTTCATTGGAAAATGTTATATTAGATATGTTGTTGTCATTTGCTTATTCATTCAACAAATATGTATTAACCTACAGGTGCAAGGCTATTTAGACAAAAAATGTCCTACAGATGAAGAGTATAACATGTTCAAATTCTCCAAAGTAGATGAAGCTTGTGAAGATGTGAAAGAAGTATGAAATAGTTGGAATTTAATAAAGAAGATGAAAATGCTGCAAGAGACTGTGAAGTAGGTAAGGAGGGACCAGTAGCAATTTAGGTTTATCTTAAGAGCAATGGCAAACCTTTCAATTGTCATAGACAAGAAAGTGCTATAATCTGATTTACATTAAAAAAAAAAGATTGTTTTTGTGTGAAAAATGGATTTGAAGATGGGTAGAGAGAACAAGGAATGACTTAATTGATGCTGTCATTAAAATACTATGATGCAAGGTCAAGTGGCTAAGGCTGGGGGAGGGGAGTTGGAGTTGGAAAAAATATGGATAGAATCAAGAGATAATGAGGAAATAGATTTTTTTAAAGTTATTTATGCATACAAGAACTGGGATGTAGGCCAGAGGTGCAGGGGATGAGAGGATTCAGCGAAGACAGAGTGGGGAGCAGAACAGGCAGATGCACTGAAATACACAACTTAAAGTTTGTAGAGGGTGATAAAGGAGAGGTCTGCTGTGCCATGTGGGTTAGCTCCCTGGACGGGGATCCAACTCATGCCATAATGGCTGGTGATAGTTTTATAGTGCTGATAACTCACCCCTGCACCACCAGGGAGGCACAGGAAAGTAGATTTGATGTAAGAAGAATGATTTCTAGGTTTCTGGCTTGTGAAACTTGGTGGGTGACCACACTGTTTACTAAGTGAAGAATCCCAAAAGAGGAGTAATTTTGGTGAGGGTCTCATGCTCTTGGGTGTTTCCAAAGGATCCTGCAGGATTATTTTAGTCCTGCTTTCCTCTGAATTCTGATTCAGTGCGGTAATTAATTGTATAGTCCTGAGGATGTTGGTCCTTTGTCACTATTAATAATTAGGTCTTATAGGATTCAGAATAAACAAAAATGAGGGAATGCTTGATATGGGGACTCCTGAATAAGTATCTTTGAATCAATTCAAAGAGGCTACAAGTGAACTGGTAAGTTGCCTGCAAAGCTCTCAAATGCAGGGTGTGTCAAAACACACTAAGGGTTTTAAGAGAAGGATTAGTTCTTTCTGCTGCAAAGAAGACAAAGTCTAGTAGTTTGAGGAGAATGGGGATCTACAGAAGGCATTAATGTGTAGATATATAGGGTATATGAGAAGACTGAGTTAAAGAGGAGGACTCTGTTCCTGTTTTAACAGCAGGAAATAAAAACCACAATGGGTAAGTAGAGAATGGGTAAATACAGAGATAAACAAAGGAATGTTCTTCTTGTGGTTTATCTTTCTCTTCAAAGTAGGAAACAAGGAATTGTGATGGAGGAGAGTTGGAGATGTTTGATACAGTTGTGGACATTTGGAGAGCATGTTGATTTGAAAATCTAGTAAGAAGACTGATAATACTTCCCTTCCCTGTGAGGTGGATGTCAAGGTAGTGATATTTAGTGAAACTAATCTCTGTTGGGTGACTCTCTTCAGTAATGTTCTTTTTCCAAAAGTGAAGGTGGGCATTAGGGTTTATGCAGGAGAGGAAAGTAGGGAAAGGGCAGAGAGGTAAAGGAATTAAGTGCATAACTAAAAAAGAAAAAATAATGTATTGTGAAATACAAAATATTGGTGGAAAGAAAAGTGAAAATAAGAGAGAAATGGAAGGTTTACAGAGTTTAGGGATCCTCATGAGATTAAAAATGATCACAGTGGTTTAATACCAGATGGGATGCTGGAATAATTGAGTCTGAGAGAGCAATAAGTAGGTCCAGGGTTAGACAGGAATAGATGGTCAGAGAAAATGAACAAAAAGATAACAGAACAAATATGGCTAGGTTTAGAAGCTTGGATAGCAGGAACCTGCTTTTTCCTTTATTCCTACTTTTTTAAAATGAAATAATTAGAAAAAATAAAGTAGCTTACTACACCTACTGTAATTATCTATCTTATTCAAACTTAAAATTGTCCAACTTTTCCCCCATTTATATCAGAATTACATTTTATTTAAAATAACAATGAGGCCCTCCCTGGTGGCACAGCGGGTTAAAGCACTGCACTGAGAATCTGAAGCCACTTCCGCATGAGTTCGATTCCCGCCGGCCCCGAGGTGACCACATGGCGTGGCAGACCTCTCCTGACCTGCCCGCTGCTCCCCTCAGCAGTGTACTTCGTCCATCTGCCTGTTCTGCTCCCCACTCTGTCTCTGGTGAAGCCTCTCACTGCCCCCGCACCTCTGGCCTGTACCCCAGTTCTGTATGTATAAATAAATAAATCTTAAAAAAAAAAATCAACTATTAAAATAACAATGAATAAGCTGACATCTAATGGCATTTGCTAAGTTTATAACAATAAAAAACATGTTATACTCTTAACAAAAATTGAATATATAAATTAGAAAAACTGGTTTATAATTTGTGCTATTGCTAATATTCAAAGCATTCTCAGTAACATTCCTCAGATTGAAAAATAAATGTATAAAGAAGAAAGGTTACTAATGGAGCATGTGTATGCAGTACAGCTAAATTTCAGGACTAGTTCCTAAACCTGAAATTTTTTATTTTCTGAATCCTGAATTAAAAGACACATGATATTATCAATTCTTTGTTGATAACATTCATAAGGAAGAACAGTGATTTCTGAAAACATCTAACTCTTATACCTCAACAGGAAAAAAGACCATTTCACTACTAATTGTAGAGTCATATGGTAAGAACAACTGAACTGGAAAAGAACTGACTGCTTATCCTAGGGTTTTCTGAGTATAGCCCCTTGATCAGTATCAACTGCATGAACTGAGAATTTGTTAAAAATACAAATTCTTAAGCCCACTTCAGACCCACTGAATGGGAAACTCCAGCTTTAGAACAATCTGCTTTAAAAATAAGCCTTTCCAAACTGTTTGGAGGTTCCTCAAACTGCTAAACATGGAGCTTCCCTACGACCCAGCAATCTCACTCCTAGGTATCTACCCAAAAGACATAAAAACACTGATTGAAAAAGATACCTGCACCCCCATGTTTATTGCTGCT
>NW_004567102.1:29985878-29987371 GCF_000260355.1 Condylura cristata
AAACAAACAAACAAAAACAAGCCTTTCCAGTGTATTCGAATGAATGCTTAAGTTTGGGAACCATGGTTTAATTACATACTTTTTAAGTTGGGATGCCAAAGAAATTAGCTGAAATTAATAACATTCAAAATAAAACGATGGATTTTGTGTGAAAGAGGGTAATTCAAATTGCTTAAAAGACATTTTTTATACACTCCACCTTGTGTCCCATTCCATGCGTATTCGCTTTCCACGGTTGCTCTAACAAATAACTGTTAACTTAATAATTTAATAAAAATGTATTTCTTACAGTTCTGTAAGATCAGTGGTCCAACATCTACCTCATTGGGCTAAAATCAGGAAGTCACAGATTTCTTTCTGGAGGTTCTAGAGGAGAATCAGTTTCCTCGCTTCTTCCAGCTTCCAGGGGCCATTCACATTCCTTGCTTTCTTGCATCTTCTTCCACTTTCAAGGCCAGCATGTACACACTTTAAAATCAGAGAATGATTTTTTAAAATTATATTTTGGAGTAATTACAAATATGCCCAGTTCCCCACAACTGTCTATTACCTACACACCTCAGTATTATACTGTCA
The DNA here is from genome assembly GCF_000260355.1 of Condylura cristata. Taxonomy (NCBI): domain Eukaryota; kingdom Metazoa; phylum Chordata; class Mammalia; order Eulipotyphla; family Talpidae; genus Condylura; species Condylura cristata. The sequence goes on from NW_004567102.1 coordinate 29,986,455, forward strand.
TTGGCACAGACTCTATGTCATAGAGCATCCCAACTGGATCATGCAATATCCTCAAGCACCACCACCAACAAAATTATAATAAATTATATTAATTACATTCATTACTAAATCAGAAAAGGATATTCGTTTCATTTTAGGAAAAGATTTTAAATGCAGTTTAACAAAAAGCTTTTCTGCTTATGTCTTGGTTAAACTAGTTAGAACAGTTTACTTCCCAGATTGCACTTAATGAGCTTTTCTGCATTTTAATTCCTGCTACATTTTCATTGATCTATGGTACTAGATTTTTGTTTTTTCAAGACAACACAGCTAAACAGTTCAGTTTACTTTATACATGACAGGCAGGACTATGTGCAACTCCTTGCCTTTTCTGCATTTTCCAGATTTTCAGCACTGAGCATGTCTTATTTTTATAATTTAAAAAGTGAAAGAAAAAAGAAAAAAAAAAAACAAATATAATGCCAAACAACAGTGAGACTTGACCTAAATGGCAGGGTGTGGCTTGGGTCGTCTTCGGCACATAAATGATAGGATGATTTTTTGGACTGTCTCCCCAAGTGTACTGCACAAGCCTCCCTGGCTAATTATTTTGAAAACTTTAAATGAAAATGAATGAAAGCCACACACCATTTCTCCAACATGATTGCACTACCTCACTCTACCTTGTCTCGTCAGTTGACTACGGTCTAAACGCGATGCCTTCGCAAAGAGATCATCTTTTAACATCTCTGGGCCAACTGGAGGGCCACAGAGCCAAAACTCATCACCGCTCAGCTTGGAAGCCACCGCTCGCCAGGTCCGCCATGGGGCCATCGGTGGTAGGGAGTTTGGACGAAACGTGTCCAGGCCGAGCTGGCGCCAGGGAGGGCCGGTGCCACCGACAGCTCGGGCGGCAGGCGCCACAAGACGGTGTTCGG
>NW_004567102.1:29987530-30087201 GCF_000260355.1 Condylura cristata
AGCTCCAGCGCCCGTGGGGGAGGAGCGGCGGCGGCGGCGGCGCTGGGGCTGCTGTGGCGACGGACGCGAGGCGGTGGCAGAGGAGACCCACCCCTGTCCACATGGACAGTCGCAAGGGCCTTCTCTGATGCATTCACGCCTGGGCGGGGTGGGCGGACGGCCGTAGCGGCGGCGGCGGCGGCGACGGCAGCGGCGGCTGCAGAAGGAGCGAAGGGCCTGAGAGTGCCTGACGGTCGCGGAGACCTCGCCGCCCCGGCGCGGCCATTTTACGGCCCGGGACGAGGGGAGGCGTGTTACTGTGCTCGCCCTTCAAGCTCTTTTCCTGGGGCTCGCGGCTGGGGGGAAATTTTCAGGCGGCCTGGGTGGGCGGTGGATGGGGAGTCGTGGGCCAAGAGGAACCGTGCCCGGGAAGCGCCGTCGCCGTCGTCGCCGTTCGCGTTCCCCCGGAGGGGCCTGAGGAGAAGCCCAGGCCGCGGGCCTCGCCTCCCGCCCGTTCGCCCGCCTGCCGGGAGGCCCCGGAGCGCCCGGCCTGCTTTTGTGTAGGCCTGTCTGGACTTGGAAGCGCCGCCTGCCTGAAGGCCGAGCCCTAGGCCCGCAACCCTGCGGCGGCTACCCTCCTGCGGTGCGGCCCCTCTTCCCGGCGAGCGCGGCGGCAGTGTGGGCCATGGATTAAGAAGGAGGCGGCGTGGGAGGAGGAAGATGGCGGCTGGCAAGAGCGGCGGCAGCTCAGGGGAGATTACTTTTCTGGAAGGTATATCTATCTATCTTGTCCTTGCGTGGGGTGGGGAGACACAGGGAAACGTGGCCCGCCGATCCCCGGATATTCAGTTATTCCCCACTAGGTGGGTTGGGGGGGGGGCGGCTGAAGAACGGGGGGCGGGGGCTGCCGGGCAGGGAATGCGCTGCGAGCGCGCCGGGTTCGAGTCCGCCGGGGAGAGGGTCTGGGCGGGGAGCCGGGACCGCCGCGAGGGCGCGGGTGAGCCGGGCTGGGAGCTGGAGTCGGCGGGTGTCGTTTCAGTATAAGCACAAGTCTGACATTTAAACACTTTTGGAGGTGGCCTAAGGATGAGAGCACATTGCATTCAGGTCTTGTTTAGTGTTCACGGAAAGTTTCAAAGGGCTAAGGTTGGGTGAAATTGGGGGCCAGAACTAGTAGGGAGGGGAGAGGTAGGGTTACCTACCTCCCGTATCTTTCTGTTTCTCGCGGAGGGTCAGGCTTCCGTAACAGCCAGCTTTGAGATTAGGCCTGGCCTTTCCTGATACCCTTACGAAATGTGCTTTGCTAAAGGTACTTCATAAAATTGTTTGCAAAAAGAGGATGAGATTCACATCAATTTTGGGACAGTCAGTGAAACTATTAGACAAAGTTTGGGTGGTCCATTTTCACCCCTCTCTGAGGCAAAGTTAATTTGCAGTAGGTGAATTAAGCCAGACCTAAGAAAGGCTGTTATTGTTGGTGCTGGGTGCAGCGGGTAACAATATGGACCCTTGTCCCTATGTGTAAGGGCCCCCAAAGCACCACTAAAGTCATTGTTGAATGTTTAATTAAGGAACTTTTAATTTTCACATTGCTTAGTTTGAATATGAACTCAGTATATACTCTGGTAATTGAGTTTACAGACAGCCTTGTCTAGGAAAAGGAATTGCCACTGTGTAGGGAGTGCTAAAAAGGATTAACTTAACTATGGGTAATTTTGCAAAGGCGATTTGCATATGCATTATAAGCGATACTTTAACAAAATTAGAAACAGCTATCAATTAAAGTAAAACGCAAGTGTGCAATAGGTTCCATAAGAGGTTATGGTGTGCTTGGTTTACTTTTATATTGCCAGTACCTGGAACCCGGTAGGTGTTCAGTATTAGTCTAATGAACCTGAGCCTATTAGCCTCGGGTTAATAGATGTATTAGCAAAAAAAAAAAAAAGGTATCATAATTTTTTAAGTGCTCCCTTGAAATATAGCAAAGCAAACTACCCTGATATGCAAGCCAGTGTTTACCTAAAAGTGTTAGGAGCTTTCTGTGTGATTCCTGGTAAGATGATGTGGAAAGCCTGTAAGTTCTTCCAGGTGCATACCAACTCCTTTCCACCTCAAATTGTGAGAGCTTGCTCTAAAATTTCTGATAAGAAGATATGGGAAGACTGTAAGTTGTACTGGCTTCATTTCATATTATCTTCGTTCTAATTGGAGCAGAACAGATATCTGTGATCGGCTGAGAATGAGGTAGCTTGTGTTACAGTTGTTTTGTTTGTAATTTTTTGTTACAAAATTGGAACTTCAAGAGTGCTCACTGATGCTTATTTGATTCAGTACACTGATGATTATACTTCAGTGCTATGGTCAATTTCAGGCTTCCATGGGCTGATTCAGTTTAAGTCCTGACTAGATGAACATAAGGAGAATAAAAAAAAAAAGCCAACAGATGTAAATTTCAAACTGTTGCTTTAGATTATTCTGGCTTAAGCATGAGTTTTACTAACATTGTTGCCAGCAATCTTATAAATAAAGCAAATGGTAATTTGTTTATAAGAGCATAAGGATTTTAGTTTCTCATATCTGATTTTCATGTACTTTTTAAATAAATAGGTTGATATTTAGTACTACTGGCATTTCTTGTTTAATTTTTCCTGGTTCGTAAAATACAGTTCACCATAACATTTTTGTATTACCGTACTTACATGTTTTCAAAATATTTACCCATAGCCTTGCACAAGTTATTATTTAAATATCTGCTTAGTGTATTTCTTTTTATTCCCCTTGAAAAACTAAGGTAGGTTTTTACTCCGTCATCAAATATTTGTAGCAACCGACTCTGTTTGAAGTACCATACCTAGGCGTAAGATAGTTAAGATAGTTAAGGTTCCTGCTTTCACATTTAGTAGGAAGGACTTTTAATAAATATGTAAATATTTAGAACAATCTTACCCTATATTTTCACAATTTACTTCCTCACCTTATTCAGGTCTACTCAATAAAATGTCACAGCTAATAAAATGTCACACTGCCCCCGCTCCCACTATCTACTGACACTACTGACACATATTCTCTTTTACTGTTTTATTTTTCAAGCAACAGGTACCACGTGAAATTTTTTTCAAGTTTTTAAACTCTAAGTTCCATGAAACTAATGGTTTTATCTTTTTACCATCTTATTTCTTGCACTTGAAGCATATGTGTTGTTAATTTTAAAAGATGCTAACAGTTTGATAAAAAATATGAAAGAAATATATGGAGCAATGAAAGAAAGAGAATGTCTTTTTAAATAGTGTTGAGATAGGCCACCCTGAGGAGGTGACACTTTAACTAGGAGACTGTAGAGTATGGTGATAATGGTTCAGAGATGTATGTGGTTGCATTTTAAAACAAAAAGGAGGTCATTATGGCTGAACCTTAGCAAGCCAACGTGATAAGAAAGAAATGGAGTATATCTCTCGTGGAAATCATGAACTTTCTGAGACAGAGAAAGTCACTGAAGAGTTTGGGGCAAAGAGAGGGAGTTGGCTTTTTATAAAAACCACTTTGCAATGTGTAAATGAACAATAATAGAGCCAGAGACACAAGTTAGAATATTGTATAAAATCAAGAGGAACTTGGATTAGAATGGTGGTGGTGGAGACTAGGAAATAAAAATGGGTAGATAGGAATTATATTTACATTATATGTATATTTTAAAGATTTATTTATGCATACAGAACTGTGGTACAAGCCAAAAGTGCAGGAGTGGTGAGAGGCTTCACCAAAGGCAGAGCAGGGAGCAGAATAGGCAGATTGACAAAGTACACTGCTGAGGGGAGCAGCGGGCAGGTCAGGAGTGGTCTGCCACGCCATGTAGATCACCTCTGGCCAGCGATTGAACTCCTGGTGAAGAGGCTGTAACAAGCTTCATGGTGCTGCTTTTAACCCATTGTGCCACCAGGGAGGGTCCTATATTTATATATTTACAGAGTCTCTTGATTATATATTCAGAATCAGTAGGGAAGGAATCAGAGATGACTCAGAGGGTTCTGGTTTCTGGTATTGGGGGTTAATTCTATTTAGTGAGATGGAATAGACTAGTAAAGGAATGGGAAATAATAACTGCTTTGGGCAAATTACATTTAAGATGCCTGTTTGTCATCCATGTTATAAATTATGTTTTACATCCTTATTATTACTAAGTAAAATGCTAATTCAGTTCCCTTTCCTGGCTTCATTAGTCCAAAAACCTGTGTTACTACTGTACTTAATTTTGTTCATATACGCACACTAAAATTGTGTGAATTTATAATCAGGCAGCTTGTATTGGATTTTTTTCTTTCCCTTGTTTGACTTCCTTCTTTCTCTTTTATTGACTTAAGTTGTCTTAAGTGACCCCTTTTCCACTTGTGATAGATGGTTTTGTCAGTGTTCTCTTTCACTCACTAGATAATTTTTTAGCATCTGTAATGTGGTAGGTTCTGTGCTGAGATGCACAATAATAATAAAAGGAAAAGATTGACCTATGGAGTTTCCAGTCCAGTGACAGGAGTCACTAACAAAATAACCAAACTTAGAAATGTAAAATCACAACTGATGAGTACAACAAAATGAACATTTGATCTAATCAAGGTAGGGTGAAGGTGAATAGAGAAGAAAAGGGGAGGCAGAACTTTCCAGACAGAGGGGATTAGCTGAAGCCTGATGTGTTTAGAGAATTAAAAGGATTGAGTGTTGATAGCAGGGAGGGGTGGTAAAAGGTAAGACTGAAGGTAACATCCTTTGATTTGCTTCAAAAAATGGTCATTGACTACCTTGTGAGAACACTGCAGGAAAAGATTATCACTTAGGAGACTACTACAGTGTGGAACAAGGATGATGATAAATAGTTAGTTCTTGTTTTTTTAATTCTCTCCCTTCATTTCTCTGTGGAATGTTTGACAAGTACTTTTCCTTCATTTGATTCTTTTTGATACTGTACTTATTCAGATCTAGCTTTTCTTTTGTCAATTTCCCTACCAATATTTTCTCCCTCTCTTTTTTTTTTTCCTTGCAGTGACTTCTGTCTTCCTTTTTATGTATGTGTATATATACTTTGTTTTCCTTTCCATTCTGGTTCATGTCTCTTTCTTTGTGGACCTTCCCTGCTAACTTGAAAAGACTGCTGTTAAATTATTGCCATGTAGTTCTCATACCAACAAAATTGCTGATGTGTCCATATGTTTATTTTACATATAAATGCAGTTTGGAACCTAATAAGTTTGTCACTTTTACTGAGGATATTACTCATTTTACACTATCTTGAACCAAAATAAGATTTCTCCTAAATGTTGTGCAAGCCATGAACGTGAGCAAGGTTATTAGTCTCTGTCCAGGAGAACATGCCACTAAGTTCTCCATTTCGCCCTGCTCCTTTTTCTGTTGATTGTCCAACTTTTACAAACTATATTATGGTGTCATCCCTAATGACTCTATAGTTAATTGTGTTTATTTTCCGGTTTCATGCATGGATATAATTAGATAAATTCTAGTTATCTTTTTTTTTTTTTTTTTAGATTTATTTATTTGTGCATACAGAACTGGGGTACAGACCAGAGGCTCAGGGGCGGTGAGAGGCTTCACCAGAGACAGAGTGGGGAACAGAACAGGCAGATTGACGAAGTACACTGCTGAGGGGAGCAGCGGGCGGGTCAGGAGAGGTCTGCCACGCCATGTGGTCACCTCCAGGGCAGGCGGGAATCGAACTCATGCGGAAGTGGCTTTAGATTCTCAGCGCTGTGCTTTAACCCGCTGCGCCACCAGGGAGGGCCATTCTAGTTATCTTTTAATGTCATGTACTCACATGTAACAGTAGAGTAGACCTTCACTTCTAGTGGAAGTGATTTTCATTAGAGATGCTTTGATAATATAAACTCAGAATGCTAGGATTCAACATAGAGCCATACTACTTACTAGCGATGTCATCTTGGTTAGATTATTTTTTGTCTTTTTGTATTTGTAAAATGGGGACCATACTTGTAGTTATCTTGTAATGTCTCGTAGGAGACATTAAATTCTTAGGCCAATTCCAGGCATAAATACTTTATGTTACTATCTTTCTTAGCAAGTGAAGATGAGATAAAGAACTCTTCCCTTTCTTGCTTTTCTTCTCTTTGATTTTGCCTTTTGTTTGAATTCTAGTTTTTTTCCCCATTTACTACTAATTTTTCCTTGTATTAGCTACTTGTTCTTGATAGTTTGTTGACTAGCGAAAGAAGAGAAATTATATTCCATGTCTATATTTCATTAAGTTGATTTTTCCTGTTGCCATTATTAAAATATGTTGAATATTTGAGGAAATCAAGAGATACAGGAATTGTGTGATCCTTCAGAATAAATTAGTGGTAAACTCAGAACTGGAGATTAGAATTTGATAAAGCTTTCACCTACTTTCTTCCTTCTCTCCCCTTTCTCCTTTCCTCTCCTTTATTCCTTTGCTTCCTCGTTGTTTTTATCTACTTTGCCTTTGGAAGGGAGGCTGGATAAGAGAAGGAAAAGTGAGTGGAAATTATGGAGAATTAACCATTTATCGATGAAGAAGCTAAGGGCAAAAGCAGAACTCAACAGATTTTTAGGCCCAACCTCAGAAAAAAATGTCACTTCTGTCATATTCTTTTGTCAAAGAAGCTAGCACAGACATAAGGAGAAAGTAGACCTTACTATTCAACAGGTCAGGTGGCAAAAAGTTTGCAGATATAGCGGATTTTTCCCATACATAATTAGTACTTTTTGTTTTTCTTTCAATGAAGTCATAGTATTTCTCAAATTTTAAAATAACATTTTTTAATAAGAATGGAAGTCTTCTTACTTCTGGGCAGTTTAGGAAGCTAAGGAGAGAAAGAATAAATTAGGTCATAGAGTTTGTAATTTATTTCATACGTAAATAACAAAGTCATTGGTTTAACTTTTCTTCTATGTGATTCTAAAGACTGATTGGATTGATTTAGGGATTTCTGAAACCAGGAAAGCATATGAAAGAAAAAAATGTCAGAAGCTTCCTTCCTTTCCTTTTTTTCCCCTTCTTTCATTTAGTGATGTCTGTTGTTGTTACAAGTCTCATTCTTATTAGCTACCTAAATTCTTCAAAAATATGGTCACACCACTTACAGTATTAAACTATCTTGACACAAAACTGACATTTAATCCAAAAAGTCAAATACAGATTCTTAATGACTTGCAGCTGCAACTCACTTATGTCTTCTTTACATCACAATTCTTGAAGTGATGCAACAGTGTATTTAGCCATTACTGTGATCTGCAAATTATGGTTTCAAATAGCAGAAAAATAAATACGGCTGGAATAGAGGTGTATAATCTGTGTGTTACCATTTGACAATTTGACACTAAAAATAAATACAGTTGCTTTCAGTTCAAGTTTTGTTGTTGTTACCTAGAGCTTTGTACTTTTAATAGAATCACCTATATTCATCCCAAAAATTAGGGCCTGTTGTTTCCTGAGGATATGGACTTTCATTGCTAGAATTAGGACAATTGTAGCAAATTGGGACATTTTGGACAGTGCCTTGTTGCAGGTTAACAACTACCTTGATGCTGACTGGAACTGCAGACTTCAGTAGTAAAACAAACCATATTTTGACCTTTTTTTTTTTTTTTGCCTTCAGAGATTTTATTTGTTGTTATTTCAAGTACATTTTATGCTTCTTTTGAATACGGGCTCTCCCTCACAACCACCCTCATAGACATTAATTGTATTACCATCTTTGAAAGAGAGCAGGGAGAAAAAACAGTGCTTGGATTCATTGTGTAGCAAATTCACTTTCTCATTTTTGGCAAAATCTGAAGGTATTTTTAAAGATGAGGAAGAGCTAGAACTTCCTTAGGCTTACTTGTAGAATACGTACTAACTTTTATTGTCTTTCCTATACAAAAATCTGGAAAGGTTTTGCTTGGACAGCTTGCAGTATACGCATCTGACATTAAATTTTAGGGACACAGTGCACATATTACCTCTCCACCCTCATGGCCTCTGTTGACACTGCCTTTGTGAAAACCAGTTTTCTCTGTCTACTTCTGTAGCCACAGTTTGTATGACATGAGCATGAGATCCCAATTGTTTTGTCATTTAATCGCTTTTATTCAGTTCAGGTTAGCCTCCACACTCTCTCTCTTTTTTTAAGATTTATTTATGCATACAGAACAGGGGTATAGGCCAGAGGTGCAGGGGTGGTGAGAGGATTCACCAGAGACAGAGTGGGGAGCAGAACAGGCTGACAATCTAAGTACACTGCTGAGGTTAGGACATCTGCCGTACCATGTGGGTCACCTCCAGGGTAGGGATCGAACTCATGCTGAAGTGGCTTTTGCTTCTTAGTGCAATGCTTTAACCCACTGCATCAGGGGCCCCACATTATCTTTTTATTATTATTATTAATATAATAGTTTATTTTTACATCATTTGTGCATTTTTCCATCTCAGTTGTAATTCCCTTGGGTTTCCCATCACTAAATCATCCATGTGCCATCACCATAGTCCAGTGTATTTTCCTCCCCCCATTGTTTTTGATCCCATTCCCCACTCCACCCCCATAAAATGTCTCTGGTATATAGCTGTTCATTATTATTATTTCCTCACCTGGTCTGTTACATTACTGTTATGAGTGAAACCATCTGATCTTTTTCCTTTTCTCTCTGACTTATTTCACTAAGCATGATCTTTTCCATCTCCATCCATGTTGCTGCAAAAGGCATGTGTTTTGTTTTGGTTTTTTTGGTTGCTGAGTAATATTCCACTGTGTATATGTACCACATCTTTTTAATCCAGTCATCCACTTTTAGGCATTTGGGCTGTTTCCATGTCTTTTTCCATGTTTTTCCAATTGTAAATAAGGCAGCAATAAACATGGGGGTGCAGGTATCTTTTTGAATCAGTGTTTTTGTATCTTTGGGTAGATAGGAGTGGGATTGCTGGGTTGTAGGAAGCTCCATGTTTAGCAGTTTGAGGAACCTCCAAACAGTTTTCCATAGTGGTCATAATAGTTTGCATTCCCACCAGCAGTGCAGGAGAGTTCCTTTTTCTCCACATTCTCCACATCCTCCACATCCTTGTTGCTAGTTGTTTGAAGATGTGCCATTCTCACTGGGGTGAGGTGGTATCTCATTGTGGTTTTAATTTACATCTCCCTTATTACAAGTGATGTTGAATATTTTTTCAAATGCTTGTTGGCCATCTGCATTTCTTCTTTGGAGAACTGTCTTTTTAGCTCTTCTGCCCATTTTTTGATGGGGTTGTTTATTTTTGTTGAGTTTCATCAGTTCTTTGTGTATCTTTGTAATCAATCCTTTATCGCTAGTTTTTTGTGAGAAAATTTTTTCCCAACCAGTGCAATGTCTGTTTGTTTTTTGTAATGTCTCTTTTGCTGTTCAGAAGCTCTTAAACTTGATGTAGTCCCATCTACTTATCCTTGCCTTCACTATCATTGCATTGGGTGCTGTATCTTTAAAGATGTCGCTGAAGTGTATGTCGTGTAGAGTTTGGCCCATCTTTGCTTCCAGGTATTTTATGGTTTCCATTCTTATGTCTAGGTCTTTAATCCACTTCAAGTTGATTTTGTATATGGTGTGAGGTAGTGATCTAGTTTCATTTTTTTGCATGTAGCTTCCCAGCTTTCCCAGCACATTTGCTGAACTAAATTTCTTTGTTCCCCATTCTCTTTTATCAAAGGATAATTTAGCTTTGTCATAATAGAAATTAAATTTGAGGATTGTCATCAGCATTTCCTTTACAAGTTTGAGTTTCACCTCCTACGTTTCCATTCTTTATTATATACAGGCGCTGCCTGCTTCTCAAATGTGTGTGTGTGTTTGAAGATTTATTTATGCTACAGAACTGGGCTATAGGCCAGAGATGTGGTGGATGAGAGGATTCACCAGAGACAGGGTAGGAAACAGAATAGGGAGATCTACTGAAATACACTGCTGAGAGGAGCAGTGGCCGAGTCAGGAGAGGTCTGCCACACCATGTAGGTCAGCTCCCTGGCTGGGGATTGAACTCATGCTGCAATGCCTTCTGAGAGCTTCGCAATGCAGTGCTTTAATCCATTGCCCCATCAGGGAAAGCCAGATTTGTCTTCTATAAATTTAACTTTATTATGAAAATGTCCATTTTTATATTTTTAAACAATGCATTTACACTTTGAGAATCTAAGTATTTCATTGTTGCATCTGCACACCGAATGACTTTCCTTGCTACCTTGATCTCTCCTGTTTTCTTGGAGCAAAAGGAACATTTAGAGTCACATATTTCTTGGGATCATTTCTGAGTTCTTCATTTTCTGTTTTAGAACTTTGTGTGCATCAGCTTGTTTTTAAGAGATTGTGTTCTGTATACATTTAGAACCCCAATTTTACTACTCTGGAATAAGGTCCCACTACTTGATATTTCTGTTTTATGAAAGGTCAAAAGCAGCAAGCTGCTGCCTCACTAATGACCTTGATAGAATTAATTTTGTAGTGGCATTCTGTCAAAGGTCCATAGATAGCCACTGAATGGAATAAATGGAATGGAGTAGATAAACCTAGAGAACTCTTAACTAGATCTGAATCCTAAGACAGAAATATAAGGTGTTCAGACTTCATCTGAAGGCAGTACTGAATGAACTATTATTTAGTCTTTCTTCTGTAACAGAGGATGAAGGTCTTATAGACTAGTAATTTGAGACAGTCACCATAGATGGCTGGTTTTCTGCTTCATATAGCATCTGCAGGAGTTACTCATCGATGACTGGTCTGATCTGGAGCTTCTGAGATAGCTTTATTCAAAATGTCTGTCTTTTGGGCCCTTTCCAGTGTACAAGGGGTTAAAATGCAGCACTGTGATAACACTGCTATCTACAGCCACTGCAGCAAGAGTTTGATCCCCAGCCAGGAAAGTGACCCACATGGTGTGGCAGATCTCTCCTATCTCACCTGCTGCTCCCCTCAGCAGTGTATGTCAATCTGTCTGTTCTGCACTCCACTCTGTCTCTCGTGAATCCTCTCACCACCACCACCACCACCATCCCCCCACCCCCTGACACACACACACTTCTGGACTGTACCCCAGTTCTGTATGCATAAGTAAATTTTTTTTTTCTAAGTCTGATTTTGGCAGATATGGGAAGTTGGGTCTGTCCATCTTGATGTAGTCTAAACACCTTTTTAGCATTTTCTGTGCAGCAGGGTATTTAGACTTGCATCATGGTAGGATAGGGCTCAAGGAAATAGCCTTTGGACAGTCTTGAAAATAACTGAGGCTATAGCCCCATAGAGTAACCTAAATTGCTTTATTGAAAGATTTCTTGACTTAAGCATTTAACAGTCTCTTCATAATTTCTTTTGCAGTTTTTAGTTAAAAGTTAACTCTAGAAGTTAACTTTTGTGTCAGTAATTCTTTTTAAAAATTGTATCCTACTGTAAAATCTCACCAGTGATGGTTTAATGGGATGAATACAGGTGGCAAAAAAGTAGCCAACACAAGTGTTGTACTTCTAAAGCTAAGGACATTATTAATACAGCTGAAATGGGTAAAACCTTACCTTTTGGCATTCTCCTGTTTTTCTAGAGATAACCATCCTTAATTTTGTAGTTATCATTTCTGTACATTTCTTTGCACTTTATTCTTTGTGTATGTATCTTTGAACTCTATGTGCATATAATTTTTGCATGTTTTAAGCTTATATATCATGTCACACGTATTTGTCCTTCTGCAAGTTTTCACGTTTACAGCATTGTTTAATAGACTCAATATGTTGATGAAAGTAGCCTTAGTGCTTTTATTTTTCATTCTCATTTAATATATTCCATAATAGGAATACACTACAGTTCATTAGTACATTTCCATTTGTGAAAATTTAAGTTGTTTGGTGGGTTTTGTGTGTGTGTGTGTTTTTATGATTGAGACAAAACATCTAAAATCGCAGCTTCTAGAGGAATGGTTTATTCTTGACAGTCTTGTACCTCTTCTTGAGTTTGACTTTGACCTCTTGTCAGGCCTTGCATTAAAGAACAGGATACATCCTTGTTGACAGCAGTTTGTCCAAGTGGATATCCATAGGGTACCCTGAGGGCATGAGGTGATTGTAGTTACAAACATTCACAGAAGGCTTGCTTTTGACCTGTTGGCCATTTTCTTCTTCCCCGTGGCAACTGTCAACTTTGCAGGAATAACGATCAGTTATCAATTACACGCACCAGAGCTGCTGCTATGAGGGTGATTTGAGGTGCCATCATTCATGTTCTTTACAATGACCTCTTTGTCCAGAACAGTGTAAAGACAAAACTAGTACCATTTTCCCAAGTTTTATGAACTTGACTGTTCAACAGCTACCAGTTGGGCCTGCAGCATGCGTGTGTGTGTGTGTGTGTGTTTCTTTCTGTGTGTTTCCAACTTTTTACTATTACAACTAAATATTTTAGTGTGTTTTATATTGCTACTGTGAACTTTTAAAAAGTGCATTGCCTGTGTACATCTTAAGGTTTCTCTAGGCAGAGCTTAGCAAACTTTCTGTAAAGGGCCAGAATAAGTATTTTGAACTTTGCAGTCCATATTGTCTCTGTCACAAGTATTCATTGCTAACATTTAATAAGAATGCAGTTAAATAATACGTAAGCAAAGAAATGTGAACTATGTTCCATTAAAACCTTATGGATACTGAAATTTGATTTTTATATAATATCCACATGTTAAAATAAATAAAATAATAAAACCTTATTTTGAATTTTTCCCCACCATTTAAGAGCCATTCTTAACTCATGGGCCTTAAAAAAGAGGCAGCAGACCAGATTTAGTTAACTCATACTTTCTTGACATTTGATCTCATATATCCTTTAGTAATGGGCTTATTACATTATAGAGCATGTGCAAATTTAGCTTTACCTAGATATTGCCAAATTTATCTCCAAAGTGGTTCCACTAGCAGTTTTTAACTTTTCCTGATTATGCCATTTCCTACTTGATAATGTCCCTACTTGCTTTAGTTTTTGTCATTATCATGGATTTATAGATAGTGGCTTGAATTAATAATATTCCGGCTTACAGTATAAAAAATTATTCATTATTCATAGACATTCAAAAAATATTGAGCACTGAAAATATACCTGCCATTTGTGATAATATGGAAGGACCTTGAAGTGGCAAGTAAACTAATCCTTATTCTTTGTACTTAGAATGCATAACTAAGCTAAACAAAATACCCTATGAGTTTCTTTTTATATGTCTCCTCTGTTCTTAATTGCTTGTTTTATACCGTTAGCCCTTTTTTTTTTTTTTTTCCTGTTGCAATGTTCAGGTTCCTTTATATTCTGTAAAGTAAACCTTGGTTGTTAAATTATATGAATTGAACATAGATCCTGTGAAATTTTAACATTTTATTGCTTGAATGAGTGAAATTATTTTATGAACAGAATTTTTTAATGTAACCATTTGTCATTTTTTTAAATGCCTTTTTTTGTGAACTCCTTTGGTCATACTGGCCCTTTGCATTACATTATTTTTTAATTTCATTAATTTCTGTTTATTTCCTTGGTTTTTATGATAGCAAAGTATCAGTTATAGGGTGGTGCCACAATTTATAATATATGGGCATAATTTCTTTACATTTTTTAAAAGTTTAAGGTGTTACTGAGTATTTGAAGACCACGTATCTTATATGAGGTCAGTATCTAAATATACAGTAAACACATATAACTCAATAACAATATACCTATTACAAATAATATAGGTAAAGTTATTTCCCCAAAATGTGTAAATGATCAACAGGTACATTAAAAATATGCTCAATATCTCTAATTCTTAGGGAAATCAAAATCACAGTGTGATAATTGCCTTACTCCTGACAGAATATCTGTCTTCAAAAAGATGAGAAATAACAAAAGCTGGTAAGGATGTAGCAGAAAGGGATGCACTGTTGGTGGGATTGTAAATTGGTACAGCCGCTATGGTAAACAGGTTTTTCAAAAAATTTAAAATAAATTACTATATGATCCAGCAATTCCACTTATAGGAGTATTTCCAAAGCAGTTGAAAAGTTTGCTAAAGAGATATATTTGCATGCCCGTGGTCATGATTTATAGTAGCTAAAATCTGGAAAATTTATAGTAGCTAAAACTAAGTTTCTGTGAACAGATGAACAGTTAAAGATATTGTAATTTATGTACACATAATGGCATATTATTCAACCATTAGAAAGAAGAAATCCTGCCATTTGCGGTAATATGGAAGGACCTTGAAGTGCCAAGTGAAGTAAGTCAGAGAATGACAAATCCTGTGTGATCTAACTTATATGTAGAATCTTCAACAACAAAACTGAACTCATAGAAAAAGTGTTTAGATTTGTGGGTACCAGAGGTGGAGAGTGGGGGCTGGGAACTTACAAGTACTGGTGGTATGTGATAAATATAATTAACACTGCTATATGGTGTTTTTGAAAGTTGCTGAGTTGTTCAATTCTGAGAGTTCTCATCATGAAGAAAATAAACCATTTTTTTCCTTTATGAGATGATGGTTGTTAATTTATAGCAGTAATATTTCACAACATATATAACTCAAGTAATATGCTGTAAATCTTAAACTTAGTGTTACATGTCAGTTGTACTTCAATAAACTGAGGGGAAAACACATTTTTTCTTAACAAAGCAAAACTTTAGCTCCTTTTAAAAACTTTTAAGAGCATTTTAAGGTTGACAGCAAAATTGAAATAAAGAGATTTCCAGTATACCTACTACCTTTACACTTGAATAAATTCAGCCATTACCAGCATCTCTCACCAGAGGTACATTTATAATAAATTTCAAACCTACTCTAACATATCATAATCACTCAAAGTCTTATGTTTACATCATGGTTCACTTTTGATGTATAATCTGGGTTTGGATAGATGTATAATAAATGAGATGTACTCCTCATTATTGTATGAAGAATATTTTTATTGCCATGGAAGTTGTCTCTGCTATTCATTTCTCAACCTTCCATGCACAGTTCACCCTAGGCAACTACTTCTTTACTATTTCCATAGTTTTCTTATGCTCTACTTTTGTTTAAATTTTTTTTGTTTTAAAAATTATTTTTATTATAATTTGTATTTATTCATTAGCTGTTATCACTTTTGTATGGTTATTTTTCTTTAATTTACTTATAGGTAAATAAATCTTAAGAAATCATGATAAGATTTACTAGAATTGTCTGTAAAGCACCTTAGTTTCTTTAGTGTGCAAATAATGTATCATCTCTTGACTTTTCACTGCCTGTTGGTGTTTCTGTTAACTTTCCTGACTCTCAACTGTTGGATACTAGTTGCTGCATTAGGAGTCCTAAGGTTGATAATTGTAGGTTGTAACCTTTTCTTTCTTTTGATAAGTTTTGAATTATAAAAGCTATTTCACTTAATCCTCTCTTTTTTAAAAAAACTTGCAGCTTCACTTTGCATTCAATTTTTTTTTTTAAAGATTTATTCATTTATGCATACAGGACTGGGTTACAGGCCAGTGGTGCAGGGGCGGTGAGAGGATTTACCAGAGACAGAGTAGGGAACAGAACTGGCAGATCAGTGAAGTGCACTGCTGAGGGGAGAAGCTGGTGAGACAGGAGAGGTCTGCTTTACCTGCATTCAATTAAAAAAAAAAAAAACTTTTGGGGCAATAATTTCATATTTATAGAAATTTTTCAAAGATACTACAGAACTTCTATATACTATATACTCATCTTCCTCTGATGTTGCTACATTGAAATTATAGTCTATTTTTCAAGACTAGAAAACTAATATGGACATAATACTATTATTAGCCAAACTATGGCTTGACTTGGATTTTGCTAGTTATTTCACTAAAGTCCTTTTTCTGTTCCAGATTGTAATGTAAGAAAGCACATTACATCCACTTGTCATTCTCTTTGGTCTCCTCTGATATTTGACAATTTTTTGAATCTTTTTATTGTTTTTCCATACCTGACGATTTTAAAGCTTACTGGTCAGGTATTTGGAGATTCTTCCTCATTTTGGAATTACCTGATGTTTTCTCATGATTAAACTGGCAATTACGGACTTTTGGGAGGTGTGACATTTTCATTGCATCATGTTAAATGGCACATTCTATGAATAAGATAATTTTTGATATTAAGCAATCTTTTGGCTACGGTAGTAATTGTTAGGCTTCTTACTGTCAATTTACCTTTTCCTCTTTCTGTAATCTACTTTTTGAAAGTGAATTTTCAATTCCATTGATTACTCAAGGGAAGGGGAATTAAGTTCCATCTCTTAGAGGCTTTATGTATATATCATTGTGCATCCTATAAGAAAGAAGTATCTCATCTCTTTCCTCTATTTTATTTGTTTATACCAAATATGGACTCATAAATATTCATCTTATTTGAGAATTATAACCTAATACTATTGTGTTTGTTTGTTAAAATTGTTCTGCCTATTTGAATCTGTCAGGTTAGTGCCTGGAACCTTTTGATATATCACTATCTTTTTTTGTTTGTTTTAAAGATTTATTTATGCCTACAAGAGTGGGTTGTAGGCAGAGTGGGGAGGTGGGGTTGAGGGGATTCACCAAAGAGAGCAAACAAAACACCTTGCTTTTGAATTTTCCCTGCTGCATACCTACAATCAGTCATTTCTTCTTGGAACCCTGGTATCTTTTACTGGAGAGTAGTATTTAGAAGTCAAGATGTTTGGCAGTTTATAAACGTGCTTTTTGCTACTGAGGTGTTACTGTTTTTAGACTTTCTCACTAGAGTCTTTGATGTAATGCTAACACGCAGTACCACGCATATCTAAATTTTTTGTTTCTTTCAAAAATTTTTTGTTTCTTTGTTATATAAATGAGTCCATACTAATATCTCTGATACTAATCTAACATCATTGAAGAATCTCACCTTCATCTCTTAATTTAGATTCTTTGGCAGGAAGAAACCTCACTTCCATTATCTATTGTTTATATTTCATTCAGCACCTGTAAAGAAATTTCATATTTGCTCATGATGACTTATTTCTTCTTCTATGATAATTTTGGTTGTGAACTTCATGTTCTTTGAAACTTGTAAAACTTATATTAAAATTTTTATTTTTCTTAGAGAAGATTTACTATTGAGATTATATTTAAACCTTATAGTTATTTTGAGCCCCTTTTAAAAGACAGTTATGATAAAATGTATATAACATAAAAATTGTCTTTAACTATTTTTAGGTGTAAAATGAATTGGCATCAGTATATTCATAGTGTTGTATGATAATCACCACTGTTCATTTCCAGAATTTATTCATCAATCCAAAAATAAATTGTTATCTATTAACAAAATAACTTCACATTCTCTTCTCTAAAGCTCCTGTTTATGAATCGATCTGTTCTGTGTATCTAATCATTTATGTATCTGGCCTATTTCACACATAATAGTATTTTCAGGGTTCATCCATGTTATAGCATATATCAGAATTTCGTTCCTTTATGGCTGAATAGCAATCCTCTACACACTTTATTCATATTACTGTTATTCACAGAATAATCACAGCACATTTTGTTCATCTACTCACTTGTTGGTGGACCTTTGGATTTTTTTTCCACCTTTGGATTATTGTGAATAATGCTATGTAAATACTTGTTTACAAAATCTGTCTATGCTTTGATTATTTGGGTATATACCTGGAAGTGGAATTGCTGTATTATGTGGTGATTCTATGCTTAAATGTTTTGAAGAACTGCCAAACTTTCCCATAGTGACTGTACCATTTTACATTACAATCTGCAATGTATAAGAGCGCCAATTTCTCCACATCCTTGTCAATACTTATCATTTTTTCATTAAAAAATATAACAGTATCTCCATGTAGTTTTTTATTTGTATTTCTGTCATGTCTAGTGATGTTGAGCGTCTTTTCTTGTATTCATAATTTTATTTATGGGCTTTTCTGGGCCATGTGATAATTCTGGTCCCAATCCTTCAGTAATTTCAAGGTTTTGGCTAGGAATTTCCTAGCTATGAGTTGGATACACTGTCTTCATTTCAATCTAAGAACCAAGGAATAAGACAGCACAGTTATTCCCACTGCCTCAGGAGGGTGCTCCTTTTTTCTTTTATCAGGAGTGTTGTCTTTTCCTGTGTTCTTGTAATGGGTCTGACCTCTCATTTTTTAGGGTATTAAACTTGATCTTGTTAAAAACCTCAGCTGTGGGCCATTAGCTTTTTTTCATTTGGCTCCAGGATAAATGTCAACCTAAGTACTTCATTTATCTCTCCAGGTTTCCATTTTCTTGTTTATAGATCTAGGAGGTTTTATCCACGCAGTTAGAAAACTTTTGAACTTGGTGTGTTGGTGTGTTTGGTGTTCTTATGAAGAGAATTTTTTGGGATAGTGAGTACATCATATTGCTAACACAGAAAAAGTTTGATCTGCTTCTCTTTTAAAAGGCAGAGATTTGAGGCAAAGAAAAGGATAGTGATCTGGACATACTCCTTATAAATAAGCAAGCAAACTACAAGTGCTGTCATATAGAACCAGTGACCAAGTATGGAGATCTATAGGGTTGATTTTTAAATATTTCATACATATTCCTGTGCCTACCCCATTTTTATTGTAGTTTAATATGAGTATTTTTTTTCTGTCACAAATTCACACATGAATGACTGTAAATTGGCAAAACCAGATTTTAATATGTTCTTTTTCTTTTTAGAGAAAACAAGATTAAACAACTAATAGTTAAAAGGCAAGCGAATCAAAATCTAGAATAAGCAAAGAGCTTGGGAACTACTTAATTTTATTTTATGTTTAATAGCTCTATTAAAGTACTTATCTCAGTTTGTTTTTATTTCAGCTTTGTCTAGATCAGAGTCTAAGAGAGATGGAGGTTTTAAAAATAATTGGAGCTTTGATCATGGAGAAGAAAGTGAAGGAGATACAGATAAAGAGTAAGAACTTTTTTTCCCTCAGATGTAAAAATAAAATTTTTCATTAGAGAAACAATTTATATTCCATTGGAAATATATTTTAAAGTGTGGTATTCTTAAAACATTGAATTCTTTCACAATAGAATTAAGGAAAGAAACAAGCAATTCTGTATTAGTAAATAATGCTGTCCTGTTTCTCCATCTTTTGAAATGTATAAATTTGTATAAAAGTTTTTTTTTCTTTTTTTTAAGTATGGCATTCAATTCAGATAGTGACTTGAAAAGTTACCATCTATCAGTAGTAAGTAAATCCAGGTTAAGACCCTTGAATTTTCTGAAAAGTTAAGTCCCATAGTATCTTCTCCATTGTGACCCTCTCCAACACCATCACTACCACATCAATTTTAGATCAGTTTCCCACAGAGAAAGGTAGAAATTATAAATGATAAACACAGTTGTTCACCCAGACAGAAGTTAAGCAAAATTTTAATTACATTTGTTAATGTTCTTGGAATGGCTGCTGTGTAAAAATTTTAAATAATTGTTTTAATAGAACCTTTTGCATGTCATGAGATTTGTCTTATCAATTCAGTATTGCTTTTATTGATTGGTTTCTTGACATTGATTTGGTTTTCCACTGGCCAGAACAAACCACAAATTTAGAGACACACCAATAGACACACTGAGTGCTATCTAAACTAATAAATATTTTTTAGAAATTTTACACAAGAAGTCATTCAGAATATATTGGCTAAATATTGTAGGTGCTTCACTTCTGTCTGGGCAACAGCTCCGTTCATCATTACCACTTTATGTGCCTTCACCTATGAGATGTTGAACTGAAGTGAAGTTTTATTTGAAGGAGAGCTTTGAACTGGTAAGTTTCTCACATAAAATCACTACTTTATGGTCTTCCTTTTATTTACATTTTTAAATTTCTGATTATTTTTCCCATTAATTTTTTGTTGATATAGACATTTATTTGTGTCGTTTTTAAAAATTGGAATTAAATTTGGAATTCAGTTGAGTAGGAGGCATGTCATTAAGTCATTTTTATTAACTGTATGGAAGGAGAAAATTTTTAGCATTAAAGTTGAGTATAGATAGTAAAAAATAAGTGTTTGAACTGGTAAATTCAAGTACATTATTAAAACTGTAGATTTGTTTTCAGAAGGGTGTATTTTGACTTTTTGTTAGAAAATTTATCATGGCAATGTTCAAAAATGTCTGAGATGCTGTCTGTCCTTTTTGTTTTCATTTATGAATTGAACCTTTGCTTCATCAATATAACATCTTTAGGGACTTCATCTTTTTAAGCATGTAAAGGTTAACATGAACTGTTGAGAGAGAGCTTAATAAGATCTTTTAGAATCTCAGGCTAATGATTCTCTTTGAAGTGTTGATATTTCCAGGAGTAGTGGAGGTATAACTTTTAATAATGGTAATATCACTGAAATTACTCTCTTTTGATTAGTAAAGGTTTGTTTTTTTTTTTTTTAACAGTTTGTTCCTTCTATGTTTTGGTTCTCTGCCTTTTCCCCCTAATTTTAAATCCAAGAATAAAAGAAAAATCAAGTGTCTATATCCTTAGTTTAAAGAAATTTATGTGTTAATTTATGGCAGGGATCAACAAACTGTGACCCACAGACTCAATCTGACTTACCCCTTGATTTTATTAATGGTTTAATTAGAACATAACCATGTTTGTCATGGCTGATTATATCCTACAATGGCATAGATCAAGTAGTTGCTACAAAGACCTTATGGCCTGCAAAACTTAAAAGTATTTACTCTCTGGCCCATTACAGAAAGAGTTTGCTGATCCCTGAATTGGGTAAACAAAGAAGATAAGACATGAATTTAATGTATGGGTTGTAATTGTCACTTAAGGTTTTTTACCCCCCCTCCCTTATTTTTCATGTAGTGAGGCAAATCTACTCAGTGTAGATGAAGATGAGGATTCTGAAAGCTCAAAAGGAAAAAAGGCAAGTGATGATTTAAAGTTATTTATTTTTTAGGTTATAAACTAAAAACTATACCTCAAAAGAAGATTTTTGTATGTAATTGTGTAAGTCCTACTCCCTGTCTTCCTACCCCAAGGGCAAAATTATAACCCCCTGTTTTGTTTATTCTTTCAGGGGTATTTTACATTTACTCTTTGTTACTCACAGTGTCACCAACCTTTTGCACATTACAAAGAAAATATTCTCACACAACATACTTTGTACACCTTAATTTTTTTTAACTTTATGTATCTTAGAGACCAACTGTAAGTTAATTAAAAGCATTCACTTTTTTTCATCAGGTGGATAGTAGTCCACTATATTATGTGCCATTATTAACTAACACCACTACATTGAAAGACATTTATGGTGTTACTAACCATTTTCAGGCTAAAAATAAATGTTAAATAAGTTAGCCTTTTGTACAGGTTATTTTGCACACTTACACGCATGAATAAATTCCTACAAGTAGAAATGCTATGTCAGGATAGATGCACTTCTAATTTTGTTATGTTTAATTTACACTTTTACCAGTGATATCTGAGAATGCCTATTTCCCCATATTTTTGTTGCAGTGTTACCAACTTTTTGACTTGCAAATGAAATTATAGTGTCTCTGGGTAGTTTTAATTTGCATTTCAGTTTTTATGAGTGAGATTGAATATCTTTTCATGTGCACCCATTTATTTTCCTTTTCTGATAATTGTAAGGTAATCTCCTTTGCCCATTTTTCTTCTTGGCCTTTGGAATGTTACTGATTTGTTAGAAATCTTTTTATATTGAATTAAAACTACTTTTTTCTCTTCACATCTCTGGACTCTAGCTTTATCCTGTAATGATAGCATGACATGGTTTAATTAAGAAGGGAAAAAATTGCATACTACTTCATATAATGAAGCTTTCTCTAGTGATTTCCTGAATTTGATAAAATGTGATATTTGAAGAAACTGGCCTGTTCCTATAATGTAGGTATATCCTGCATTATACACATTATGCATTCTTACTTGATATGGATTTTGGTATGTTATTGGAAGGGGAGAGTAAGAGGAGCTGGCAATTTTGTTACGTTTATTTTATATGAAAAACAATTTGAACATTTTCAGGTCTCAAAAATAAGTCACTAAGTAATTAAGCCAAATAAGTATGTCCTACTTTTGGAAAACCAAGGTAACTTGTACTGTTTACTAATATTTGAAACCATTTTTTCACTGATCTTTTGTCTTTACCTTTGGTGTTTATTCCTGGAATTTATTTAGGTTCTCCTTTTTCTATTATGGCTTTTGGATTCTGTCTTAGTTTTTAATGATGTTAACTTACTTAATTGCTCTATACTAACAGATAAATTTTTTCATGATAAAATACTAATGATGTGTATTTTTCAATTTGGCTTTTTCTTGTTTGGATTTGGTGGCACCATCAGGTTTACCCCACTAAGAATGTATATTTAAATTACTGTGTATTAAAGACACTTAAAACTTATTCCTGTTTGTTAATTCTGTCAGCTGGGTGAGCGTTTGGTTTATTTTTTAGCTTCTTATTTTAACAACTAAAAAAATGACATTTGTTTTATAATTATGCTCTTTAAAAAACAGACATGTTTTGTTTTATAATTATGCAAAAACCATCTAAATGGTTCCATAGTCAAATCTACAAGAAATGTTTTATCAGAGAAGTCTATCTGATTCTTTTGTCCTGATTCTTTCTATTCCTCTTTTCCCCCTATTCATAACCTGTTTTAATAATGATGTGATTTAGTTGTTCATTGTTTTTTCTCTTTTATCTTAATTCAAGGATATACTACCATTCTTGGAGAAGCTAGCCACGGTGTTTGTCCCCTTGAATATTTTACATAATATAGTGTGTGGGTATCACTCCACAGCAAAGTATTTAGAGATCTTCATCTTAAAAACTTTTACTGCTACATAATACCCATTTAATGTATAAATTGTAGAAATTCTTTGGTCTCCTGTTGATAAACAGATTTTTTCCCTGTCTTTAGTTATTGTAAATAGTACTTTAATAAAGCCTTGTGCTTACTATGTCTTTTTGTATCTTTACAGTATATTTGTGGGCTAGATTCCTAGAGCTGTAGTTGCTATTTCACAAGGTAAATTCACATGTAATTTTGCTAGATATTGACAAATGCCTCTTTCATAGGAGTTGGCATTTGCCATCCCTAGTGGTATTATGTGAGAATTCCTATTTCCCTGTATTGTCTGGGGATTATGTGGTCAGACTTGAATTTTTGCTAGTCTATCACAGACGCTCTTCACATTTCCTGTACTTTGAGTCAAGTATAGTGTTTTAGGGACTTTTAAATTTACTCCTCCTTTACTCCTCATCTTTGTGGGTTTCTTTCTTCCTTCACATCTTATTTTTTATAATTTAAGTAGTTTATAAAATTTTCTTGCTATATATTTTTCATATGCAGTTTTCTCTAGATTTTATTTTGACATCTTTATTCCAAAGTGCTGCTATTCAGATATACCTTTGGTGAATAGAAAAAATAGTGAACATAGGGAAAAATAAATCTTTCATCATTAAATTATATCATTTTTTGTTTGTTTATAGATGTCCCATAATTTTTTCAAACAGTATATTCCTAATTACATACTCTCAAGTATGTGAATGTTGATTTGTTAAAATAAAAACTTACAGTAATCCCTAAAGATATTTCTGATTGATACTCAGTAGCATCTATTTTAAAAGTACAGGTATCATCTTTTTTTAACAGTTTGAAATTTTATATTGTGCCCTTGCTCCTTGAATTCATTTGCCTAATTTCCTGCAGAATCCTGACTCATTTTTATCTTTTTCAAAGTATTTTTATGCAAATGAACATTTTTTAATTATACTGTCATAGTTTAATAAAATGTTATGCACTAACTGAAATTTAATGTTAAGTAGCATTCTGACCTGAATGAAGGTTCTAAGAACTAATTTTCTTGCTGGATTGAGTTACTACTACAATATCAATAAGCATTTAACCCAAACATATATTGTAGATAATTATAGTTATTAAACTGGTTATGTACAGTTACATTGGGTGACACTGATATATTCCCTTTACATTTATTTAGTTCCTGTATCCATGAGTAAATAATTATTGGTAGAATGAAACTTTCGTTGACAACGTTCTTTTTAAATTCTTTTTTTAAATATAAGAAATCTTAATAGATAAAGGAGTTTTGTCACATAGTGTTGGTGCTCCAGTCTGTGTTTTTGAAGTAAGTGATAAAGATCACATAGCAAATTAATATTTAAAAATTAAAAGTAACTTATAACTCAGACATTAACATCATTTGATGGCTTTCTGAATTAAAGGGGCTATACTAAAAAGGCTTTCTTAAGGCTTAATGAATGGTAGTAATTGTTACTTTTAGATTCCTTTATTTTTAATTTTTTTTGTAACAGTTTATTTTTACATCATTTTGTC
Source organism: Condylura cristata (assembly GCF_000260355.1). NCBI lineage: Eukaryota > Metazoa > Chordata > Mammalia > Eulipotyphla > Talpidae > Condylura > Condylura cristata. Next base: position 30,011,841 of record NW_004567102.1, read on the forward strand.
TTTTTTTTTTTTTTTTTTGAATACTCCTTTATTTTTTAACCGGCTATTCTCAGAAGTAATTGGGAAAATTGAAATCTTACTAAATTTATTAATCTCAGGATATTTTTGCCAGTACATTGTTTTTTGGTGATATGTTTTCTCTTTTTTAGTTTCTATATTTCTTTAAAATGTTAGATCTGCATATTTAAGGCCAGTTCACATAGCCCAGCAAGTCAATTAAATCAGATGTGTGGTTTAGTTGTAAGTCTGTTTTCATTGTTTTATTTCAAATATTTCTTGTTGACTTACATCTTCATGACAACCATTTTACAGAATTCCAAGACAGAAAAATATGTATGGCCTTGTTTTAACCTGACTTTGTTGAATGGCTATAGTAGGACACAGATTTCAGACACCTTTAAGAGTAGATTATGGGGCCCTCCCTGATGGCGCAGCGGGTTAAAGTGTAGCACTGCAAGCAAGCCTCAGCGCTTCAGTGCCAATTTTATACCAGCCCCAGAGGCGATCCAGATGGCGTGGCAGACCTCACCTACCACATGCGCTGCTCCCCACTCTGTCTCTGGTGAATCCTCTCGCTACCCCTGCTGGTCTGTACCCCAGTTGTGTATGAATAAATAAATCTTTTAAAAAAAAAAAAAGAAAAACTATGATTTGAGTTGTTTTCATTTTTTGCTTTTTCACTTTATAATTTGGATTTAATTAAGAAAATACTATTTTGGTGAATCCTCTCACTACCCCTGCACCTCTGGTCTGTACCCCAGTTGTATATGAATAAATAAATCTTTAAAAAAAAAAACTAAAAAGAAAAACTATGATTTGAGTTGTTTTCATTTTTTGCTTTTTCACTTTATAATTTGGATTTAATTAAGAAAATACTATTTTGATCTAGAATACTCACTTTCTAACCCATGTTTCACATTTAACAGAAAGCAGAGAAAGATAAGAAACTCTGCCACACTTTATGTACCCATAGAGATTCATATTTTTCCTTGGAGGGGTGGATGTTGTTGGGATAGACGGTAACTTAACAGATGAAAATTATGTCTTTTTTTTAAAGTAGAAAAGAATTTGTTTAAGAGGAGACAGGAGATTTTATATGAATGTCTCTTCAACTTACAGTTTTGTTTTTTTTTTTAAAGAGCTAATGTTAATAAAATGGAAATTAAGAATTTTGATTTTTCTTACAACTATCTGTGCCTGTTTGTTCTTTAGAAAGTCTGTATTGGGCCTCCCTCACGACACAAGGGGTTAAGTTTCAGCACTGTCAGACTGTCAAGCCAGCACTACATCATGAGTTAAATCCTTGCCAGGGCGCTAACTCACATGGCGCAGCAGACTTCTCTTGTGTCACCCTCAAATCCCCTCAACAGTGTATTTCAGTAGATCTGCCTGTTCTGCTCCCCGCTGTCTCTAGTAAATCCTCTCACCCCACACTGCTAGCCTACTCTCCAGTTCTTGTATGTGTAAATAAATACTTTTTTTTTTAAAGTAGAAAGTCTGTACCCCAGGAGTTTACACATCCTTGGATTTTGAATGGCTTATGGGTAATGTATCCATCCATATGGATCATTCATTTAAACTAACATAGCTGCTTTTCTTCATTTGAAAATGAGTATGGTCAGAGTATTTTAGTATTTTTTTCACAGAAGCCTTTGAGCTTCTGCAGTTTTCTTTATGACATTTTTAGATATAGGATGAATGTCTTTCATTAATTTTGAAAAGTGTTAGCCATTCTCACTACGGATACTGCATTTCTGTGTTGTTTTTTCCTGGCGTCCTCATTAGACATAAGTGTTGTACGCAATGTTCTCCATGCTAGGGAATAAAGCACATACATGTTTTTTGTTCCTATGTAGTTTACATTCTAACAACTGACTATGCTCAGTAGTTATTAAATGATTAATATATACGATAGAACTGGCAAACCAGGGCAGGGCTCATGGGTTAGGTCAAGTCTACAACCTTAAGTTCATGAATGATAGTAGTTTTTTACATTTTTTTTGAATGGGTGAGACTGAGTCAAAAAAGGCTAAAAATGTTTGCTATCTGTTTCTTTACAGACAGGCTTCTGATTCCTATGCCATTGTTTATATTGTGTAAATGTGTTATATAAAGATTGATAATGCAATTGAGAGAAATGTAGAGCTCTCTTGATGGGTGATATGTTACAGTAATCACAGACCTTATTTTATGCTTGATAGTAACTTTCTAATTTATGGAATGGTTGTGATAATTATGAGACTATAATTCACATAGTGCATGATGCTAGCAAGCTTTCCATTAAAAAGCTACCTTATCGGCCCTCCCTGGTGGCACAGGGGGTTAAAGACCAGCACTGAGACCTAAAGCCGCTTCCGCATGAGTTCGATTCCCGCCTGCCCCGGAGGTGACCACATGGCGTGGCAGACCTCTCCTGACCTGCCCGCTGCTCCCCTCAGCAGTGTACTTCGTCGATCTGCCTGTTCTGCTCCCCACTCTGTCTCTGGTGAAGCCTGAGCCTCTGGCCTGTACCCCAGTTCTGTATGCACAAATAAATAAATCTTTAAAAAAAAAAAGCTACCTTATCATTATTAAATGTAATATGTAATGTTATTGAATCTTTGTGTGAACTGGTTTCATCTGTATTTATAATTATTTATCTGACATCATCAGTAAGACCATATTTGTAGTTGGTTTTGTAGTCATGAGATTGTTTTGTGTGGATCCAGCCTGTTGGTAGTAGTTCTCCTAATGTGTTTGCATTAGCTAGATTGTCACTTTCTTTTGGTTAGTATTATATTGTCTTGTGAATGATAGATATGATGTGAAAAATAATAGAGAAATGTGAGAGATAGGGTAATATTGCTTCCTCTGTTGGGTTTATAGCTTTTCTTCTATGTCATAAGTAGAAGATTTAGTGAACTCAGATTACTTTAATCTTTCTGCAAATATGGACTCCTGTTCAGCAGTATTTGTATTTCCTGCAGACCTTTTAGACATGCGAATTGTCAGGCTCACCCCAGAATACTGAGTCAAAATAGACTGTAAGAATAGATACAGTAATTTGTTATAACTAGCCATTTAAGCAATTCTGATTTTTTCAGAGACCTTGAGAACTATTTTAATTAAACTGGAAGTTGATATGATCAAAAGCCAGATCCAGTCTTTTTGGAGGACTATCACAGTGTTGTGGTGTTTATGAACCTTTGTTTTCTTGGTAAATTGGATTCTCTAGTTCTCTTCCTTAGCACCCTAGTTCTCTTTCTTTTGGAAGTACAGCTTAGTTTCTCAGCCTCTCAGCTACATCTGGAATCAGTAGATGACTGAGGGAAAAATAAGGGATTAGATCTCTGCCTTTCTAGTCCAGGATATTAAACTTCACTACCTTGGTAATCTTCAGATGTCTCCAAAAGATATTTTATATTTAATCTGCACTTTGCTATTCAGCCTTTTCTAGTTGTTTTCAGAGACTAGAGGGAAAGAAAATTGATCTGTATTTCTGAATCTCTTATTACCAGAGTAAGGGAATCTGAAATACATTGTTGTAAAAGTCTAAGATGTAAAGAAATGTCTTAAGGAGAGGGAAGTGATAAACTATGTGTCAAAATATGTCTTTTGGAGCTGTGTAATGTAGATATATGTGCCTTAAAACAAGATTGGTGCTGGCATAATGAACTCTTCTCAAGAGGACTTACCTGTGAGAAATATTTTTTAGGTCTATAAAGATAATTTGGGGGGGAAATAAAATTGCTTTTTTTTTTCTTTTTTACTATATTTTATTGTAACAAGAGGACAAAAGAAAATAAAATATACTTCAGAAATAAAATTAGCCAAGAATGATTTTAAATGTTCTGGGGAAATTCTCACTAAGAACTGAGGACATTTGCTTAGTAAGTTTGAATGTAGTGTTTAGCTATTTTGTGCAGTGAATATAATAAAAGTAGGTTTCTTTGTTGAAAAGAACTGAATGGCCCATCCTGTTGTCCAGCTATGATTTCCCCAAAGTGATTAGTATTTATATAACTATATTGTCACTTGCAACTATTTTTCTTTTGAGATATTTCATGAAGAAGACTGTGGTGATGACACATGGGTGAATTGGTAGTGGGAAGCCCATGGGAATTACAGTTGAGATGAGAAAATGCACAAAATGAAGAATGATGTGAAAAAGAAAATAATAAATACCTATGTTCCTATATATTTGTGTTACTGTCCCTAGAAAGAAAATTCTAGTTGAAGTATTGTCAGCTCCATGTCACTGCCATCTTTCTCTCCTCTTCCTAAAATGATGCATTTTCACTACTGTTATTTATTAAATATTTTTAATAGCTGTTGGTAAATTACCATATTGGGGTTCATTGACACTAATATATATATGGATTTTTTTTTTTACAGCTAAATCGTCAATCTGAAATTGTTGCTACTAGTTCTGGTGATCCTTGGAAAACATGTCCAAGACGAAGCAAAGTCGACAGTTCAAAATCTTTAAAAGGCAACTCAATTGGACTTAACATGTTGAGCAACAATAAGAAATTGAGGTATAGCTATTTTATCATACACTTCTACAAAACGAATGAATGGTTGACATCAAAAGCTAATGACCTTCATGGCCAGTAGGTCAAACCTGTCTTTTAAATGTCTTAGTAGGTTCAAGAGTATTGTGGTCCAATAGTGTGAATATGGATTCTTTGCTTTGAATTTGATTGCAGTGATACCTTGGTTCTGAATGAAAATATTTTAGGAAATATCTAAGTAGATTAGAATTTCTTAAGACAAACTTGTTTTTATACAATTACTAAAATTTCAGTCACAAGACTAGAAGTACAAGACACTAAGGTGGGGTGGTCATATATTTAGGAATTTTATCAGGGTTTTTTCAATAAGGGGCTTTTTGTTCCTCTTTCTAGATCTAACCGACTAAATGTTATGATAAACATTGTTACTGATATGATTGGGCTGTTACAGTTCCCTGAAATAAGGTTGAAAATCACTATTCAGTTTCTGTATGTCAGGTAGATAACTGAGGTGCATAAAAACTATCTAGTCAGTGACAAAATTGCAAGTAGAAGTTAGGACTCGTGGTACTTCTATTTTAATCATGTTTTACCTTTATTTTGGCATATTTGAAAACATTGTAACATTCATGGTTTAATAGCCTTTTTTTTTTTTTTTGTAGCTAATCCCTAAATAGAGAGTGAGGAAAGAAAATTATATTTGAGTTAATTTATAGGAAATTTTACATAGTATGACATACTCATTTAGGTTCCTGGTTCCTGGCTCTGTTCTACTTTTTATCTTCTTTCTTGAACTGGTTTAGAAACATTTCAGAAATGAGTTCAAGACCTGGAAAACGCATAATGGAAAATTTAGCATAGGCAGTTGGATTTATCCATAAATAAATACATATGTTCCTAATGGGAAAGGTTTTGTGTGTTTATGCTCAGATTTTATATACATGTATGTTTAATTTTTCCCCATTCACATTGTTCTTTGTGTCTTGAATCTTGTGTCTTGAATCTGCAGTGAAAATACACAAACTGTATCACTATGTTCTGGAACTGTGGTTCTTGGTAGACGTTTCCAACATGCTCTTCTACCAACAGTAAAAACAGCAGCCCAAAGGTAAGGAAGGAATCTGTTACCTTTGTTTAATGACTTCACACTCCATATTTAATATATACGTACTCCTCTTTAATAGATTTTTTTTCACCTTAACCAGTGTTTTCCTTTATGAGCTTTGCTTTGTTTCCATTGTATAGAGATTTTCATGTCTCCAAAATAATTGATGCCATAATTTTATTATTTTTATGTGCTTTTGAATAAATTACATTCTATAAATAGACTTTTGAAAATAAAAACTTTCCTATTTGTATTACATTTTAGTTAAATTACACTGATTTTACAACTCTGATCTTAAAGCACTATTTGACAAGAAATCTTCACCTGATAATTTAGTTCTGATGGGTAAAAGTAGTTACTGCATTATTTTTTTAAAATAAGCATGTAGCATCAAAATAAATAAGCTACCTTATTAGTTTTAAATGTTTGAGATAATTTTGCATTTCAGATTTGGATATTTTCATTGGTTGTGAAGGTATTATTTGAACCTTGAACTAAGGAAAATAATAATTGGCGATAACTTGATCTTTTAAATGCTTTTGAGTTTTTTCATAATTATTTTTGGGTAGTGAAGCAGCTTTAATTGAATTTTACAACTAAGTCAAATTTCATTTGAGTCAGAAATTCTCAGGTTCCAATAACTGTTATCTTTTTATTTCTTCCATTATGAATAGTAGCATAAAACTTTTTGTAACATAGAATTTAAAAATTTATGTTTAGATGCTGTCCTTCAGTTTTCAAACACGTCAATCTAGATTTGCTGTTCATTCGCAAAATGTGTCCTGATTCCTTGCTAAACTTGATATTTAGATAGATTTGCTGTTGTTTATTATTAACCCCTTTATCTGTCTCATACTATAGGATAAGAAAACCTTTCTTTTGCTTAAGTATATTCTTTTATCATAGTTAAGTATATTCTTTTATCAGTTACATAACTATGTAACAATGTTACAGTTACATTTTATCATAGTAACATTCTTTTATCATTACATAGACAAAAAATTGGTTTATCCTATACAAATAAATCATGTTCTCTGGTCTATTTGAGACACAAACATGAAGCATAAATATAAAAAAGAGTGATTGGGGAAACAAAAGAAAAGACACATTGTTTCTCACACAATGGCTGCATGACAGATCAATTGCTAATAAAAATCTGTCTTAATATTCTGAAAATAAGGTTCAAGTCGAAATGCTAACTTAAAATCAAGTTAAGGGATAGATTCTACAACTAAAATTGTTAATTTCTTTTGAAGTTTCCTATTAATTTGGAATTATTTATACTATGACCTATTCTACCATCCTTCCTCATTGGTTAGCCAGTTCTAATCTAGGAATTGGTTTTATGTTTTATTTTAGATTTTGACACTTACTATACTTCACATCTGTATCTTTGTTCATCTGCATACAAAATTACATCTCTTAGTAGAAAGTAGTCTTTACTAGTGAAATGTTGTTTGTTAGGTTTTGTTTTCTAAAAAGTGCCCTGAATTGTAGTTAAAGAAACAATTCTTAGTGAAAATTCTTTAATGAAGACAATAAGGAAAACTGTGATGTCGAATCACCAGGATGGATATTTAATGCTTTCTTCTTAACTAGAATAAACTTTCTTATTCCTAGTGTAATATAACTCTTTTGAAAGATTTTGAGGTTTAAAGACAAATTTTTCTTTTTTAATATTGAATGTTTTTATGTTATGTGTGGGTAAGGTACAAAGTATTCAAAGGTGAGTATGACAAAATCCCTGCTTTGAAGCTGTAGTTTGGTTAAGATAGATAGTAAAGATAATTGAGAAGGATAGTAAACAATTATATGGTAAGTATGGTGGTAGAGATACACAAAATATGTGTAGTACTGCTTGCAGAGAAGGAAGTAATGAAGAATTCACAGAGGATGTATTGAAAGAACTTTTGAGTGTACTGTCTGAAGGAGAGCACTCCATGCTGTAGGAACAACACCATTAAAGATTTGGAAAAACTTTCACTTAAGTTAGTTGCTAACCAAACTTTTGGTTTTAATTAGTGTAGTGTTGGCACTATTTCAGGTCTCACATGGGGGTGAGTATACTGATTGGCTTTTACAGCTTCTAGGTTTTGTTATTTTCTGAATTGGTAATTTGAAATTAAAGGAAACGTCCTCAGTTGGTAAAACACACAACATGGTCTGTTCTTGAGGGTGGGTAAAATAAATTATGTTTTAAATAAATCAGACCTGTATTTTGAATAATTTGTCTTTCTTTATAAGTTGTGGATACAAATACCTCATGCCTTTTTTAATCTAAAGGGAATGAATGAAGATTATTAAAGAATCTTATCTGATAGGTGATTGTTTGGGAGCTAATTAAGATTCCAGTCTTTTTTTTTTTTAACTTTTATTCCCAATGTTAATTAATTCATTTTAAAAGAAAGACTGTTTATATAGTGATAGAGGAGGATAGTATTAGTGTGGGGAAAATATAATACAGAAATTTAACAGCCTATGTAAAACTGTATTTGACAATCTAGGTAAATCTTTACCACCTTCATCCCTAACTTTAATCAGGCTTGCAAAAAGTGCACATTTTACTGGTTTGTTTAAATTTTCATTTTTTTTGTTTTTTCTATTAAAACTTGTAAAGACCGTAGGGAAAATGAATATCTACAAAAGTACATATAATCCATAAATGGGAAAATGAGCTTGTGAAATAAGCAAGACGTCATTATTAATGAAAAACATCACTTTAAAAGAATTTTTGAAATTATGAATCAGGTTATAGACATCAGAATTAATCAGTCTTTTATTTTTAAAAAACTTTAAGAGCACTAATATGGCACTAGTTCAGGAATGAAATAGTCCAACAAGAATGTAAGGTGATATTTTTACAAAATCCTACATTATTAATATGGCTTTCCTTTCTGTTTTTAAAAAAAGCGTACTTAAAAAAAAACATAAATCCTTTAGGGTAGGACTTGATAATAAGCACATATTGAAAAATCTAGTGGGGTGCAATAACTTATAAAGTAGATAAAATAAATACCTTTTTTTCCCCAAGGAAAAGAATATGTGCATGGGTATGTATGTGCACGAATACATTCATGCATGTATGTATACATGCAAATGTATACGTGCACACACACACATAATGTGTGTGTGCAATTTGTTTTCCTCATTCCCTTGGTTTATTGGAGAGAACCAAACTTGTTCCACAGCTACTCTGTCTTTACCTCTTTTCCTTTACCCTATACAGATGAGTTTAAAAATAAAGAGATGACTAAAGTTTTCTCACTTTTCGGGCACAACAAATGGATCAAATTAGAAGTAATTATTTTAGGTAGTAGTGCCTAACTTTTGGTTTTCATTTTACTTTTCCTAAAGATGTTAACTCCTTAAGAAATTAGTAAATGACAGCCTATATTTAAAATTTTATGTATTTTTTCATTTTAAAAATAGTAGTGGATAGCATTAAATATCTATCCTCATTTCCTGTCATTTATCCAATATAAATTTATTTAGAGACTATTCCCTTTTTTATAGCAGGGGTAAAATTTCAAAGATGGTATTTATGTAAACTTACAATTTTTTTCTTTACTATTGAGGTTTTTTTTTTAAAGTAGTTCTTTTCAAGAGAGCAAATATAACAAAAAGAACAGTGATGTAAAATATATATATAAATTAAAAATTGACATCAGTTGTTAAAAAAAGTTCTTTTCAGTATTGTTCATGTCAAACCAAGTTACCATATTTCTTTTCTCATTTTGTGATTTAAAAAAGTTCAATTTTTTGTTTAGTAGTTCTGTTTTCTTAATTTGCTAGGATTAAATTGATATTTTGCCTGAATAATCTACACAATAGGAATATACAGCATTATTATGGGGACTCAGATTTTGTAAGCTATGTTTTGCTTACAATTCTGAATATTTAATTTATACAAAAGAAGTAATTCTAGAATTTGTTCTGAATTGAGGCTTTTTGTAATTATACTCTTTAGTAATTTATGTTGCTAGCTTTTTAGATTTTCCATGGTCAGTGGAGAAGGGTGCACCTTTCATACATTGAACTTTAGTTAGAGGCAGTGGTTTTAAATCCCAGACATTTCCTTTATCCCAGCCCAGTATAATGTATATAATTGAAAACTTCTATGAGTTTCCAGTGTAAAAAGAATTTTTTCTTACTGATAAGTAAGTAATCATACTTCATGGCAGAGATGGTACTACTAAAAAATGTTATAATTTCTTGAGTTTTTGATGGTTAAATAAAGCTTTCAAGAATTTTTATATCTCTGTACAGCCATTTTTCTTTAACTATGTTTAGATATAAATTTATGTGTTGACGAAAGTTGAAAAGGAATTTATATATCTGAAGATTAAAAGAATATATCATATATATATATATATATAACATGTGTAAAGCGAATTAATCATAGTTTATACCTTATTACCTGCAGTTACTAAAGTTAGAATGATTTATCAAAAATGAGGTCTTGCCTCTTACATTTTTTTTCTTTTTCATGTTTTAAGCAGTGTGGACCAAAAGGAAAGGTAAGCTTAATATTGATGAAATTAGAGCATGGATATAGCAGTAAAGTAACAGATTATATGCTTGGAAAAAATAGCCATGAATTTAGAGTTCAACATTAATGTTTATTATTTCAATAAACTTATTTAATAGCATTACATGGTATTTGATTTATGTGGGTGGTGTTTCAGTATAATTTTTAATACACATTTTCCCACTAGTGGTTATGTGAAATATGCATTATATCTAAGTATATAAAGGTTTTTTATTATATATTTATAATGATATATCACTATTTTCCTTTTAAAGATAAAATATTTAAATGCCTTTCTAGCGAAGTTTCTCTCAGCCACAGATATTTTTGTTTTCAAACTTCAATAGAGTGAAGAGAAAAATGGATATTCTAAAAAATAGAATACTTTAAAGTTGGGATTAAAACTATAAACATCAGTGTATTTCTCTTCTGACCAAAAAATCTGTCACAGAATTTTATGATTGCCATTTATATATAACACTGGCAGAAACATAGTCCTTTAGCAATGAAACATTCCCTCCTCTCACCACCAAATAGGTTAGCAGTTCTTGGTATCAACTTTGTAATTTTGTTTAAAGATATAGAGGAAGCAAAGAAGACACCTTGCAATATTTTTTAAAATGCATATATGTATATTTCATCTTCATGAACACAAACTTTATATGAAATACAGAGATGATTCTTTTAGCAAGAGGTTTTGGCATGTTTTATAATTCTGTTATACCTCACAAACCTACATGTTTTTAATGAGTGGGTTGTACAGATATTTGACTACCTATCTCCTGGGAAAGAGAAGTATTTTCCCATTGTGTCTGTTTAAGTATTGCTGTATGTTAAATTACTTTAAATATATTCAAACATTTGAAACAGGTTCTTTTGTCCAAACTGGTTCTTTGTTGTGTGATATAGAAGATAAAATGTAAGCACTATTATATTGACAGAATTATATAAAGGTGATTCTTATTCGTTTTAAGGATTTATGACCCTACTTGGCTTCTTTTACATATTTCTTGAGTGGAAACTTATTCATTGATACATTCAGCAAATATTTCAATGACTCTGTGCCAGGCACTCTTCTAGGAGCAGACAGAGATCTCTGTGTCCTTAGACCTTACATTCTTGTTGGATAATACTAGAATAAGCCAGAAGATTTAGAGTTATATAACCAGCATTACCAGTAGGCACATAATGTACTCTAAAATGGAAATGTATTAATTTAGTATTCATTTTTAAAGGTTTGAAAGGAACAGATTCAGTTATTTTAAACTAATTTATTTAATGTAAAAACTGAACTTTATGTAATAGTGATAATAAAAGTGTGTCTTTTGTGGTAAGATTATCACCAGGGACTGAATAGTGAAACAGCAGCAATTTATGAAAGACTTTGTAATAGATATTCCTGAGTGCTTTATTCAGCAGTTGTGTCACTATTTAAATTTAATCCATTAATTCTTTGCATTCTTACCTAAACTTAATTTATGTTTATCTTTATCAAAGATAAACTGCAAAGAATCTTAACACCAATAGATTTTGCTTTGTAAATTGTTTTCATCTAAGGCTTTTCCTCCCTCTTGAGAACATTAGTTAACATTTTCTTTTCTTTTAAGGAGTAATAGAAGATTTCATATTTATCCCTTTATACATAAGGGACTATAATTCTCTGGACTAAAGCATTTAGAAGAGGATATTTTATTTAATAAGCAAAATTTAGGTAGTTGTAGAAAGTTTATCTTTCCAGGTTTTTTCCATTGTATTATATTACTGGGCACAATGAGGTATATTCTAAGTTTAAAACCATACTGGAATAAATAATAAATAAATAACAATATTAATATCCAGAGCCTGAAACTTAAAATGTTTGCCACCGTTTCTCTGTGTTGTGACTCTGACAACTTGAGTGAATGTTTCTTAATTCCTTTTGGACTCATGAACAGATAGGTTGTGAATAAAGCATATATTGGTGGTAGCACTAGCAACCTAAAATATTTAAGCTGGTATTAGAACTGTGTATGTTTTTTCTTCCTAGGTAAGAATTAGTTACTAATTAGGAGTCAGGAAGACACAATTATTTTCAAATAGAAATTTTAGCGCTTTTTAGTGTAAAAAAATGAGTGCACATTATAGAGACTTTTGAAGCAACAAAAGGAACAAAGGTAAAAAGAACATTTTAAGACATATGAAATGCTAAAACATTTACTTACTGGATGTGTTTGAAAGGACAAATATCATTATTGGAGATTTTTAAAATTCAAAAGAGAACATTACATTTCTTCCCAATCTTCCCCCCTCCCCATACTTTTTAATATATCTAATGTAATGTGTTATAATATGCACAACTGCATATTCTGAATTTTCATCTAGTGAATGATCATTTTTCTAAAGTGACTTCTAAAAATTATTTTCGTGATTACATATCTTCTCTAGCAGATAAACATAATTATTTGGCTTTTATAATTCCGCTTCTGGTTGTTATTCACTGTTAAACAAATATGTAACACTGGTGAACAACTTTGTATATATATATCTAAATTCATCCCAAGATTAATTCATTTCAAGATAAATCTGAGAAAGGATAGTTTGGGCTTGGCCCTCCTTAATGGCCTTAATAAGTATTGCTAAATTCTTTGCTAAATTGTTGTGCCATAATAACAAGATATATGAAAATAAAATATATTCAGATGCTACTGTCTCTTTGGGACTGAGTTAATCTGAAACCTTAGAATCAGAGTTGAGTAAGAGATCGGCTACCAATCTAGTTATGGCACAGCGGGTTAAAGCACAGCACTGAGAATCTAAAGCCACTTGCGCATGAGTTCGATTCCCGCCTGCCCCGGAGGTGACCACATGGCGTGGCAGACCTCTCCTGACCCGCTCGCTGCTCCCCTCAGCAGTGTACTTCGTGTCGATCTGCCTGTTCTGTTCCCCGCTCTGTCTTTGGTGAAGCCTCTCCGCCCCTGAGCCTCTGGCCTGTACCCCAGTTCTGTATGCACAAATAAATAAATCTTTAAAAAAAAAAAAAGATTTGTTTATGCATACAGAGTTGGGGGACTGGCTAGAGGTGCAGGAGCCGTGAGAGGATTCACCAGAGACAGAGTGGAGAGCAGAACAGACCAACTGATGAGTACACTGCTGAAGGGAGCAGTGGGCTGGTCAGGAAAGGTCTTCCCTTGCCATGTGGATCACCACTGGGGCTGGGGATTGAATTCATGCTAAAGTGGCTTTAGCTTCTTCATGCTGTGTTTTAACCCGCTGTGCCACCAGGGAGGGCCCACAACATTTTGTTTTTTAAGAGGGGTAAACTAGAAGACAATAATGAGTTATATTAACACAGAAAAAAAAATACTATGAAGAAAAACAGTTAGATGTGGAAATACCATTAAAAGACTATAGGAAGATGGCAAACAGACTAAAGTGTCCAGGCATATTTAATTTCCAACCAGCCTGTCCAGTCAGTAAATATAAACAAGCTTACAGTGACTTTCAAATGCCCAAATTATGATGTTGTACATTGGCTGACAAATATTTTGAATTACTGTGATGGCTCTTTATGAGCAGTAGCTCAGTTTTGACATTACCTTTCTTGTACCACAGTATCATTTACATACTGCCTTTTAGATACATCTCTATTCATTAGAGGTATTTTTCAAGTGCCTATTATGTTTTAGGCATAAGGATACAGAAATGAACAAAATAGACAAGATTCCATTATTTCTTTAGAATACATTTTGTTTGGCACTCTGGTAATAACATATAAAATAATACACTACATGAGTAATTGGATGTGATAAAGTGACAATATGGTTTCTTTAGAAAAAGCTGATTCTTGGGGTGGGTTAGGTCAGATTCAGAATAGAGCATCTTGTAGTGCCTGAAACCAGGTAAGGGCTCAAAAATACAAAAGTGTACTTGCTTCAACAGTACAATAGACTAAAACTGAAACCCTATAGAGAAATTTCCATTTCCCCCATTTGGCATACAGATTAGCAAATGACATGCAGATTAATGAATTTATATTTTTATAAATGTTATGTTTAACCACAACAAAGAGTGACGCCAAAGAATGTAATCTTGTCATAGGAACCAACTAAATGTGCTCCCAAGGGCAAAAACTCAAAAACAGTTGGATTATAATTCTGTTATATGATGTGATGAAAAGGGCATTCTACCTCTTTGAGATTCTCCCTCTAAACCCAACACTTCATTCTAATCATGAGAAAAATATCAATCCAGATTGAGGGCCATTCTATAAAATAACAGACCAATGTTTCCAGCATGTCAAAGTTATAAGCAACCATGCAAGACTAAAATAGGATACTAAGGAGCTAGGACAAATAAATGTGTAGGATCCTGAAATGAAACAAGTTATTAGTGAAATAACTGGTAAAATTTGAATAAGGGCTTAGTCTTAAATTAACTACATTGTACTACATTGGTTTCTTTTTTACATTTATATGGTTAGTAATAAACCTTAACATTAGGTGAAACTGGGAGAGATATAAGCAAATTCTGAATTGTCTTTTAAACTTGTACAAATCCAAATTATTCCAAAATTGTTTATTTTTTTTAAAGATTTTATAGTTGACCCTCTCTAACCTTTAAACAGTAGAACATTCCAGTATTATTTACTTTATATAGAAAAAGCTGATTTATGGCAGGGCACAATCATGTAGCTAATTATAAAGAAAGCCAAATGGTTGTCAAAATCAAATTTTATAATGTAGGGCAAAACACTTAAGATTTCAGAACTCTTATAGGTGGAAGGATGCTTTTCTCTCTTTTTCTGCCTTATTCTGATGTTTCCACTGTTTGATTTAATCTATTTTTTTGTAAGATTTATTTATGCATACAGAACTGGGGTACAGGCCAGAGGTGCAGGGGGGGGGAGAGGATTCACCAGAGACAGAGTTGGGAGCAGAACAGGCAGATCGATGAAGTACACTGCTGAGGGGAGCAGAGGGTGGGTCAAGAGAGATCTGCAGCGTCATGTGGGTCACCTCTCTGGCAGGGATTGAATTAATGCTAAAGTGGCTTTAGCTTCTTAGTGCTATGCTTTTACCCCTGGAATCAGGAGGGCCCTGACTCGATCTATTTTTTTTCCTGAGGTTTTTATCTCTTGTTTTGAAGTGTCTACAGTGGACCTGGATGAATAAGACCTTTTCCTTTTTTTTAAATTTGATTTATTTTCTTTTTTATTCTTTTTTCTCGAAATGCCTGAATTCATTTAGTTCGTTAATCTTTTCATCACTTTCTTCACTGCTTATGCTGCTGACATTCAAAACTGACATTCTGCTCACTCACGGGTATTCTTAATATTTAAAGTCAAAATGATCAGGGTAGCCACATTTTTTACAGTGTACTGGAACATTGTCCTTGTTGCAACATTTATTTTCACAAGTTCTAGAGGCTGTAACACATTCAGTTTCTAGTGAAGACCTACCTCCTGGCTCATAGATTGCCATCATCCTGTGTCCTTATGTGGCAGAAGCCAGTTCTGCACATAGAAAAAGGCTCTCTAATTCATTTTTGCAGGTTGTAAAGTGTTGGGTCCAACAAGTGAGTTTCCCTCTAAAACTTCTATACAACACAAACCCTCAAAAGCAAAGAAAAATAGTAACAAATTTATCTTGGAAATGATGCTTTTCTGCTACTGCTTGTTTTACAGTGGGAAGATCCAGGGAATTTAAATTTTAGGCTTGAGCTTTGTCCTAGATTAGTTTAGAGTGATAGTGCTTGCAGGGTGATAGAACCCTCAAATTAAGAATTTAACATAAAATTTTGCTTTTGGTCTCCTAGCAATTTTTTCAAAAAACTATTTTTAAAGTTTGAAGAACACTAGATTATATGCAGCTACAATGTTATTTTAATTATCTTAATCAAACCTGAAATACTCGTATTAAACTTAAGGTATGCTTCTATTGTTATAACTTACTACTAGTAGTAAAGTTTTAAAACAAAAGTTATATCGCCTTAATTTATATAGAGATATTTAACAAATAATGATTGTGGAGTAATACAAAGTGGTCATAAGGTCTGGAGATGTTGGCAAATATTCATCGTGGTTTTTTTTGACATTTATCATAAATGAAAAGGTAATAGATATCACATGATATATTTAATATGTGATTTGCTCCTCATTGGCAATGCATAGTTCATTGCAGTGTCAAATTGCAAGAATATGGTGCATTAGTGCAGCATTTTCATCAGTCTGCACATACACTTTTCATTTGTTGTCTCATAACTATGTCCACTATTAACTGCTTACAGAATACCACAGAATATGTAATCAAGCAGGCTCAAACTGACAAAAATCGAGAAATAGTTTCCACATTTGTGGCAACTCTGACAAATAATAATTTTCCTTGTGGTCTGCTATTTAAAATACAATATAGAGAGCTTATGGAGTATACCATAATAGTATCATAGTTTGCTTCAGATTCATTACCTCTGTTGTGTTGTTGGTGACCTTTATTTTTCAGAAGGATAGTTCAAAATTAGAGATTAAAAAACCAGCTGGTTTAAAGATAAAAACTTAAGTATGTATATGTTTTATCTTAAATGCAAAAGTGTATGGAATATTAAAACTTGCATTTTATTTTAAGCTGAATATTGTGTACTTAAAAACTAAATACCTTCTGTTTCATAGCATTAGTACTACTATCTCTTCGGCAAATCTTCACAATTTGTATCTATACGAATCTTAAAATATGGCAGTGAAAATTATGCTTAGTAATGTTAAAAATATCATTACTTCTCAATAGTAATGCTGTTTGCCAAGGGCGGCTTCTAGCATTGCTTCTTAATAATTGTGTGGCCATTGGAAAGCTAATAAACCTCATTGTGCCTCAGTTTTCTCATCTATAAAGTGGTAATGATAAAGTTATCCTGCAGATCAAAGGAATTAATAGACACAAAGCACTTAGAACAGTACCTGGCACATGATGCTCACCATTTGTTTATTGTTACTACAAATATACTACTATCATTATCATTTTTTTCTTGTTATTACATATTTTTTTCTTTTTAGGTGCTTTGACTTATAATGTAAGAATAAAAAATGCTGACAGGGAAATTCCTTCAGGGTATCTGTTTAATTTGATAAATTACATTTCTTTGTGATACGCTAGGTATTAACCACTAATGTAAATGGATTTTTACAAATTATATTTCAGTTTCTTGGTTAAATATAATAGGAATATTTCTAGAAACTTTTCTTTAGTGTGGGAAAGTATTTAGCTATTTCAACTTGTTGCAAAAATCTGCTTATTTACTGTTTTATTCCACTACTAACTACATGTTTTTTGCTTTTCTCAAAATTAGTAAATGGTTTGTACTTGCATAGTACCTTAGGGCCCATATTTACTAATTATGTTCAAAATCCTAAAGTATTATATCATCTCACAATGTAGTATAATAAATTAAGTAGAGTTATGTTTCTATAATGTAGTCATATTATGAGTAATACTTGATGCCTGATTGTTGGTTTTGTGTGCTACATTTTTTGTACTGATAATTGGAATTGTCCTATGGCCAATATGATTTGTTATTAAACAATGATTTTTATTAAGTGCTTTATTGTTTTTAGTTTAATAGTTTTTTAGTTTAATGTTTTTAGTTGTTTAATGTTTTAGTTGTGTAAAGACATTTACAAAATGAACAAATTGTATATTAAACTAAGTGATTTTTCAATTCAAAAATCTGTGTGACAATGTTTTCTTTTAATGTACCTTTTACAAACTGATTATGAAGACAGTTACAAAAGAAAATTTGTGAACATTGAAGAATAAATATAAACTTTCAAAAGTGATTACTTTGAAAGGAGAGTCATATGGATTCATTTACTAAATATTTATTTGAAAGTCTGCTTGCTGTGGATTCTGATACTAGTTAAAAAAATAGTCGTTGCCCTTAAGTATCTTAAAATATATTAATCTTTGCAATATTTGTGTAATATAGTTTTATTCTGTAGTACTAATAAAAACCGTGTTTAGTATTCCTTCAACTTTTTCATTTTGAAAGATCTCTCTTCTGTTAGAATAAAATTGAATAAATTTCCTTTTCTAGGAAAGAATACCCACCTCATGTCCAAAAATTTGAAAATAATCCTATAAGGTTAAGTCGACCCCAAAGTGTTGGTAAGTGTGAAGTTTTTATATTTTACATTTGTTTAGGGTTTTGAGTAGTTGTATCAAAGAAAGATCTATGACATCAGCTTGAGAATATTCCCAGATCTAACAAGCTGAAAACCAGTTTTTTAACTGATTTGAGACTTTTTAACTGAAATAAGCCTGAAATCATCGGAGAATGATTGTACGTCAGATGGCTACATTTTGAAGTCATTTTGATTACATCAGCATTTTTGTTAAATTCATGACCCAGATACTAATATTGAGGTTGCAACATTAAATTGTGGGGATTTTTTGAACTCTGTTGTAATCTTTAACCATGTAATTGTTTTAATTTAAATTGTTTTGGCCCTAAAATTTGGACTCATTGAGGCAGCCATTGAATTAAAGCTGTATATATCTGGTACAGCTATGTTAATGCTAGCTGTTGAAAAAATTATGAACAGACATACTGGATTGTTGGCAATGTCATGATGCAATTTTGCTGAAAAAATCAAAAGTACTATGCCATGACTTTTCTGACAACCCAATATTTGCTTTGAAATAATTTTTAATATACTGGTTATATTAAAAATGTATAAATAAGGATGAATAACAATTGTGGAAAATGTTTTACCATCAAATTGATAATTATTATCCAGAGCAGTGATTCTTAACCTATTTATATTTATCACTTGTTTTTCCCATGTTTTTGTTTGTTGCAATAGTACTAGTCGCTTTTTTGTCCAAAATCTAATGATTTTAAATGGCTAGGTTTTCCTAATGACTAAGCATTTCTTTTTTTAAAGCACCTACACTTTTTTAAACTTTGGGTGAAAAATGTGTGTGTGTGTGTGTGTGTGTGTGTAAAGAACACATACCTAATTACAAAGAGAATATTTCACTTATCTGCATTTTTAATAATGTTTCGGTTGTGAATGTGAATTTCTCATGCTTTGCATTGCATAAAATCAAATTTATTAAGTTTTTTTAATTTTCTTATATTATTGTCCATTTTTGTATACTCTCTGATTTCTTCCCTCAGGTGTAGTCCCAGTAAATCTATGTTTATTCAGTTTAATAGTAAAGGTATTCAGGTAGTTAGAACATAAATCTTTATTGAGCTTTTTACTCCATGTTAGGTACTGAGTCAAATACTGTAGATTCGTTACCACTTCTGTCCCTAGCTCCCTAGCCAAGATCCCTATAAACTAAATTTAAATTTACTTCATTCTGTACAGAAGAGTAAACTAAGGCACAGAGGAGTTAATGTAGTTTGCTCAAGCATGTTGGACTGGTATTAGAATTCAGGTATATTTTATGCTAAAGCCCAAGCCACTACACTTTACTATTTTCTTGCTAGGTTAGAAAAATAATTCTAATCCTCAGCAGCTTGCACAATTAACATCATTCCCATTACACAAGTACATTTCAGAAAGGTTAAAGGATTGGCCCAATTTTGTACATCTTCAAATGCCAAATAAAACTTGTCACAAGTAATTTTTGAGTTTATTCAACCACATTCATTAAACAGATAAATAAAATTTTTTAAAACTTTCTATACTTGAAATCATTTTAGACTTAAGAGTAGCAAAAGCAATAGAGTGTCTACTTACCTGTTACCCAGTTTCCTTAATGTTAACATCTTACAATCACATTTTCAAAACTAAGAAACTGATACTGTTATAAGATTTTTAAACTTTAGACCTTTCCATATCTCACCAGTTTCACTAATACCTTTTCCTGTTCTAAATCAGATTTTCCAATTTGGGATCCCACATTGCATTTATTTGTCTTTTCTCCTACATTTTCTTGACAAATTTAAAGGATAATTGTCAGTTTCTTCACAAAATGCCTCTTATTTTGGTTTTGTATGATACTGTCATGTAATTGGATTAAGCCCCTGTATATTTTTGCAAGACTTCCACAAAAGAGATGTTTTGTCCACTTCACTATATTATATCAGGGTTTATATGATCTTGATATGTTTTCTTATTGGTGATGTTAACCATGATTAGTTAATTAATGTTGGCTAGGTAATTTCTACCAGCTTTCTCTATTATGAAAAAATTTTTTTGCTTTGTACTTAATAAAGATCTTGGGAAAGACACTCTGAGACTGCAAATACTGTTCATCCTCTTAACTTTTACCCACTGGCGTTAGGGTCCATTGGTGGATCTTGCTAGCAACTCTTAGTGTTTATTTAATGATAATTTTTCTGTTTTCTTTACTTTCTTTATAGTTATTAATTAGAATTTTCTGATTAATAACAAAGAGCTATACTTCTACTTATTATTTCTTTTATTTATATCTTTGACGCACAGATATAAATGATATATATATATACACACACTTAAACATGTATATACATATATGATTCATAAGATTAGGTAATACTTGTAAAGTTCAGGAATAATTGCTATGTGAACTTTTGTTTGGTTTTTATAAGACTGCATTTTATTTTAAGATGTTCTTTGCAGGTATTAATAGTTTTTGAAACATGAGCTTTGAGACCCTAGAATTGGTAGCTGTTGGCATAACAGTTGGAATAATTTTCTCCTGGAAAGGATTTACTTTTTTATAATTCTTAATATCTAAGATTCTTTTCATTAATATTCCCTTGTTCACCTTTATTTTGTATTTAGAAGTTTTTTGATATGGTGTGTAGTAAGTTATAGCCACAGTATATCAGCTTTTTTAGCATTGATAAACAGTTGTCTAGAATAAAGTTGTTTTTAAGCCATTACAATTTTTAGTCAAATTATACAACTTGTTTTTTATTTCTTACCTCCTGTTTTATTTTGTCATATTTGTATTCTTATCAGAGTATAGACATTTTATGCCATCTCTGAATGCACATTTAATTACATTCTTAATATATTTACATTGTGATTATAACTTAATCACTAAATTAGTACTACTGGGTTGTCGGAAAAGTCATGATGTATCTTTTTCTGTTTTTCGAGCAAAAAATTGAGTCATGACTTTTCCGACAGGTCAATGTTTAACTTGTGCAGAAGAAAAGATCCTCTCTTATCATTCATTGTATCCTTTACTAGCATCTTACTATATAATTTCAGAATTTTTTCTAAGCATATCTACCTATTTTTAAAACACACTTATATTGTGCATACTATAAAAAACTTTATCATCCATTTACCTGGTTCCTGTATGCATATTAAAAAAATACTGAAATGTTAAAGGAAAACCAGCATGGAAAACACAAAGACAGTTTAAGAATCAGATAAGTGAACTTTCTCTAAAGGTAATATATCCAGGTCCCCAGTCATTTTTTAATGAGTGCATGGTGACCCACTATATTTATTTATTTATTTATGTTGTTTTCAACATTTTGATATTATGATTAATAATCTAACACATACTAATAATCTAATATATTGTACATTTGGTCTATTGCTTCCTTAAATCAAAACCCTAGAAATAAAATAATGTGGACAAAGATTACACACTTTTTTATTTATTTATTTATTTATTTTAGTATGAACATAAATTTTTATTTTTCTGGGATAAATACCCAAGAGTGCAATTACCGGTTCATGTGGTAGATTACACACATTAAGGACTGCATTCTGTAAAGAGTATCAGCTCCCAATATACTGGATTTCAGTATATCTATTTCTCATGCTCTTCAACAGCATTAGGTATTCTTTCAGGCTTTGAGAATCTGATAGAGAAATAGTACAGGTGCTAATATAAATACCAATAAAGTATGGTGAAAATGAGGATTGTGGAATTGTACTTAGTTTGAACAGAGGCAACTTGTAACAAAGAATGGTTTGAAATTACTGGATAAATAAAGAGGGCCTTGCTTGTGAAGAGAACAGCTTTATATAAAAAGAAGGTGAAAGAGAAAACATCCTAGAGAAATATACCTCTTTGAGGTAAAAATTTGATTGAAAGTGAAGACTAGAATATCAATACAACCTTTTTTTCCTTGCCAAAAGACAAGAGTTTAGGGTTTGTTCCTTAACTACTAGAATGAAATATGTTAAAAGAGTTTGTATGATGGAGTCACATTTTATTAGAGTATCACTTTTTCAGTAGTAGGGAAGGATTTGATGCAAGCAAAATTGTTAATGAGAGATAAAGTTAGGCAAAACATTCAACATCTCAAATGTAGTTGCAGTGGAGTTGGAAAAGAAAGTGAACTTAAGAGTCAATGAGGTAGCAGAATTCTCTTCAATATAAGGAAGGGGACTACAAGGGTAAACTAGTAATCACCTAGATTTCTAGCTTTGATATCCAGCAAAATAAAGGTGTATGAATTTGTCAAAGACTGAGAAAGAAGAAATCACTTAGTAAAACTTTGTGTTGTTCTATGAACTAGAATATATAGGTTTCTTAAGATATTGTTATAGCAAACTCAGATATTAATATTTATCATTTTTATGTGTAAATAATTTCTTTTTAAAATAGTTAAAAGAGGGTATTAAAGTTAGGTAAATGGAAGTATGAAAATTTGGAATTATATAGGTAGAGTGATTTGGTTTGTAGATTGACTAACTTGTTTTAGAGATGTGCTTGGTCTCTTGCATACTTAAATCTTTCTTAATGATTTCAAATTGTAGTAAATTTTAAATTGTTGTTGGAATTCATTAATCATTTAATATTATATTTTTAATGAGAACTATTAATTCAATATTGAAAAATAAGATTCTAGCTTTATTTTTTGAAGTCAAAAAACCATTCTATTGAGGATTTTTTTGGTTTCCTTTACCTAGACAGTTTACCTAATGCTTAACTTCAAAATTTTTTCATTGCTAATCTAAAAAGAATAACTTTTGGGTGTGTGTTTCAGTGTCAGACAGTGCTTCTGTTGCCTTTGTAGCTCAGAATAAACTGAAGAAAATACAGATACACTTGATGTAAGTGTCCCACAGCACGAGATCCTAGTGAGGGATGAAAAGTAGATAAGAGCAGCTGAGACATGACTGCTAATTGTTACAGTTCTGATTACTTATTGTACATACTGGGATACTGTTTTAAACAACATACTTGCTAATACAAATATTTTTCATAGTGTTCATGAGAAACTTAAAATATAGTTTCTGTAAATTTTTTTCTTCTTAGATCGTATAATGAAGAAAGCAGAAGAGTCTGAGTCACATCTGGAGTCTGAAATTAAAAGGAAAGTACCACAGAAACGTCCCAGTAATATCTATCAATCTGCTTCTTCTCCTCTGTCTCCTGCTTCAAAAAAAAGTTTAACTGATTTAGAGGTGGGTAGAGTTGTTTTATGTAGTCAGTTGTTTTATAATTTACCTGTTAAACTATGTATTATAAGCTACAATATGCAGGACTCTATTTAAAGTGTTGCGGTAAAAAGTAATTTCTTTATACCTATACTCTACCTATTGCATAACCGATTTCCCCTGTGTGCTGACAGAAAAGAGACATCTCTTTTTTACTAATGTACATATACTGAGATGGTGAGCAGATGTTCTAGTAATTTCAGTTTTGCCCTGCCTAAAGCTTGGTTTTCATTCACTTTATCATCTTTGAATGGATAGATCTTTGAATGGATATCATAGTATAGTAGAAAGGCATAGTTATTGGTCATTTGGGCAAAGTAAACAATTGCTTTCTCAATTTTTCATCTTTAAATCAAAGAAAACTGGAGCAGTGGTCTTTAGGTTCATTTTTCTCATTTTCTATGTGTATTTAAGCTCATATTTGTAGAGAATAAAATGGGCTTGGTTCAGTGTATTTTGAAATTTATGTGTAGACATATAATCATATTTAACTACTCTCTACTCATTAGTCTTCCTACAATCACTTGATGATTTGTGTCACTTAAAAGTATTTTAAAATGGCTTTGTAGTCTCTTACCTAAGTTGATATTAAACATTTTTCATTCCATGTTTAAATGGTCATAGGAGATTACAGTGAAAAGACAAACATTTTTAATTTTGAACAGATGTGTAAGAGTGGAACTACTGGCTCAAATGGCAGCTCCAAATTTAATGTTTTGAGATACCCCCATAAAACTTTCCATAAAGGCTGGACCAATTTGCATTCTCACCAGCAGTGTAGTAAGTTAGTGGTGGATATACTAAGGAAGTAATACCTGAGGGGTATATCTCATTGTTACCAAAATTAGTTAAAAATTATTATTTTTTTAAAATAACATTTTGAATACAATGGTTAAATCACTATAATATATGCAAATTGTAGCATCCAAGTACCATGACACAAAAAGTGAAGTGAAAGGCATCTTTTAATTAGAGACGAGTAGTTTTTCAGTTACATCATATGTCCATAGATAAATAGTGTGTTAAATATTAAGACAAGTTTCAACATCTGTTAGTGTTTTTCCTGCTGAAAAACCTCATTGACATAATGACAGCAGACTTCTAAAACACATAAATACATGCATGAGAATGGAAATAATTGTATGATATTAATATTACTTAGTACCCCTTTAACTCCTCCTAAGTTATAAGCTAAAAAATCACATACTCTACCCTGAAAAGATTTCAGTGATCTCACATTATATTAGGTATTCCTTCAAATATTTTTGAAGCACTGTCTTAGAGCTCTGTTGTCGGGCCTTCCCTGGTGGTGCAGTGGGTTAAAGCACAGCTCTAAGAAATCTGTTGTCTTGCAAAGTTTTTATTGACCAGTACTTTGATTTGTTTTTGTAGTATTTAAAATTATCCTTTTGCTATGGTGATGCTACACAGGTAAACTGGTGGTGGAAATTCTGTGGGACTACACCTGAGAAAAGAGAGCAAACGTCTAAAAAAAATATGTTGTAAAGTATATATAAATTTAAGAAAATAGGGCTCTCCCTGGTGGCACAACAGGTTAAAGCACCGCACTATGAAGCTATCTGTAGCCACTGCAGCATGAGTTCAATCCCTGGCCGGGGTGGGTGACACACATGGTATGGCAGACCTCTCCTGTCTCACCTGCTGCTCCCCTTAGCAGTGTACTTCATCAATCTGCCTGTTCTGCTTCCCACTCTGTCTCTGGTGAAGCCTGTACCCCAGTTCTGTATGCATAAACAAATCTTTAAAAAAAATTTTTTTAAAGAAAAAAATAAAATTATTCTTTAATTTGATGGTTTTTGTATCTCAGGACAACGCGCCATTGTATTTCCAGTGTAAGACAATGTTAACATTTTTTAAGTTGGAGAAGAACAATTATGACATGTCTCACAATCACATCAGTTTTCAGAACAGTCAGAACAGTTACATATGGAAATTTGGAATCTAGCTATTGATTCCCTTAAGATTTTTTTTTATACACTGCATAACTTAATACATAGTCTAATTTGAAGACTATAGAACCTAGTGGTCTCAAAAATACCCTTTAGCATTCTGATGCTGAATCCCAAATAGCATATTCAGGATCTGTGGTAGCCATGGTGATAATGATAGGGAATAAGAGACTTAACATTGAGGTTTTTTGTTTGTTTGTTTGGTCCTAAGAAGTTGAAATGCCAAAGTCTTTTCTTTTATTCTTTTGGAACTTGAAGTTTCTGAACAGTGTGAATATTGTGCAAAATGTGGAAAAGAAAAAAATCAGACCTAATGCCAAAGTTGTGGTATTCTTTTTTCTAAGGATTTGCAAAGAAATTGCAGACAAGCTATAACTTTGAATGAATCCTCTGGACCATTATTAAGAACATCAATTCATCAGAATTCTGGAGGACAGAAGTCACAAAACACAGGATTACCACCCAAGAAGTTTTATGGCAACAATGTGGGAAAGGTTCCAATTGATATTATTGTGAACTGTGATGATAGTAGACAGAAATATTTACAACCTAATGGGAAGGTCATTTTACCTAGGGCAAAATTAGCCAAAATCACAAACCTGAAAGAAAGGAAAACAAGCCTGTCAGATCTAAATGATCCAAGTAAGTATTTAACTTCTTTTAGTATTGCTTATCTCAATCCAGTATTTTTCACATAGATTTTTTAATGTGAGCATGAGCATACTTGAAAAGCAGTCTTTCTGGTTATATCCTTGTGTCATTATGCAGTAAATTTGAGTTAAATTGTCCAGAAAGTTGAAAAGTAATAAAAGATTTTGTTTTAATCCTATTTTAAAATAAATATATCACAAACTTGGCCCTCGTCTTAGGTCAAGTGCCAGTTGTACTCAACCTAAGTTGTACTCAACTTTCTAACTTTGATTTGATTAATCTCTCTAATCTGTAAATGAATATTTTTTCTAGCAGATAGTGTTTCAAGAGAAGGGAAAAAATGCAGTAAAGTGTCTAGCATAACCCAATAAAATATTTGACACATAGAAAGGACTCAGTAAAAATCAGTTACTATTTTTGCTTCTTTCCTAATCTTTTTTCTGTCTTTAAACAGGTATGCACATGCAAACGCAGTCCTGTTGGTAATAAATAGCAAAAGATTGAGAACAAACAGCCAGGCACTGGCAGAAACCTGCTTAGTAGTAAGAGCGGGGAAAGATCTGATTGGATATTGTGTAGAGTGCCAAAATCTTTAAGAGATAATACACTTAAATTAAGTACAGACCAGAATATACAGTATGTGGTCCTTGATTTATGAAAGGCAGAAGACTAAATACAGATCGGTTTTTCTTTTAAATGGGAAAAACACCAAAAAGTAATTTTAATAAGTAGTTTTTTGGAAGGAGAGGAAACAGCATAGAAGTTAGGGATAGATGTTAGATTTTTCCAAATAAACCTTGTTTTATAGTTTGGACTTGGATTTTGTATATGTTTTACATGATTACAAAACAAAATAAGAAAAACTATCAAAAGCAGTTAAGCAATAATTATATATCTATAGCTGGTAACTTAAGCATATGGAAGAATTATAGCAAATGAATTTAAATTAAAATACTATTATGGGTATATTTCCCTATGTGATATATTTAAGATCAGGTAGAACCCTAAGGCAATTCTAGGGGCCTCCCTAGTGGCACAAGGAGTTAAGTCTCCGTATTATCAGACTGTCCACAGCCACTACAGCAAGAGTTTTACCCCTGGTCAGGGAACAAACCCACATGGCACAGCAGACCTGCTCCCCTCAGCAGTGTATTTTAGTCTGCCTGTTCTGCTCCCCACTCTGCCTCTGGTGAATTCTCTTACCCCTATACATCTGGTCTACACCCTAGTTCTTGTATGCATAAATAAATAAAAAGAGGAAGAATAAGAAATCCTAAATGTTTTCGGTAATGCCATTTTAATAATATTGGTATTTTAAAGTAATGATATTTTTCATCACTAGTGACAAAGCAAGTGAATAATGAAATCTGTAATGTTACTTTTGAAGGGGCAGTGTTAATAAATATTTTTTCTTAAAGAAAAAAATAGCTTTTCTCATAAAAAATTACTAGGAACCATAAAATGAGCAGCCATGCTTCCCAAAGTTGTGTTTTAAGTACCATTTCCCACTAACTAGAGAGAACTAACCATCAGAGAAATAGTTGACTGCTGTTCTGGGGCACAAATGTTTGAGTTAAATATAAATCACTTTACTATCAGAAAGCATTTAAAAATTATAGACATATCAGATGTACACAGTTAAAATGAAAGAAATCCCACTGACAGTAATGTGACAAGGACCACAAAAGCAATAACTGCTATTTACTGAAACATGCCAAATATATTACAATCATTAAGTTTATAGTGATATGCCCTTATTTTTGCCATAACATAAACACTCTCCAGCAGTCTTTTTGGAGATTATTTAAAGTTCCAAATTGTTATTCTAAAAACTGGTAAATGGGGGAAATAAAAGTAAAGAATTTTTTTTTAACCTCAGAAATAACATCCAAGTTCTCTTTTAATTGAACTACATATAAAACTTAATTCCATTAATACATTAACTTGTTTTTCAAAATGAAATTAGTTATAAACAGCTTATTCTACGATAGCTATTCAGTGAGTACTTAAATGTTGATATTTGGTAAAATAATTACAGATTTTAGCATTATGCTAGTGCAATATTAAATATTGTTAATATCACTTGAATATTTGTTAATAGTGAGGATCTTATATTTTAATGGTAAGATATAAAGAAAACCCACTTATTAGGCTGTTACAAATTATTACTAAGCCAAACTACCTAGGAAATGTAACATTGTGACCAAGATTCCAGGTAAAAGGAACTAGAAGTTAAGGCTAATTTAAAAAGTAAAAAATGTCTAAA
This sequence comes from Condylura cristata, assembly GCF_000260355.1. Taxonomy (NCBI): domain Eukaryota; kingdom Metazoa; phylum Chordata; class Mammalia; order Eulipotyphla; family Talpidae; genus Condylura; species Condylura cristata. Next base: position 30,040,229 of record NW_004567102.1, read on the forward strand.
CAAATAGCATGTTTACATTAGGAGTGTGGGTTGATAATACAAGGAAATGAATTAATTCATGTGTTTGTGATGTAAATTAAGTAATTTACTATTCAGAAAAAAAAGCCTGGAACCGTATTAACTATTAAAATCATAAAACATAAATTTACTCCCCTTCCTAGACCCCCCCCCAAAAAAAACTAAATATTTCCCATTGACATCTTTGGAAAAATATATTCTGTTTTAAGAACATTTCATATGAGGAACAAAAAGGCAATTTTCATATTCATGTAGTTTATTTTAGTTTCAGTAAGAGAGGTATTAAAGCAGCATTGGCTTAAGGAGATGGAATTTTGTGTGTGTGTGTGTGTGTGTGTGTTTACTATTAGAGTTTAGATTTTTCTGGTTTCAGAGTCTGTTTATATACTTAATCATTCTTAGATTTGTATTCCTATTTAAATTAGTTAATTATCATATAGCTTTTATTCTATTATGGCTGACCAAATAATAAATAAACTGTAGTGTTTTAAGTACTGAGTAGTTCTGTGTAGAAATGTTAAATGACTTCAGGTAGCAGTTTGGTTGGTGTCAAGATGAGGAAGGAAACTAGTTTTGATATGTGATAAAATAGGCACCTTTGATAAACTTAACTTTTGAACAAACCAAGGACAGAGTGAAAGGAAAGATACGCTATTATCAAGGGGAACACATTTGAAATGTAAAACCAAAAAATCCTATATTACTCTTTTCAGGTTGTCATAACAGATTATCAAGACTGAGTGGCTTAAACAAGAGAAATTTATTTTCTTACAGTTCTGGGCCTGATGTGCCAAGTTAAGATGGTATCAGTGTTGTTGTGAAGCCTCTTCTGGCTTACAGACAGCCACTGAGTCCTCACAAGCCTTTTTCTCTTTTTTGCTTGGGTGGTGGGGGACAAGGAGATCTCTGGCACATCCTCTCCTTACAAAGACACAAGTCCTGTCAGATTAAGCTCTCACCTTCATGACCTCATTTAACCTTTATTACCTCTATAGGCATCATCTCCAAATACAGTCACATTGGCAATTAGGGCTTCAGCACATGAATTTTGAGAGGATATAGTTCAATACATAACAGGCCCTAATGTGGAATCTTTGATATAAATTTAAATAGAATATATTTTATACAGAATTAAAACTGCTATGAAAACAACATTTAATCTTTTTACCATCTTTGCACTCTCCCTTTTGCTTCAGTTAGGGTGACAGTAAGTACAACCCTCATTAGTTTTAAATTTATAAGACAAGAACTACATAGGACAATTCTTTCTGCTGATATAGTAGCCACAAAAGTTTTAGTGTCCCTGAAACACTAAAAGTATTGATAGAATACTAACCTTCTCTTTTAATAATTATTTCTGTGTAAGCCACCAGTTAATGGATCTTTGAAAAAACTTATATACATGTAAGGCATTGTGTTACTAAACCATTTACATTCTATCATTTGTTACTATGACAATCCTTTAGGAATTAGGTATTATTTTGTCCCCAATTTCACAGAAAGGAGAAACTGATACTAATAGCTGGGAAGTAGCAAAAAATCAGGTATGTGTAAAACTGATTAGAACTTCTGTTCTTCCCTGATAGATTTTCTGTTGTTAAAATACCTCTCGTGTAAAAGGTCTAATCTAAGCATTTGTTCCTGATATTGGGCAGCAGAACAACAACAACAAAAGGCCACCAAAATCATACTGGAGATGATATCTATTTAGAAAATAGATTTTACTAAAATAATAGTAATGAGTAAGGGGCCTCCCTGTTGGCTTAAAGGGTTAAGTTGTAGCACTATGAACAATCCATAGCAATTGCAGCAAGAATTTGATCCTGGCTAGGGAACTAACTGTGTGGGTTCACATAACCTCTTCTCTCTCACCTGCTGCTCCCCTCAGCAGTGTATTTCAGTAGACCTGCCTGTTGTTCTCACTCTGTCTTTGCTAAATCCTCTCACCCCCCTGCACCTCTGGCCTACAAACTGTGCCCTTATATACGTAAATAGATAAGTCTTTTTGTTAAATAAGCATTTATGTGCAGGATACGAAAAGAAAGTTGCTCATCTAAGTTTATACATTTTTCAATGCATGATTTTGAATGCTCTTTCTGTGTCACATACTGTTTTAGACTCGGTGATACAGCAGTGGGCAAGGCAAGGGGTCTGTTCTTTTAAATTTCTATTTAATGGGTGAAAGAAAAATGAGTGGAACTGATAATAAATCAGCATCCACCCCCAAAAAAGAAAAAATGTATTTAAGTCAGTGAATTCGAATAAGTAAGTAACTCTGTGCTACTTTAAATTAAGCAGCTGATCAAAAAGTGCTATCTAAGCCAGATTTATTTGATGACAAAAATGCAAAGTGCTTGGTAAATTGCAATCCAAAGAAGAAGCTTGTAGTATTTGAAGAATAGAAAAGGTGGTTAGTGTGTTTGGAGAAGGAAATGGAGTAATATGAGAAGTTTTGGGGAAAGTAGATAAAGGCCAGATTATGTACATTAGGGTTGGACTCAAGTGCAGAGTGGGTGACCTGAGGGATTGTGATACATGGGTGATTCTGAGGGATTGTGATACAGAGATGGGTTTGAAAAGATTCAACAGAGAGTATAATACATAAATTATTTGCCTGTCTTTCCTTGCCCACATTCATTGACTCAAGATTTATGGAGCATTAAGCACTGGTCCAAGTGTTCCAAAGACCAGTTAGGATTTTAATGAATTCCTGTATGAGATAAAATTACATGTCCGTATGAAATTTCACAAACACTTACCATGTTATTTTATGAATAATGTATGTGCAAATTATTGCACACAAGACCTTTTTGAAACTTGTGAAAATATTTAATTTTTACTATAACTTGTGTATTTTTGTGTATACAGGTGAGTGGTAGTAGACTATAGAATCAGTGTCATGTTTCTGTGTTGTAAAAAAAGAAAAGATGCCAATTATGCTGTTGTCATAATTTAACTTATAGTCAGATAGAATGAATTGTATGTTCATTCATTTTTAATCTCAAATCAGTAGAAAATTCAAAGCAATTTGGTATATTACCACTTAGAACAATATATTTACTTGTCTGATAGAAATGAAAAATCTGAATTACTTAACTTTTCTTTATAGTCATTTTATCCAGTGATGATGATGATGACAATGACAGGAATAACAGAAGAGAAAGTATATCTCCTCAACCTGCTGATTCAGCATGTTCTTCCCCAGCGCCATCCACTGGAAAAGTAGAAGCTGCACTAAATGAAAATACCAGTAGAGTAGAGCATGACTTAAGAAGCATTCCAGCAGACTCAGAGTTAAATACAGCTACATTGCCAAGAAAAGCAAGAATGAAAGACCAGGTACATTTATTGACATTTACTCATTCTCTCTCCTTTGAGATGTATTCATTTTTTTGGTGGGTAAGTGGCAGTTGTCAATAGCAGAGAATATTAATTCATAAGTAGGGCTTAAAGTAACACTTGAAAGATTATTTGGAAGAACACTAACAATACACAGAAAATAAATCTTAGTTAAAGGCTTGCTTGAAGTGTAAAATTTCAGCAAGAAGAAATAATAACCTTACAGCACACTTGTATAATCTATTGAATAGAGAGAAAGAAGCCTTTTTAACTTAGGTACATTTTACTATATTATTATTGCATTTATTATTATCTTACTATAAAATTTTTTCATAATGTTCAAATGTCAAAAGATAACAATTGACAAGCAGTAAATCTAGAGAGGTACAGATGACATGCATTACTTTAATATCTATAGTAAATATTTAAAAACTTAAAAGTTAGTGAAAAAATAAGAAAGCAAAGGGCAATAGACAAATGGGAGAAAATGAATACAGTAAAAACTTAATGAAATGTACAGATAAGGAAATATAAGTGTTTTAAATGAAGTACAATCATAAGTTTAACAGACTTTCAAAGTTTATGCAAATCAATATTTACTGTTGGCAAGAGTGTAAAGAATATAAAGGGAAACTTCTCTGACTTGTTGATGGAAAGGAACATTTTATATCCTTTTGAGAAAGGAATGTAAACACATCTGTTAAAGTTTTTAAAATGTATACCAAAAGACCAAATTCCTATACTCAGTCTGAAAGGAATCCTTCCATCCAGTATATAGCACCATATATATATAAACACTGATCATTGACAAACAACTGTAAACAAATCCATTGCCTACTAATAAGGAAAAAAAAAATTTGGTATATCCCTGCCATACACTGTTGTTGTACCCATTGGCAATAAAAATTAGAGCTGTACCAGGCTTTTAGGATTCCTATACAGTACTCTTCAGTGGAAATACCAAATTGTAGAAATATGTGCACATTATTTCTGTAAAAACAACTTAAAACAATAAACTTGGATGTTAAAAATTATGGGAGTGTAGGTAAAAATACAGAAACATGCAGTATGGTTTTTAAGATGGAAACCATAAACAATGATAGCAAAATGTAACTATAAGTATAATAGAAGACCATGTAAATAATTTTTAATGGAATCTTGTAGACTGCCTTCCCAAACTTTTCAACACAAGCAAAAATAGGAAACACAGAAATAGATATATGTATATAGTTAAATGGAAGACACAGGACAGGAGTGTTCTAAAGCACCATTAGCAGCATTTGATAGGTAAATAAATGCATATAAGGAAAAAAAACCTAACAAAATAGAGTTGGTCCTTTTTAATTGGTTAAAATAAGAAATAGAAACAAACCATTAAAAATGAGTAAAGAAATTCAAAAGAGTGGTATATTGAAAATTAAAGTAATACATTTTGCTAACTTGGAGTGATGAAAAAATTAAAGTACAATATCTCATCTTGGTTTATGTTTGGAGAAATGAAATGTTGGATTTGTAAATTGGTGTTACTGTAAGAGGGAAACTTGACTATCAGTATTTAGCTATAAAATGTTCATTGGAGAATATGTTGTACAGAAAGTTAAGAAAGATCTCAGATACCCAGTGTCAGTTAAGTTAAAATGGACTTTGATATGGTAGAATTTATGGGTAAGAAATTTTCATCATATTGACCAACTGAACAATAAGGGTTCTTCAGTGTCATTTTAGAGACTCTTTGCAAGGATAAAGACTACCTGTGTTCTTGAGGTTAGTCCCTTTACTTTGGATTCAGGTGGTGCAGCTATTATCTATTACTGTGTTAAATAATGTCTCACTTGTAATTCTAATTCTAAAAAAGGTTTAGAAACCTTCCTAATAGATTTCTGTTAAAAGTAAGGGAAAATATTAATAACCATTATGTTTAAAACGCTAAAAATGCAGCTTATAAAAACATGTCACATTTGTTTTAAATGCATTTCCTCCCCAAGACTAAGATAATGTCTGTATGTTGTTACTTGAATTTTAAGTAATAACTTGATACAAGGAATTTGTTTTACATGAACTCAGTATATTTTTACTTTAATCAATTGGAAAATCAGTTTTATGTTTTCATACTTGTATTTTCTATTGTGGATTTTCTTTGCATATGTGTACTTTTAGTTTGTAGTCTTCTTTTAGCATCTTATTGAATAAAAATTTTCCTTTTCAGTTTGGTAATTCTGTTGTCAACATACCTCTGAAAAGGCGTAAAGTGGTTGCTCAAGAAACTTCAGTTGATCCTGGATCATTAAGCTGCCAAAGTTCCTTTGACAGTGTCATTTTAAACTGTCGAAGTATACGAGTAGGAACACTTTTCCGGCTATTAATAGAGCCTGTAATTGTAAGTACATTCTTAATCACTTTCCTATACCAATTTTAAGATTCAGAATTCCATGCTAAGGCCAGTGTGAAATATTTTAGATTTGTAAATTAAACTATTAACAGAATTTTAGCTATTTCGGGATTTCAAATTACTTTTGAGTATATAAAAAATTATAAATAGCTCCTTAACTATAAAAATTCATTGGGTAAAAAATTATCATAATGTAATATTCAGAGTGACTTAGTAGTCATAGGAAAGTAGTTATTCTTGCTGACTTTAGAAAACTCCAATATGTGGCTGCTTTAGTCTCATGTCGGTTTAATGCATGAAAAGAATATTTTAAACATATATGAGAAAGAAGAATCCAAAGGGTTTAGAGTCTGCCGAAAATTGTCTTGTATCTTCAAGACTACTAGAACTAGGCCCTCCCTGGTAACACAGTGGGTTAAAATGCAATACTATGCTTCAGCACTAGTTGGATCCCCAGCCCCAGAAGCGACTGACATACCACGGCAGATCTCTCCTGTCTCTCCCACTGCTTCCCTCAGCAGTATAATTTATCATTCTGTCTCTGGTGAATCTTCTCACCGCCCTGCACCTCTGGCTGTACCCTAGTTCTATATGCATAAATAAGTAAATCTTTAAAAATTAAAAAAAAATCTAAAGAGCTCTTTGTCCACAAAGAGTAAAGGACTTTCTGCAATGCCTTTAGCTTACCTAATTGACCTGTCTGCTTATTCTATTGCCACCAACCAGTATGTGTATTTTCTATTTAATATCTCCTTAATCACCTTTTTAAGCTGTCAGTTTTTGTAATTCTATTACATCTTAATTTGATGTCCCTTTGTATTTACAACTATTTCAAGCTCAGTCTTTTAGTATTGCTCTTTCTATCGTACTGATACCGTATCTTTAAGAAAACACATCATAAAAGGGAAATTAAAATCTTATTTTGGCATAATAGCTATTTTCTAGCAATCATGGCTCTAGGATACAATATGATCAAAAGGACAACCTTAATAGGCTAGTTTTTAGGGCAAATGAATGTAAACCTGATTGACATCAGAGCAACGCTACATGGGAGGCCAGTATTTTCATCTTTCACCAAAACTTGCATCTTGTGATTTAAAAACTAGAAAGTTTCAGAAGTATTCCAGAGATAAAAGCAAACACACACACACACACACACACACATACACACACACACATATATAAACTATCCATTTTGTCTAATAAAGTTTTGCTGGTTATTTGAAACATTTAGTTGAAAGTTGCACATTTAATCTCAAGGCTATCTATTAAAAACTATATTAAGATACTGAAGGAAATTATAGCAATGACAAGTTAGTAGTTAGGACTATATATGACATAGTGAAGAGAAACTTTGTAAATTTATTTTAAGAAATAAAAGGCAGTATGTATAATGTAAAATATACAGAGTTGCAGCTTTTTTAAATTAAAATGTTAAGGGCCTCCCTGGTGGTGCAAGAAGTTAAGTATCAGCACTCTCAAGCTATCTACAGCCACTGCTACATGAGTTTCATACCTGGCCAGGGCGGTGACCCATATGGCGCGGCATACCTCTCCTGTCTGACCCCCCGTTCCCCTCAGCAGTGTATTTGAGTCAGTATGCCTGTTCTGCTACCCACTCTTTCTGTGGTGAATCCTCTCACCCTCCTGCACCTCTGGCCTACACCCCAGTTCTTATGTGCATAAATGAAATAAATCTTTAAAAAATAAAAATGAAATTTTAAATTATATAGTTAAGCCAAAAATCAATTGTGCTCATAATGTGGAAATTTATAAGTTTCAATATTCACCTTCTTTATATAATATAATTTTCCTGGAGTTCTTTCTTTTACGAAGTATAGTGAATCTGTGTGTTCTTCAGGTAATATATTGAAAAGGATGATTTGGCATTTTCTTCTTGCAGATTACAACCTTGCATTTTGTGGTATATATTTATTTATCTCCCTTGTTATTGTTAATCTGAGGAATAGCTTTTAAAAATTTCAGTGTTTAGGCCCTCCCTGGTGACACAGCGGGTTAAAGCACTGCACTAAGAAGCTTAAGCGACTTCCACATGAGTTCGATTCCCGCCTGCCCCAAAGGAGATCCACATGGCGAGGCAGACCTCTCCTGACCCGCCTGCTACTCCCCTCAGCAGTGTACTTAGTTCTGCTCCCCTCTCTGTCTCTGGTGAATCTTCTCACCCTCCGCATCTCTGGCCTGTACCCCAGTTCTATATGAATAAATAAATAAATCTTTTTAAAAAATTTTTTTTCAGTGTTTAGATGTTTTATGAAACATCATTACCATATATTTACTAGGTAATTTAGATCAGGCAAATTCTGAGTGAATTTAAAATAAATGTACTGGTTTTATTTTTAAATAAATACTTTTATTTAGCAGAAAAATGGCTTATATTATTAGGAATACCGTATAGAGCAAATTTACTAATGAGAAAATTGAAAGCAAAAAATCAAGATTTTTCAGCCAACAAAATTTAGAAACTGAGGGATGTAGGTGTAATTTAGTTGCACACAAATCTTTAAGTGGCAAATGTTTAGACTTGTTTCTTTTCCTGTATTTGTTAAGAATTTTATTTAACTGCTTCTGTATTCACATTTATGTTTTTCTTATTGCCATATGTTGAGTCATCCAGCATACTTTCCTAAAGTATATAACTTTATGTCTTATGTTGGAATATTTCCCAAGATAGAACTGACCATTCTTTGAAGTGCCCAATCAAAGTGTTAATTTCTAGTGAAACCAGTCTTCAGAAAGTGTGGCTAATGACATTGTGGACTTAATAACTATTGTAATAATGCTAAATTTATATTTCCTTGATTGTTTCACATTGTGAAACCTTTAGTCAGAACTGAGTTTTAAGAATTTTGCAATGAATACTCTTAAAAACCCCAGCTAGATAACTGCTGTTAGCTTTTTATTGCTAAACTCATTTTTCGTATGTTCATTCTCTGCATATCAAACCATGTTTTTAAAATTATTTTTAAGTTTGATTATATAAATACACAAAATTAGTGTTAATTTGAGTGTATCAGCCTTACTTGATGTTTTCCACATTAATTTGTTAGAGAATCACCTTTTATAACCACCAATAACATCTGAATCAGACAGGATCTTCAAAATTAAGTGGGTAAAAGGTTATTAGGGAACAGGTTCACAATGTTGAATATTTCTACATAGATTAAAATTTTAAAGGGAAAAAATATTCTCTAATAGAAAGACATGGTACACTGCTTTCTCCAAATAATTAGCTTGAATTATGCACCCTAATATGCATCTTTGGATATTTTATATAAGTAGGACGTATAAAATATCAACTGTATGCTGTATTTGCTAGAAATGTATGGCCTATATTTTAAAATGATGAAACACAAGTCCAGAATGTATATTTTACAGAACCTAGTTTGGATTTTTAAAATGTTGTGCCATTTGTAAGACAGACAGAACAGAAAAGCAAGTTTCTGGTATAAATTGGGTGAATAGAAGTAACTGATGTGCAGCCTAGTTTAGCAAAAGAAAGTGTGTATGTACGCAGAGTGATAGAACAGCTGTGGCAGGACACAATGAAATTAGGTGAGGGTTGTTCCATTGTGTATTATGCTGTCAACTTCTCATAGAAGTTTTTTAAGAAATAAATGTTATAAGTACTTGAACAAAAAAGGTGAAGATACCTTTTTGAGAGGAAATTGAAGGAGAGGGGAGGACATCTTATTTTATTTTTTTTAAAGATTTATTGATTTATTCATATAGAACTGGGGTACAGGCCAGAGATGCAGAGGGTGAGGGGATTCACCAGTGACAGAGTGGGGAGCAAAACAGGCAGATCAACAAAGTACACTGCTGAGGGGAGCAGCGGGCGGTCAGGAGAGGTCTGCCACACCATGTGGTCTCCTCCGGGTCAGGCGGGGATTGAACTCATGCGGAAATGGCTTTAGCTTCTTAGTGCTGTGCTTTAACCTGCTGCACCACTACCATGGTAGATGGTTCAGTTTTTCTGTTCTTTAGTAAATTCCAATAACATGTCATTTTAGGCTGCTTATAGCAAAATCTTCATTAATCTTTGACTGGTGCTAATGTATCTGTTTTTGTTTTAGTTTTGTTTAGATTTTATCAAGATACAGCTAGAAGGTAAGTTATTTTATAATTTTTTTTACTCATTAAAGCTTTTTATACATGACAGCTCTATATATGAATAAATAAATGATAATTCACATAATTCATAGTGATTATTATATATATGTTAACAAAGGACATAACTATATCTTTCTGTAAATACAGAATTTCATTCTGTAACTTCACAAAACCTAACTTCAATTTTTTAAGTATACTTCATTAGAGCCTTTTTCTCATTTGGAAAAAAAGTATTTCAATAAGATAGTCCTAGCGATTTTTCTTCTTTTTTCACCTGAATTATTATGTAATATAAATTTGTGATTAACTTTTTTTATTACAAAAGTTTATTTTTACATCATTTTGTACTTTTTTTTTCCCCATCTCAATTGTAATCCCCGCGGGTTTCCCATCACCAAGTCACCTGTGTGTAACTTTTAAACTAGTATTTCCTCAGTTTACCCCACCCTCATACGAACTGATTTTCATTTGTTTTTCTCCAGAACCAGAAAATGATCCTGTAGGGATTACTTTAAATACCTCTGATCTAACTAAATGTGAATGGTGTAATGTACGAAAGTTACCAGTAGTGTTTCTTCAGACGATACCAGCAGTTTATCAAAAGCTGAGCATGCAACTGCAGATGAATATGGAGGATAAAGTCTGGAATGATTGTAAAGGAACAAATAAGTCACCAAGTAAGTTATAGAGACAGATATAAGAATACATCTAATTCATGTGCTAGTAGAATACAAGTGCACCTTGATAGATACCTTACATGCAAATTAACAATCCTTGCAGTGACCTCATAAGGTAGACATTATTTCTCCTATTTTACAACTGAGAAGCTCACAAAAAGTAAAAGATCTGAAGATGATAAAACACCAGTTTACCCATTAGAAAGTTCATAATTAATAATTCAAAAGATCTGTACTTTTTATTACAACATTTCATAATAAGTAAAATTAATTTCATTAACACTCATAGGAATGTTAAATCTAACTCTCCCATATAAATCTGGAATCCCTTGACATAACCTGAATAGGAATTTTACATATTCACAGAATAAATTTTCATCATCTACAGTTAATAGATGTGGTTCTCTGATTGGTTTTCTTTCATCTCTAACATTTGTGGCATAGCATGACTGGTTGTAAATAAATACTTTTCAGCAGTAACTGCTGCTTCAGCTTTTAATGATGAGCAAATGAAAACAACTATAAAAGCTGCAAGAATTGACTCATTAGTGAATAACAGTTTTTGCAATTGAATTCTCTAGAAATATCATTCCTTGGCAGCTTACTACGTTACAATGTTAATTGACATATATGTACAAATGTTAAATATATATTTTAAACCATAAATATTTTTGGTTTCTCATTGATGAAGTATATCAGTTACATTCATGTATAGATTGTTCTGGAACTGCTACTGCTCCTAACATCATCTGGTTCCTTTCTCTTAATAACTAGAGTGACATTATTAGGTAACTTTGTCACTGGTTTTTATTTCAGTGGTTGTTATGTGCATGTGTATCAAACATTGTTTTGAACATTTATATCAGAATTTCTGGCATTCTTGAAATAACAAGTTGTTAGTATTTCTAACATCTATACATTTAGACTTATGGTTATATTATTTCTTTTCAGGTTTTGAAGAACAGTATATAATTTTAATTTTTCAAAATGGCCTTGATCATCAGGCAAATATGGTATTTGAAAATATCATTACAGACATTGGCATAAAGAATAATGTGTCCAATTTTTTCACGAAAATTCCCTTTGAAGAAGCCAATAGCAGACTTGTTGCCTGTACAAGAAACTATGAAGAGAGCATCAAAGGAAGTAGTATGCAAAAAGAAAACAAAACAAAAAGTGTAATTATATTTATAAAATTTTTAAAATATAAAAAATAATTTTAAAGGGAAATAAGTTTCTTGTTTCACTGTTAATAACCAAGTTACAGTTTTTAAATTTTATTATAAACTTGCTTTTTATGTGATTTATAAACAATTTTGTAATGAAACATGGTGAGTAGGTGGCTTTTAACACAGTAATATTTGGTACAGTTCTGAGCATTTGTAGTTACTTCCCATGCTCTAGTCTTGCCTTTACTTTTTGTCTACTTTTCTCTTAACCTAGTGGACTTACCCTTTCAACATACTAATGCATAAAATGCTACATTCAAATTGATGTATACCAAATTTCTTAAATTTGTTTGAGATTCTCAGTGGTGCAAGAGAACAGTGACTTTTGACTTCAGTACAAATAAAAGAATTTTGGTCCCATGCATTATTGTAAATTTACATGTAACATGTATGAACAGGACTAAAAAGTGAAAAAGTAAAGAATACTTATCATTTGATTGTGACTGTTACATGTATCCAATTCTAGAATAACTGATTATATATAGGAAGTAATTCTGAAGCCATCTGATTGAACCAAAGCCAAAGTTACAACTATACACATAGTGTGATGTTAAATAATACAAATATAACTTACTCTCACAGCACTTGAATTTTGCTGACTTAATTTACTTTAATTTAATATATGTCAACCTGTCTACAAATTTAGAATAGTACTATACAAGGTACAGTACTGGTGAAAATGAGCAGTTTTCACCATTAAAGGTACAGGCACAATTAATGCGTTATAGAAAAGAATAGAACAAGGAAGGGAATGATTCCCTTTCCTTTGCAGGATAGACTGTAGGAGATAACTCCAGAGGAAGAATAGAGCAGCTAGAACTGTAAGGTATCTGAGATGGGCTGACTCAAAATGTCATGGATAGCCATTCCTTTAAAAGATTCCTTGGTGGGCCCTCCCTGGTGGCGCAGCGGGTTGGAGCACAGCACTGAGAATCTAAAGCCACTTCCGCATGGGTTCGATTCCCGCCTGCCCCGGAGGCGACCACATGGCGTGGCAGACCTCTCCTGGCCCGCCCGCTGCTCCCCTCAGCAGTGTACTTCATTGATCTGCCTGTTCTGCTCCCCGCTCTGTCTCTGGTGAATTCTCTCGCCCTCCGCATCTCTGGCCTGTACCCCAGTTCTGTACAAATAAATAAATAAATCTTTAAAAAAAAAAAAAAAAGATTCCTTGGTTTTGGAGGACTGAAGCACACTGGACTGTGCTCCCTGAGCCTCTGCTCCCATATGCCATGGCATGCTTAACTACTGAACTGAGGTATGATCTATCACTAGAAGAAGAAAACCACTGTATATGTTCTTTGGGTTTAGTTAACATAATCTAATTTAATGAATAGTAGCGATCTTAAGACAAAATAATGAAAAAAATTTTAACTAAATTGGAAATACATCACTCTTCTGGAACCTGTGGCTAAAATGAAAGTAACTCCTAGTTTTGCCTGTTACACCTTCTTAATTGCGTTCATCAAAAAGCGCTCTTGCTTTCTGCTTGTTCTTTTTGTTGAAAAATTCCTTTACTGTTTTCATTTCCTTTGCCAGGTGTCCCTTGAATCTAAAATGCAGCTTAAAAGCAAACAAGAATTCCAGTTTTTTGATGATGAGGAAGAAACTGGAGAGGGTCATACCATCTTCATTGGTCCTGTAGAAAAGTGAGAAAATTCTTTTATATATTTGCAGCACTTTTAAACAACTTCTGTTTTACTACATTTCAACTATATAATAAATATCTGTTTGTTTGATTTTTTTATTTTCTTACAGATTAATAGTGTATCCACCACCTCCAGCTAAGGGAGGCATCTCTGTTACTAATGAGGACCTGCACTGTCTCAATGAAGGAGAATTTTTAAATGATGTTATTATAGACTTTTATTTGAAGTAAGTTCATTTTCTACTACTCTTTTAACTTCAATATTCTGTAATTTATATTTTTATTTTCTAGAGTCATACACCTTTTGGGTTTTCAGTTCCATCACTGCCACTAACTGTGTGACAATGGGGTAGATATTTAATGTCTCTACCTGTTTCCTCATTTGAAAAGGATAATATCTAAAAGGATTGTGAGAATTAAGATAAATATGTCAAGCACTAAGAAAAATATCTGGCCACATACATAGAGTTCACAAAGAACACCTTATTTAGTAGTTAAAGTGCCTTAAGTCTTTAAAATTTTGTTACTGACCTAGGCTAAGTAATAGTTTGTTGAAACAAGCAAAGAATAATTTTACTCACTTAAGTAAATTCTGACTAAGTATTTCAACTGTGTCAAGTACTGTATTTGTAGGAAGTGCAAATATGGGATAACACCCTGACAGATGCATTCATGTGTCTATTCATGGAATAGACACAGAAGGAAAAAGTTGCTTCATTCTTTTTGGGGTGGGGATATATGAGGGACTAAGTCACTTTCCTGGAAGAGTTTACGTCACAACCCAATGTACAAGAAATGTACATGTATGCACAGTATTAATCCATGTATAAATTTGTGTGTTTACTGTGTTAATATATAGGTATGTAATGGAACAGAACAAAACAGCTTAATAGTATATCTAGTGATCCCCAATATTTTCTGATTTATGCAAGTGTATTTCATAAAGTAAAAGTTTTTTTTTAACTGGTATTGAAAACTACTTAATTTTATAACCTGCTAATGATGGCAACCCACACTTCAGGAAGAAGCAAAGGGCTTTGATCAGAGAAGTGACATCATTGAGTTTTATTAAGGCATTTTCATAAGCATGTCACTGGATATCTAGATGAGAAATCAGTTGAGGAAATTTAATTGAGGTGATTTAAGAAATCCATTTTAGATGTTTTAGTTGTAGTAAAAAGGGATAATAAAATGTTTTAAGAGATAAAGTTGTTTAGTAAGATTTTAAAACTGAATGCATGTTAAGGAGGTAAAAATGGTTACTAACTCACTCTTAGTTTTTGACTAATAAGACTGTTAAATGATTTTGCTACTAACTAAAAGCAATGGAAAAAGAAGCAGAACAGTTTGAGTAAGGGATGGGAAAGTTCCTTTTCCCCATGTGGTACAACAAAAGGAACAATATAATAAATACTGAATATGTGGTTATGACATGGAGAGTTAGAAGACTACTTGACAAATGGTATTTTAATTATGAAAATGGATGAAATTGTGTCTAGGTGGGGATATAAAATGAGGTAAAGAACTGAAAGAACAGGACCCGGAGAGTAGATTTTAAGAGACAAACAAATTTATCCCATGAATAAATTATAAAAATATCTGAGGGGTAAAACACACTGAGTATATGGTAAAATTGAAGGGAATAGAAAGATAACACATTAGTTGTATCAATATAACGAAGGTCAAAGCAAATAAAGACTAACTTTATGTTCACAAATCTCTAGGGGTTGGGGGTTTGGTGGTTGGTTGGTTTGTTTTAAAAGATTTTTTTATTTATGCATGCAAGAACTATGGTACAGACCAGTAGTGGGGAAGCAGAGAATGCAGATGTACTGAATATACACTGCTGAGGAGAGCAGAGGGGGGCTCAGGAGAGGTCTGGCATGCCATGTGGGTCACCTCCCTGGCCAGGAATCTAACTTGTGCTGCAGTGGCCGAGGACAGCTTCAGTGCTGTGCTTCAACCCATTGCACCACTTGGGAGGGCCCAAAATCTCTCAATTTTTGCCTTAAGTATTTTAAAGCTCTTTTGTTGGGTACATAGATGTTTATATGGAGAACTGACCCTTTTATAATTATCGTTTACCCTTGGTAATCTGCCTTATTCTTAAGCCTACTTTATCCAAAATGAATATATCTACTCCAGCTTTCTTTTGCTTTGTGTTTGTATATTATATATATTTATGCATTCCTTTTCATATAATTCTTTATAATTAATTTTTTGTTGTTTTGAAAAAATATAGGTGGACCTAGAAAATTAAGTTGAACTCCTGCATTGTATTTACATTTTGTTCATTTTGTTTCCTACTTAGAAAATCTCGTTATTTTATATTATTGTAGAGATTTTATAGTCATTTATACTCTTGAAATTCATGTTTTCAGGAGGTCCATTGACATAGTTATACTTTTAAAAAAATTTAACACAGTGAATTTACATTGTCTACAATTCTTTCAGTTCTACAATTCTTTTAGTTCTACAATTCAAAACTAAAAGAAATAACTAGTTTAAAAGGCATTTGTCTGTTTACATTTGAAGCAGAGGATCAATTTGCTTAAATCACAAATAATTTTCCTTTTTAAACTTGAATTATCCCTTAGTTTACCAGTTCAGTTTTACAAAGTAGTCATTGTAGCTTGGGCTAGTAAAAGCTGTATGGTTTACCCACTTTGTCATAAACTGAAGCTAATTCATTATGTGCTCTGTTTTTAATATAGTATTACAGAGTTCAGCAATTGATTTAATCTGACATGAACTAGATTAATTTTCTTGTCTTTTGTGGGAATACACTGAGTTGCCCTAAACTCAAGAAATCTCTTTAAGTTACATCCTTTTAGCAGAACCTGAGCTTCAAAATTATCATACATTGTAATAAAATTAACAGCCTCAATATGTGCCCTCTGGGACATTTGTTCTTTTTCAATCCTTTTAATAAAATGTATGCATCATAAGCTTGAATCAGTATAGTTGTATAGTTCTTTTGAGGGTGTTTGAAACCCTAACATGTGTCATAATTTCCCATTGCCATATAAAGGACCATTGCTATTTGTTTTACTATAGAGGAAAAGAAAACAGCAAGAGCAATGAAGAATTAGAACCCATGTTAGAGTACTTTGGAGTCACTGTTAACAAATTCACCATTGTATAGTTTCTTTTTCTTTGTTTTTATAAATAGTAGGTGGGACCTCTCTGGTGGCCCACGGTTAAAGGCACAGTGCTATCAAGCTATTGCCTGCAGCAGTTCAGTCCCCCTCTAGCCAGCCAGAGATTTAAACCAGGTGGTGCAGCAGACCTCTCCAGTCTCACCTGCCAGCTGCTTCCCCTCAGCAGTGTATTACAGTGCATCTGTCTGTTCTTCTCCCCATTCTTTCCCCACTCACCCCCCCACACCTCTGGCTTACACCCCAGTTCTTGTATACATAATTTTAAAACTTTTAAAAATTTACCTTTCCTTTAGATAAATAAGAATTTTTTAGATAAATAAAATTTACCTTTCCTTTACTAAATAATATAGTTAATAGTATGTGACTGGGTCTTTAGGTCTACAGCTTATTAACAGAACTACTCAAAACAAAATGAAGAATATACAAATTTAACGTGTTTTGAATTACAGCGCAGATAACATGTAGCTCACCCATTTAAAATGTAAACTTCAGTGTTTTTTAGTATATCCAGACAATTATACAACTGTTACCATAGTCAATATAATATTTTTATCCCCAAAAGGAACTTGAGCACTATAAGCATTGGGTTTCCCATTTCTCTCCAACGCTATCCCCAGTTCTAGGCAACTACCAATCACTGCTCGTCTCTAGGCTTATATATTCTGAACATTTCATACACACGGAATCGTAAAATATGTGGTCCTTTGTAACTAGCATCATGCACTTAGTGTAATGATTTCATGGTTATTCTGTTCTGTATTACAGAGTGTGGCAGTGCTTTATTTTTATGCTAAATAATATTCTACTGTGTGACTCACGTTTGTTTTTGAACATTTCTGTCATTGCCTATTTTTGGCTATTATAAGTGTTGCTATGAACATTTGCAAATGCACTCTTGTTTTAAAATACTAGATCTTTTATGGTTTTACTTTCAAATACCAGTTATTACTTCGGTGATATAGTATAGCTATCACTGTCTAAAAATATGAGGTAAACCTTTACTGATATATTTTTTTTCAGTTTTAAAGAATAGAGATTGATGGTGACTAGACATTTGATCACTGCTTGACTTTTATATGCTGTTAAATTCATTATAATGGAGTTATTTTTCATAAAATAGATATTTGGTGCTTGAAAAACTGAAGAAAGAAGAAGCTGACCGAATTCATATATTCAGTTCTTTTTTCTATAAACGCCTTAATCAGAGAGAAAGGAGAAATCTTCACGAAACAACTAACCTATCGTAAGTCAAGCCCTTTGAAAATATAACATATATTAATTTGCTTGACTTAGTAAAAAGTCACTTGTATTGAGACAATACCACAATAAAAGTGACAATTCTTAGAGAAAATTTAGTTACATTACCAGTTTGCAAAATTAATATGATTTAAAGTATTCTGAGCTTCAAGAGTACCTAAAGGTTTAATCTAAAGTCTTGATCAGTATTTTCCAAATATGCTTGATAGTTAAAAGCAAAAATACTTACTAAATACAGGTTGCTTTGTTTTACTTATATGTCCCATTCATGTCTTAGAAATCTGTGAATCTGTACTTTTACTGAGTTCTTTGGATGATGATTCTTAGACATGTTAAGGAAATTAAGGTGTTATGAACACTCACTAGCCTGAGTTGTTTTATTTATAATTCCTTTCCATATACTGATGATACTCAAATCTATTACTTGATGATAATTAAGAAACAGAAGGTTGGTAAATTTTGTCAGTTGTGCACAATATAAATTTTCTGCTATTTCAGTGATATCTAAATTTGTATTTTGGAATTGATGATAGGGAATGGTTTTGACAAATAGTCTGTTCAGCTTTATCTACTATAATATGATGCTCACATTTTTCCTACTTTTACCTCCTCAGTTATAGTTATCTTGGTCTGTATGTTTCTCAAAAAGATTGCTATTACCAATTCTATAGTAAGAAAATAGTAGCTCCAGTCCACCCTACTATGTAATGGTAGAAATTAATTATCTTTCCAAATTCACGTTTGGAATGTTTTTCAATTTCCATCTCAGATGTTGTCTCTTCCCCTCCACCCCGCAGCCCAAAGCCTGTTAAATCATTAAATACAACTATTTGAGCTGTTAACATGTTAACCCTCATAATTTGTAAATTGCTGATGTAAGTGAAACACTAGAAATATTTCAGAAACTTGATAGTTGATCTCGTTTTTCAGAATACAGCAAAAACGGCATGGAAGAGTAAAAACATGGACCCGACATGTAGATATTTTTGAGAAGGATTTTATTTTTGTACCCCTTAATGAAGCGTGAGTAAGAATTTCCTTTATGTAAATGTGATAACAATTTTTAGAGAATATGTTAATGAAGTGAAGAATTATCTCTTCTTTCTGAAAATTGTTTATATATCTATATATATAACTTACACTGGTTATTTCATGAAAATTAAGGCATTTCTCCAAAGACTCAGGTAAGATATTGAATTTGCAAACAGTATAGAAAAGATCTTTCTGATTTTAATTTCTTTTTATTGGTCTTTGTAGAATAATGTATTATTTTTAATGGGTTCTAGTAGTCTAGCAAATATCCTATAGGCAAGGATATATTATGCAGAAAAATTAAGTCACATGGAAGGTTTTGAAACTTTAAAATATACTTTGCTTCTTAACCAAAAATAAGAAAAGTTGCTTAAAGAAAATATGACATTTGCCCATATTGAAAACCATGCTGACTATGAAGCACTTTTCTTAGTAAATAGGAGTGGATCAGTATTTTGTGCTATCCTCTCCCAGTGACTGGAGAGACATTGAGGGTTTTTTATTATTATTTCTTTCTGTTTGTTTTCTCTTTCATTTATTTATTGGTTTTCCTATATTCAAAAGACTCCTCCCCTCCCCCCAAAAATAATCACCTATAATTGGACAATTTGTATTTTTTATTTTGCATCAAGGAAAACATACAGCCATGGGCAATCAAGAAACCTTAGTAAAAGTGTGTTTGAACTTATTACAGAATTTGACTTTGTGATTAAAGGAAGATCTAAGGAAGCAAGCATGTGCTTGGTTAGAAAAGTAGAATGAGTTCTACTTTGGCATTTTATAGGTTGCCTTGTGACCTTGTGTTTATCTGTGCTTAGATAATTAGCAAATAACCTAGCTTTATCTTATTATGATTGTAGAGTAACTTTGTCTGAAGTTGCTATTCTATGAGTTTCTTAATATGAAATAAGCCTAGCCATGCCAGACTAGCTTTTAAATGTACTTTTTCTTTCTTAGCATGAAAATCAAATTATAGTGTAATCAGACTGTGTTTGACCATTAGAACTGTGCTCTTTTTAACCCTGTCAAAAATATAGGATAAATCAAAACATTGGTTATATAAAGCTCATCTTTTTCAGAACTATATAGTTTCATTAAGTTAAATATAGTATAATTATGTTAAATTCGCCTCAAGTAAAATTGATTGAAACTAATTTGTCATATAAAGTAACATGGGAGTAACATAGATGAAAAGGATGACAGAGAAAAACTATTTGTCAGAAATGAGTTATAAAAAATTTAAATAGAAATATAATTTGAGGTACACATAATTGATCTATAGTCACATCCCTCTTTGTCACTATCTGATGAAAGATTAAAAATGAAAGAATGAAAAACGGTGTTGAGTCAGGAAGGAGTCTTCAATAGCCATTTTCCCCTTAATAACTTGGGATCAATAGAGTTACAATTAGAAGGGACTGTTAAGAACAAAATTGTGGGCTCTTCCTGGTGGCACAACAGGTTGGATGCAGCACTACAAGCTAGCTGCAGCAGCCTTACTGGGAGTTCGATCCCTGGCCCAAGAGGTGACCCACATGGTGTGGCAGATCTCTCCTGACCCACCCACTGCTTCCCTCAGCAGTGTAATTCGTCAGTCTGCCTGTTCTGCTCCCCACTCTGTCACTGGTGAAGCCTCTCACTGCCCCTGCACCTCTGGCTTATACCCCAGTTCTGTATGCATAAATAAATACATCTTTAAAAAAAAAAAAAAAGAACAAAATTGTGGCTGTTAAAAGTTGAAAGTAACCTCAGGTATGTCTCATTTAGCTTTCTCCTTTCTGCTAGGTAGAACTTTTCCTAGTTTTTAAGTAAAGCAAGGGAAACTTTATGGCATATCCATGTTGTCATAGCTAGGAAATAACTAAAACAGAACTAGGGTACAGCTTTAGGTTAAGAATCATTGTATCAAACTATATTTAGAGAATTTTTAAAACTTTACATTTTACCATTTTTTGAAATTGAGATGTCAACTATAGTGCTATAAAGAGGATTGATAAAAGGAAAATATTGGTATGTTGCTCATTCTACTACCTTAGCCTGACCTGAAGTATTCTTAAGATACTAAAGATTAATAATTAAAAACAGTGAGAAGCATTCTTCTATCTCACCTTTACCAGTCTCTGTGACCTTTGTTCTTACACTGTAAGAACAAGAGAGATAATGCTGTATCTTACTACTGCTTTGGGATTACTTAAAATTTTTGCAGAAATTTTGCAGAGAATGAGAAGTATCTTTTATCCACATTAATTTTTCTTTTCAGCCAATACCTGAAAATTTTTCTATTCAGCATAGGAATGTCCTGTGCTATATGACAAATTGAGTTCATCTAATAAATTCTTTAATATTTACAGTCTGTTCATTGATTGTATCCCAGCACATAGAACTGGGCTTAGCAAATCATAAGTCCTTAATAAAGCTTTTTGTAGATGAATGAGTATTAGCCAACATTGATTCATGGCATATAACTACTATTGTGGACTAATACAAAAGCCAGCTATATCTTGACTACTTGATAGCTGGAATTCCAGTAAAAACTTTAAGTTATTAGATTAGATGTATTATTTCTTTTTAGTGTTATTTATTTTTCAAAGAAGTATTTAACATCTTCAGTACTAATCAATTTGTCCCTTAAAGCAAAAACCAAACATGGTTGAAAGTATTAAACTATATTTACAGTATTTAGAAAATGCCCAAAATTATGCAATCTATTTAAACTTTTGAAAACATTTTAATCTTGACATATTCTCTGACATAAATAGGACAAAAAAAAAAAAGAAAGAAATGGAAATGATGAACTACAATGATGTAACCTAACTGACATATTGCTAAATTGCCCGGAAAAAAACAGTGAATTTTTGTTCCAAGGCAAGAGAAAACTACAAAGGATTGTTTGCAACAGTGTATGTAGGCTACATAATTCCAACAAAAATGTTATTCTTGAGTAGATACTGTATTCTGTTAATAAATCTAGATGGTCATATAAATGAGTGATTAATTTGAAAATTGAAAAAATTGGGCATTCTTAATAAGTTGTTTACAAACTTTTTAGGGAAAAATTCTCAAGTGATATTTATTGCCAAATATAATAAACTTTTCTAATAATTTATTCAGTAGTTTCATTTGTTTTTTACAGTGCACACTGGTTTTTGGCTGTTGTTTGTTTCCCTGGTTTGGAAAAACCAAAGTATGAACCTAATCCTCATTACCATGAAAATACAGTCATGCAAAAATGTTCAACTGTAGAGGACAGTTGTATTTCTTCTCCTTCAGCCAGTGAAATGGACAGTTGTTCACAAAACTCTTCTGCCAAGCCTGTAATTAAGAAGATACTAAACAGAAAGCATTGCATAGCTGTAATTGATTCAAGTGCTGAACAGGAGGAAAGTGACCCTCGTTATCGGAGAAATGTATGCAGTGTGAAATGTAGTCTGAAAAAAGTTAATCATACTGCAAGTGAAAATGAAGAATCGAATAAAGGAGAATCTGCAAGCCAGAAAGTTGTTGATAGGACTAAAAGTGAGAATGGCCTACAGAATGAATATTTAAGTTCTATGCACCATACAGGTATGTTTCTAAATATTTTGGAAGAAAGGAATTTGGAATAAAATGGATTTTTTTAATAAATAGGATTAAGATTTCAGGGCTTACTTTTTTTTAAAGTCAGGTTTATTCAGATATAAATTACTTAAAATAATATTCACTCAAATAAAACTCATTGAGCTTTGATAAATATATATAGTCCATGTAATCACTATATAACAATCAAAAAAATTTAGAACCTTTCAGTCACTCAAAATAATTCCCATATCTCCTGTTGCCAGTCAGTCTGCTCTGCTAACTCCCTTAAAGAGTGCTGTTGTTAACAATAGTTCAATTTGTAGTTGTTCACAGTGTAGATATTTTCTATTTATAGAAACTTTTTTTTTATTTCATAGGACATTTTCTGTATTCAGTATAAATAGTAATTGCACAATCTTAGATTTGTAAGACAAAATAATTAGTTCAATCCATTTATTGGTAGGCAAATTAAGTTCAGAAATATAGTAAAATATTTGCTGATACTCGAATTAAAATTTAATTCTTATTCCTTACTCTTTCTCCCCAATTGTTTTCAGGGGGCACAGTCTAATCTATGCTTTTGTTTCTCCTCAGTTTTAGAAAGTTGGTTTTTTTTCCCCCTAGAATCAATTACCTATTTCTTGCAGTTGTTACAGAAATCTAAGGTTTCTGTTCAAATACTTAAATTTCCTATCAGTCAGTTGTATAATTGCCCCTCTTAATGCAAAAATAAGATGGTCTAGTCTGTATGAGTACAAATTCATGTTCGTACCTTGCAAACACATTAAGACTTTCCTAGATCTAATACATCTCTTTGAAGGGAAAAATGTCAGTATAGGACAGAAAAAAATGTGAATTCTTAAATATGAAAAGTTGTGAATGCTGAACATATTGGTACTTGTACCAGCTTGTGTTATTTTTGTAAGAAATCTACAAATTAACAAATCTTTATTTGTTAATACCAAATTGAATAAAGCTGACATTAGCCCTAGTATATTGATATTTTTGCTCTTTGTGGTAAGAGACAGAAGTGGAAAATTTAGTGGCTATAGCAAATAGGCACATCAACTCAAAACAATGGATAAATCCTTCGTTCTCTAGTTTACTTTCTAGTCTATTTCATCAGGTAAGCAAGCAATGAAAAAAAGACAGGCAAAGTAAGTAACCAGCAAGTCCTGCATATACTTTTTTTCATTTTAGTATTTTAATACTTAAGTAGAAACAAAATGAGGTAGTTAACAGCCACACTAGAGATTAATTACCATTTTAGCCTCTACAGAATCTCAGTTTTCAAGGCAGTGTGCATTGTTTCTCATTCCCTTTAAAACAAATTCTCAGCAATAAACATGTGACATGTTGCACATCATTAGTTAATAAAGAAAATGTTAATCAAAACCACAATTAGATACCACTTCATACCACACTAGATGACCTAAATTATGAAGTCACATAGTAACTGATGATGAAGATAGGGTGTAATTAGAACCCTCATGTTAGTGGGAATTAAAATGGTGCAACTGCTTTGAAAGACAATTTGATAGTTCATCAAAAAATTAAACAGTTACCATGTAACCCAGCAATTCCACTCCTAGATATATATCCAAGAGAAATAAAAATCTGTATTCACACAGAAACTTAAGCATGAATATTTATGGCAGCATTATACATAATAACCAGTAGTTTCCTGGAAAGGGGCAAATGTTCATCAATTTGACAAATTGATAATCAGATGTTCTCTGATGGAATATTATTAGACCATTGAAAATGAAGTGCTGATACATGTCACAAGTGAACCTTGAAAACATGCTAAGTGAAAGTAGTCACAAAAGACTACATATTATGACTCCATTTGTATGAAATCTTGCAAAAGGGAAAACCTAGAGATTAGTGCCTGGTTAGGTCTGATGTAGAGTGGAGTACAAAACAGAGGATGTGGGGAAACAGAAAGGAAAGCCTAAATATAAAAGGCTTCTTATTGAGGTTTAAAGAAACATTTTGAAAATGTTTTCAAATTGATTCTGGTGATCACCGCACATGTTTAAAATTACTGAAAGCCACTGAAGTGTACACTACTACATGGGTAGTAAATTGCATGGTATGAGAATTTGTTTTGTTAGTAGTGTTGTGTAACTATCCAACTATATCTTCCTTAAAGGATATTTATAGACACACCTCATTTTACTGCACATCTCAGATAGTATACCTTTTATAAATTGAAATGCTTGTAAAAACCCTATGTTGAAGAAATATATTTGGCACCATTTTTCAAATATTTCTACGATAGTGAACTTTTTTTTAAGTAATAAAGTATTTCTTAGTTTTGTACATTGTTAGTTTTTTTGTTGCTTAGTGTTTTGTTTTTTGGTAAGTCAGAAAATAGAGTGTAAACATAAATTTTACATGTACTGGGAAACAACAGATTTATGTGACTTGCATTATTGCTATATTCACTTTATTGCAGTAGTCTGGAACTGAACCTACAATATCTTCTAGGTATGCCTATACCTTTATTATGTGTGACATCCTGATATTTTCTATTCTTTTTAATGCTTGTCTTAATTTATTGATGAGTGGCCCACAGTTTGAAAAATGGTGCTTTTGAGTGAACTTATAGGCATACCTCATGAATAAGGTGCCAGAGCTTCTGTCACAAATTTCCAAGGGATCACTCACCCAAAAGTATATTAAATTAGAATGTATCTAGTACTTTTACTGTCTCTGGATGGTTTAGCAGTACATCCTATGTAAAGTATAATATATCATATTAAATTAGTATACAAAGAGCTTGTTAAAGATTTTTGTGATCTGATTAAGATTTTTGTAATCTTGATCTAGGAATACAGTTAGATTAATAGTAGTTATGTGACTGTCAGAATGTTTTAACAATTTTAACCATCAAACACATACATCACAAGTACTGATTACTGGTGTCAGATAACATGCTATAATAAATAAATGGTGTTGTATTTTACTTATCATAGAGATTAGGTTTTTAAGGTGAATTGTAGAAAATGATAATGTGTGGTATCACTACTTTCATTAGCTTTATTTTCAGTTAGGTACCTTATGAAGTAGTTGTCTTGCTGTGGTACATAGAAAATGTATGCTTAAACTCTGAAATTCACACTTAGCATCTTCAGATAATCTCCTTCTAATAGAAGCTTTCAGTAATTGGCACTCATTGAGAGAGCAAATGATTAAGTTATTGTCTCTGTGTATGCCAGAATATTTGTTTACCAAATTAAATAATTGAAAGATTTGAATACACTGTTTCAATTATTTTCCTCCAGTTTTTGAAAAAGTACATATATAAGGTTCTCATTTGTGTGACAGTTATTATAAATAGGAATATTTACTGCTAGAATAACTGGACTATAATTAACTAATTCTGTGTTGCCTGAGAATGTGGATTAATTGTACTTACATAGAGATAATTTAGCTTCAAACATAGATTTAAAAAATCCTGGCTTTTGAAACATAAATTAAAAACATTCTTTGCACAACAAAAGCAGAGTACTTTATTACATTTTTAAAATAGTATGTTTCTAGTCACACCATTTAGATTATATACAAATTTTTCAGGAGCATATTTTTCTGTCTTCCCATTCCATCTTGCTAATATTAATATTCTTAATTTCTTTTAGTAGCTTATGCCAAAGTTTATCCTGTCTAAAACTTTATAAAACTTAGAAATGGTATGCTCTATAATAAGCAATATTAGTATCACTGACATTAAATTCCCTGCTCAGATTTCATTATTTTCATGTAAATCTTGTTTCATTAAAATACTTATGTGATTAACTTCTTTTAGCAAAATGATTTTTAAGTGTTTAGAATCTTGAAACAGACTTTACAAATATCACTTTTAATTTTCCTTATAAATCATTTTTCATACTACTAGCACTTTCATATTGGATTTGTATTGTTTTATCTTGTTGAAAAGTCTATGAATGTAATCAAACAAAAAGGAATTACATAGTTGGAGAGCTCATCCCAAACCACTAGTCTTACCATGATTATTTTCATTTTTCTATTTTCCCTTTCATTATTTTTTCAAAGACAAGACTATTTTACTTAATCATGTTTCCTTCTGATAGTACATGACAATTATTTTGTAGTCTTAATTACTGTATTATTAATTACATAGTATTTCTTATTGGTACAGATGGCTTAAGCAAAATCAGACTAAATTATAGTGATGAATCAACTGAAGGTAGTAAAATGCCTGAAGATGAACTCATCGACTTCTCAGAAGACCAGGATAACCAGGTGAAATCCTGCACAAAGTCTATAATGTTTTATCTAATTTAGAAGATTTTCTTTGGAGTCCTACAGGCAATTTCTTCAACACATAACTTATAATGTCCTCTGGATTTGGGTCTTAAAACATTAACTCCAAAGCTGCCAAGATAAATGTGTTATTGTTTAATTTCTTTTGTTTTGGTATTTTGTAGTTTGGTTGTTTTTTCTTTTGCCACAGATTAAACGAATATTAATAAACTAATATACACTAAAAACTAATACCTATCTTGGAGAATGTTAATGTAACATTAAATCTCCCTTCTCAATCCCAGCTATAACCTTATATCCTCTTTTCTTTTGTCTTAAAGTGTTAATGGTCTGTATTTAATCTTTGGTCTAACTTAACATTCAAGAGGCAAATGTTTAAAATTTTTAAGTAGGTGGTGAATGGGCATAGCAAAATTACATTTTTTCCCACTTTGGTGATTCCATTTTTTTATTATTGTATGTTTATACAAATTTATATATCTGTCATGGCAGAAATATTGCCATGGCAGACAATATTTCGTTAAAACTAAAAATGATCAGTTCTAATTTTCCTTAATCTCTATTTGTTCTAATGAAACTTTACTGAGAATAAATTACATTTTTGGGCCCTCTCTAGAGGCTCAACAAGTTAAAGCACAGCATTATGAAGCTATCCGCAGCCACTGCAGCACAAGGTCAATCCCTAGCCAGGGAGGTGACCCAGATTCTCTAGTGAATACCCTCAACACTCTGCACTCTGGCCTGTACCCCATTTCTTTTGTGCATAAATCTTTTTTTTTTTTAATTAGGAAAAAAATACATTTTAAAAAATATTTTATGGGTCCCTCCTTGGCAGTGCTTTATGAAGCTATCTGAAGCTACTGCAGCACGAGTTCAATTCCCAGCCAGGAAGGTGACCCACAGTGTGGCAGACTTCTGACCTGCAGTCCGCTGCTCCCCCAGCAGTGTATTTCAGTACATCTGCCTGTTCTGCTCTCCACCCTATCTCTGGTGAATCCTTTTACCCCCACAGCTCTTACCTGTACCCCAGTTCTTCTGTGTAATAATAAAGAAATCTTTATAAAAAAATATTTTATGACCAGTTAAAGAGGGACTTTTTTTTTTAAGATTTATTTATGTATGCATACAGAACTGGAGTACAGGTCAGAGGTACAGGGGCAGTAAAAGGATTCACTAGACAGAGTGGGGAGCAGAACTGGCAGATTGATGAAGTACACTGCTGAGGGGAGCAGCAGGCAAGACAGGAGAAACTGCTGCACCATGTGGGTCACCTCTGGGGCCGGGGATGGAACTTGACTCAAGCGGCTGCAGTCAGCTTACAGTGCTGGCTTTAACCTGCTGTGCCACCAGGGAGGGCCTAACGAGGACTTTATATTGAGAAAAATTTGTAAAGATCCTACAGCATTCCATTTAATTCTCTTATCTTTCTTTAGTTAGGACAAACTGAGTTTATTGAGCAGTAAAGCTGACTGTACTATACCATTGTTACTGTTTGGATAGGAAGGATGTGATGTCCCTTGGTCTGCAGTATGTGGCTATGACTTCTCATCAACATATGTAGAACATAGGTATATTATATTCAAGGTTTATAATGAGCATGTATTCTTATGCTCCTGTTATAGTAACAACTATATGAACTAATTAATAGCAGTATTGTTATTATTACCACTATTGCTACTGTTTATTCATAAGATTGCCCTTTCACAAAGAACAAAAAAAAATCAGTTTATATTCAAGATAATCTACAGAATAAGACATAATGTCATTAAATTATCTTTTAAGGAAGTGAATATAGGATGTATTCAAGGAAATAACTGGTGTCCCTATCAACAAATTTTTTTTAAATACACATTTCAGAGCAGTAGCATTTGATGGAAAATAATAATATATTTAGTTTTTAAACATTTATTCTAGCTTGAGTAGATGTAACAATTTTTTATAAATTTGATAGGCAGGTTTTTCTTTTTATACTTGATCTTAGCCAAAAGGCAGAGAAGTTATGCGCAAGTTTTTCTTTTTATTAAATTCCAGATGTTGTGGCTTTAGGTAATTGTTACCAAGTTACATACCACATTTTCTAATGTCTGATTATCTAAATAGAAAAAAAATTAAGTATATTTATTAAAAGATTTTTATCTTCAATAGTGCTAGTTTGTTGGGTGATTATTTAGATTGTACGTTTTCAAGACTAACAGTAGGTTGTCTTTTATAGGATGATAGCAGTGAAGATGGTTTCCTTGCCGATGACAACTGCAATTCAGAAATAGGACAGTGGCATTTAAAGCCTAATATCTGTAAACAGTAAGCATTTACTGTATATTTTGCAAACAACATATACTTTTAATAATATAATAGTTGATTTTTACATCATTTTGTGCCTTTTTCCATCTCAGTTGTAAACCCCCTGGGCTTCCCGTCACCAAATCACCCATGTGCCATCACCATAATCCAGTGCACTTCCCTCCCCCCACCGCTTTTTATCCCATTCCCCACTCTAGCCCCATAAAATGTCTCTGTATTTAGTTGTTCATTATTATTATTTTCTCCCCTGGTCAAACAACATTGTTTTTATTTAAGTACTATTAAAATAAATCTAGGGATAGTTTTAGTATATATCAGAATCACACAAGCTGTCTGGGTCAGTGAGGAAAATTAGGTCTTTCTTTCCTAATATCCAGAGATCTAGAGAAAATGGGTAATCATTTTTAAGTCACTACCCACTTTTCATGTGTTTGTATATATACACGTGTGTGTACACATTTCCATAGAGAACCATATTCCTTTTGCATATGTGGTGATTTGGAATAGAAAACAACAAAGAACTGGGAATTACAGTTTATACTTGCTCCACAGCTACTATAAAAGCTGCCCAATGAGTGAAGACAGCCTTATAATTCATGTGTTAAATGGGAATCCCAAATGACAGTGAATTTGTACATAGTCTGAGATTTTTCCCAGAGCTCCAAAATTGTATGTCTAAAGTTCATCTAGGCAATTTTCATATAAAATGTTGACTGAAACTCCATTAATAGCTTTTGAAGAGCAAACTGCATTTATTAACTAAATTTGAGCCAGAGTTTAAGAGATCTACTCCAGTTTCTGTAAAATTTTAGAAGGATGAATCCAGATCTTAAATATTCCTAAGCTTTCTCTTCTACAGTAGCCTTGCTCACTTGGGCTTACAACAATATTTTGAAAGTTCAGTGTTACAGTGATTATTCTAAAGTCGAATATTACAAAAATTACTGGGTCCTAAACTAATTGCTTTACATGCTAATCACCTGTTTTGTTATCTTTAATAGGTTTTCATTAATACAGGATTATTTTTCTTCACTTTTATATGACTCACATTTTGGTGGTTTGGAATATTGGGATTCAAATTGTCAGAATTATTTAAACTTTCTAGAATTTTGAAGTATTTTTAAATATACTTCTTTGAAGTATATTTGTAACTAAGGTACAGTTAAATTAATATTTTATAATTTGGCATTATATTAAACCATGGATTTAAGTATCATTAGGATATTTGTGACTGTAAGGTTTTAAGTTTTACTGAGACATATAAAGAGGATAATTTGAAGATTTCAAATTTCATTGTTAGTGTACATCTGTTTATGCCTTTTTACATTATAATATATTAACAGTTGATTATTTTTACCTTACAGACCTTGTATACTACTGATGGATTCACTCAGAGGCCCTTCTCGGTCAAATGTTGTAAAAATTCTAAGAGAGTAAGTACATAATTGCACCTTGTACTTTGTATTCTGGTTGTGACTGAAGGACTATATATATATGTATATTCTTACTATATATGCATTATTGCAGGTATTTAGAAGTGGAATGGGAAGTAAAGAAAGGAAGCAAAAGAAGTTTTTCCAAAGATGTTATGAAAGGTTCAAATCCAAAAGTACCCCAGCAAAACAACTTCAGTGATTGTGGTGTATACGTATTACAGTATGTAGAGAGCTTTTTTGAGGTTGGTTTCAGTTTGTTGAATCGCATATAATAAATTATAAGACATTTTATTCAACCTTATATTAATGTAATAAAATGTAATTTAAAACTATAATATATTTTAAGACTAATGTTTCAAAAGTTACTCCAGGAGGCAAAAATCCCCAAATCAGAAAGTTCTTAAGACATCGAAAGTTGTATTATATGTAAGACTTGTTGACTTCATTTTTTTCATTATTGATCAACTCTTCCTCTCTACTGACTTATTCCATGATTTAGATTATCATTTTTACCCTCTTTTTTACCCATCACAGAATTATTACTGCTATACTTTTATTCACTATCTTCATTCCTACAAACCCTACTTGCTTCTCAAATCTCTCTACTCTGTCTTCATCTCATCTTTCAATTTTTTTTTTTTTTAAGAAAGATCTAACTGGCTTTATTTTATAAGCAGTCATTACTCAGGTCAGCATCCTATCTAGATATTGAAAGGGATTGCACTAAATGGATGCTAATTATAGACAGAGAGTAGGGTAAGGCATTTAGAAAAAAAAAAATTATTTTAGGTATAATTATATTCCCTCAGGAGCAGGCAGGGGACTCTTTTGCTGACCTGGAAACTCTTTATTGATAGGTGTAGGATTACACTCTGGGCAAGGCTAAAACTGTAGTGAGGTTAGGTATTACGTCTGTTGCCCCCACATATCCCTTCATGAAGGATTACATCCTGAGCCTGTTTTGTCTGTTTTTATCAGACACACACACACACACACACACACACAGAGTTCTTGATCATACCTTCAGGATCAAAATTTAAGGTGTCAGCACTGTCTATCTACCTCATCTCAGTTTTTGCTGATCAGGTCAGGATCCTGTGTGGTATTCATGGGTCATTTAGACCACAACCTCAGTTTCACATTCTTTAAGTCCATCCTTCTCTTCACTCTTTCTCTTAGGTTCTAATCTCAGAGACATTCATCCTTATCTTTATATTGAAATTGTTCCTGACCTGTTGACTTCAAAGTTATAGTATCACATATACCTCTCAATATTTATTATAGTTATTTAGATTCCCTCTTTATCCCACTATCCAGTGTACCAATAAGTCCTATGAAATATTTTACTTAATGCTTAATATCAAGTATTTTCAATTTTTGATCCTGCCACCTCTTTTCAAGTACACTAGTAGCAGCATCATTGTTTTAAACTACTGCCTTCTGTTTTTTACAATTGTTTTCCTAAAACCCCCATAGAATCAGGTTAATTTGTTTTAAATCTTTTTAGTGGTTTCTTATTGCTCATGGATTAAAGATCAAAATTTTTTCTCCAAGTAGTTAGAATGCTCTTACTACTGTCCAAGCTTATTTCCTATCATTCTTCCTCTGGTGTTGTATATACCACCCATCTGAATATCATTCAGTTTCTAACATTGTGTCATGCTATTTTTATTTTCTTTTTTTTTTTTTTAAGATTTATTTATTTGTGCATACACTCTGGCACAGGCCAGAGACTCAGGGGCGGCGAAAGACTTCATCAGAGACAGAGTGGGGAGCAGAACAGGCAGATCGAGGAAGTACACTGCTGAGGGGAACAGCGGGCGGGTCAGGAGAGGTCTGCCACGCCATGTGGTCACCTCCGGGGCAGACGGGAATCGAACTCATGCAGAAGTGATTTCAGCTTCTTAGTGCAGTGCTTTAACCCGCTGCGCCACCAGGGAGGGCCCCTTTTTTTTATTTTCTTTTACCTGGACTTCTTTCCTGCTACTTCGTTCATTCCTTAATTTGTCTAAATTCTACTCATTTTTCAGTTCTTCACTTAAACATTAGATCTTCTTGGAATTGTTTTAAATCCAGATATATATATGTATATATATTCTCATAAGACTTTTTGTGTATCCTGTCATAGTACTTGTCATGTTTATTGTTTTAATGGAGTTATCTAAAACCAGGGTCAGTAAATCTTTCTTCATAAAAGGATAGAGAGTAAATATTTTAGTTTTTACAGCCATATGATCTCCATTCTACTCTGTTTATTGTTGTGGCATGAAAACATCCACAGAAAACATGTAAATGAGTTAATGTGGCTATGTTCTAGTAAGATTGTATTTATCAAATATAGGCAATAAATAGAATTAAACAGATTGGCCATAGTTTGTTGATCTCTGGAAATAGACTATAAAATGTATAGGAAGAAAACTGTGTTCTATTCCCAATGCCTAGTACCACGTGATGAGTAAATACATAGTAAATGAGTTGCTGAGTTTTCATTTTTAACTATGGAATGCCTTTCTGATTAAAAGTAATGTATGTATTATAATTTTCTAATGTGCAGTCTTTTGGTATTTTCAGAATCCAATTCTCAATTTTGAACTACCTATGAATTTAGCAAATTGGTTTCCTCCACCAAGAATGAGAACAAAAAGAGAAGAAATACGAAACATCATTCTTAAGCTGCAGGAAGAACAGAGCAAAGAGAAAAAGAAGCATAAGGACACTTACTCAACAGAATCATCTTTAAGTGAAGGAGCAGAACAATATGTCAACAATATCTCAGATTGACCATTTCTGATGCTTGTCAGTATTGCCTTCAGAAACTGAGTAACTTTCAACTTTGGATATAGACAGTAAAGAACTGAAGTGCTCACTACTCACAGTGATTTGGAAATGTTAATGCTTGTATAAATGTCATATAATTAATTTTCAATGGAGTATGTATTAAGTAAAAGTGTAAATATGTTAATGAGGCCAATTTTTCCAACATTTATAATTATTTTTTTCACTTGTTAGGAAGCTTTTGTTATGTATTTTCTGTTAATAGTACTGAAAATTGGAATTTCAAAACACAAATAAAAAGAAAATATTTATAGGAGGAAATGATTAATTTGATATTCTTTAGTGAATTTGTACTAAATTTGTTTGGGTGTGTTGTGTTTCATGGGAACATTTGAGTATGATAATCTTTTAGCCTTTTGCATTTGTTCTAAAAACCTTAATATGAAAATAAGATTAAATCTACGATATTTTGAATAAGAAATACACCTTCTATGCTTCACAGCAAGAAAAACATAGCTTAATTCATACATTCCCTTTGTGTTCAGAAACCCCCAAAATAATATAATTTACACAAATATTTAAGAGCAGTAAAAGAGCAATTCAAAGAAAAGTAACCTTGAATTACATACTAAACAATTATACATTATTGACCATTACCTTTCTGGAGACCTCACTCAATTTTGCACTTTGATAAGTGCAGCTTGAATTTCAAATATCCCATTGTCATTTTTCTATGTTATTGCTGAAAGTATGTTATAACTTTGATAAAATTAAATTGCTAAACATTCATAATCTGTATGAACACAGGAAATCAAACAGGAAATTTGTTATTTTTTTGTTTTCTCATGGCTCTTTTTGTACTTGTTACCTTGATAAAAAAAGTTTTAGAATATCTGTGTTTGATTTTTCATGTAAATTATTTTTTATATATGAAAGTAAATACCATCTAAAATCAGTTGCATATGAAAAGCAGGGGGAAAAATCATTTAATCTCTTTTTAAAATAGTAATATGTGATGGCTTTGATATCAGGTGTACAACTCATGAAGGGAGATCATTCCATCATTAAAGTACATCAGCAGTTATCTTTAAACCATCCATCTCTGGCACTGTAACCAAATTTAGGTGACTTTCTTCAGTTAATAAAGTCTGATAACATGTTTGGATTAGATCAGGGATTTGGTTAACAACAATCAAAATCTTTTGAGACACACTTATTAAGGGAAATATAAAATGTAAGCTTAGCAACGGCATTGTTAGTACTATTAATTATACGTGTTACTTTGAATTACCTTAATATTTTTATTTCAAATTACATTATCTCTTAACAAACCCTGATAGCAATAAGCAAAATTAACATGCTGAATTATTCTTTAATGTTCTATATTTTGTCAGAATGAATGTAAGGTACTGAAAAAAACTAATCTAAAATGCTTAGCTTTTTAATTTCTAATGGTTACATTTTGTGATTTTAATTTTTTTGGTAAGTTAAAAATGTAACTTTTCCTCTGAGCTAATGCTAGGCAATTACATTTTGACATTCAAAGTATAAATAGCTTACTAGAGGCATCCAGCTATTTGATAGTATTTCACCTACCCCATGTAAAATTCTGTTTTACAGAGTTTTTCTAATAACTTGAAATATATATTAAAATCTTGGGAGACTGCCAGGTTGATCACCAAAACTAGACTTGAAAATGCTACTTCTTAAATAACTGTGTATTTTGATATGTCTGTATGTAAAGTATTAACCTTTTAAAATGTGTTGTTAGCATTTAGAATTTTTGAAATAGAATTTTAAGTTTAGAGGTTTGTTACTAGACACTGAAACTGCATAACGAGTATCTGGTGTCTTAACTAATTAGATCTGTTGTATTTGTTTTCTTGTTGGATAGAATGACAGTTAATCATTTTTAGAAGAGTTTTATATTACTAGCCATAAAATTTGTATGTGTCTTAGCTCCTGGTGGCTTAGGAGAAAGGTGGCATTTAGTATTTCCCCTTTGATATTGAACAAACAGCAGAAAAGTTAGTTTTAACTTCACATAAATTTAGATTATTTGAAAGGATAAACTAATTATCTAAATTTTCTTGTTTTAAGTCACCAAAATGAATTCAGTATTCTTGTAAAACTACTAATCTGACAATTGTAAGATGTAATATAAAAAGAAATAACATTTAATTTCCCAGAACTTGATAATTTAAAGTGTCAGACAATTCACTGAACAGGAATAATAAAACATTTTAATCTGTATGACCAAGAGTTGGTGGGATAAAGCTATTAGAATATAAGGATAGAATAACAACTCTTGAGAGAGGAGGTGGTAATGTATTGTAGGTCTAGAATCAACAACAAGGTTGCTGTATAGATCACTGAGGATAAAAGGAAAGGGAGCAGACCACTATAGGAGCAGCCTACAGATTTTCTAGCCAAATGGATATAATTCTAGACAATAGAACTCAGAGGCAAGAATAGATTATTAATACAGAAATCTGCTAAATTATACTGAAGTTTTCCAGGATTTTCCTTTCTGTTTACCATTTTCTTACTCAGGGATGAAGGGGTTATGAAAACTCTTTGAAATTTAATAGCAGAGGAAGAGCTGTCTGATCAAGTGAAAGAAATGTGTTAGTACCTAGGGGAAAAGCAGTCCTATCATTTTCATTGTGATAATCAGATCAAGGAGTACTGGTAGAATACCCTAACCTATTAAGGAAACCATAGTGCAGGGTACTTAGGAGAAAATAGCATAAGCCCATTGTCCAAACACTAAATAAGAAAATTAAAAACAGGACCCTCCCTGGTGGTACAATGGATTAGAACACAGCAACTGCAAGCTGGTTGGAGCCGCTTCAGTGCAAGTTCAATGCTAGGCCCTGGAAGAGATCCATATGGCACTGCAGACCTCTCCTGACCTGATGCTCCCCTCAGCAGTGTACTTCGTCATTCTGCCTGTTCTGCTCCCCACTCTGTCTCTCTTGAATACTCACCCCCTACCCCAACACCTCTGGCCTATACCCCAGTTCTGTATGTATAAATAAATCTTAAATGCTCTTAAGTGCAAGTTAAGTAGAAAATCTCCTTTAAAAAAAATAAAATAATTTTTTTTGTCTTTATAGCAAATAAATTATCCTTGCTGCAAATGCCTATAGTAATACATTATCCAAACGATGATTTTTTTTATCTAGATATGTGCATCAAAATCACTTGGGAAGATTTTCAGAATATCCTTACCTATCAGAATATCCTTCAATCTCATTGGTGTTCTGTGCTCTCTATATTTAGATTACTTTAATCTTTTTTCAGAAATCTTTTTTCAGTGTATACTGAAAAACCACTCGAGATCTTATCATAGGGCTTGTCTACATCTTCTTATCTCAAATGCTATAAAATACCAACTTTCCACCCCCAAAATCTAATTTCACATCATACTAGTTTATGAAATTGGCTATTATGAAATCATGAAGAATTACATAGAACATCACTAAAATGTGCCCCCCCCCAAAAAAACAGATGTTAGATGCCTTTAATTTTTAAAAAGGACAAAGATTTCTGTAAGTTTATAAAACATGCCATGTCGTGTGGGTCAGCTTCCTGGTGGGGGTTGGAACTTGTGCTGTAATGGCTTTGGAGGCTTCATAATGCGATGTTTTAACCTGTGCCACCAGGGAGAGCTGATATGAAGACTTTTACTTCTGTTTATATCTGAATCTCTCCATTGCTATTTTACACCTGCAATTTCTCCATCATCTGTCTAGGATTAAACTGCAATAGACAAACTATATTTAGAAACATTTTTTAATCTTATGAAGAATTTGTGTAAAATTTTACTCATTACAAAGTATCAAGTATTTTTATTAGTATTTTCAATTTTTTAGTAATGGAAAGTTTTTTCAACCTGTTGTAAACAATATAATCATCTTTAGCTTTATATATGTTGGCAGTAGAGGAAGAGACTGATCCAAAACAAATCAGATGAAAACAAATTGATTCTTAAATATTCAATAAATATTCTGAGTACCTACTTTGTGCTAGATGTTAAGAGATTTAAAACAGGAAGCTAAAAAGATACCATCTTCTCTGATAGGATTTCTTTATTGTATAGTGAGAATGACATTAATCAGCTTCACAAATTAATTTCAAATAACTACTGTAAGCCTTATGCTTACAGCATAAGCAGATGACCTGAATGAGAAAACTACATAGTTTCATGATGATCAAAGATTAAGACCTGCAATAATGGAAATACAGCTAACCATGTACTTAGTTGGGAAAGCATAAGACTGTTAAGAACATTAATTCCTCCCTAATATAACTACAATGCAATTTTATAGTAATACTTGTAGTACTAGTAATGTTGCTTTGATTAAATTATCTCAAAGTTTATATAAAAAAGGCAAAATGTCTGTGAGAAACCAGGAAATGAGGTTTCTCTTTTTTTGAAAAAATATGTGTAGGTAGCATACATTTATGAAAAAGCCACTATAAATCAATCAATATGGGATCTGGGAGCAATACTGATAGAAAGAAGTAACTTATAAAAAAGCAGACTATGGACCTCCCTGGTGGTGCAGAGGTTAAAGTCTCAGCACTATCAAGCTATCACCAGCCACTGTGATCCCAGGCCATGTAGATAACCCACATGGTGTAGCAGACCTCTTCTGTCTTGACCACTGCTCCCCTCTGCAGTGTACTTCTGTAAATCTGCCCCTTCTGTTTCCCACTCTGGTGAATCTTCTCATGCAGCCCTCCTGTTCCCCCACCTCCCACCTCTGGCCTGTACCCTAGCTCTTGTATGCATAAATAAATAAACCTTAAAAAGAAAAAGAAGAGGGCCCTCCCAGGTGGCGCAGTGGGTTAAAGCACAGCACAGAGAAGCTTAAGCCACTTCCGCGTTCGACCCTGGCCTGCCCTGGGGAGATCCACATGGCGAGGCAGACCTCCCCTGACCCCTGACCCGCCCGCTGCTCCCCTCAGCAGTGTACCTCGTCAATCTGCCTGTTTGGCACCCCACTCTGTCTCTGGTGAATCCTCTCACCCTTCGCATCTCTGGCCTGTACCCCAGTTCTGTACAAATAAATCTTTTAAAAAAAGAAAAAGAAACCCAGGGCAAGACTGACTTCATGCACTGGAGAGCCATCCTTTCAGTGATAAATAATGGCTATCAGATGCTAAATTTTTTTGCCAATCTTTTCTCTTTTTTTAAGGTTAATTTTTTATTTACTCATACAAGAACTGGAGGTGTCAGCCAGAAATGCAGGAGGGAAAAGGACTCACCAGAGGCAGAGCAGGATGCAGTATAGGAGGATCTACTAAAATACACTGCTGAGGGGAGCAGAGAGTGAGACAGGAGAGGACTGCTGTGCCATATTGGTTAGCATCCTGGCCAGTCATTTAATTCATGCTGCTGTGGCTGGCGACAGCCTGACAATGCTGAGACCTAACCACTGTGACCCCAGGGAGTCCCTGCCAAGCTTTTTTTTATAGT
This sequence comes from Condylura cristata, assembly GCF_000260355.1. NCBI lineage: Eukaryota > Metazoa > Chordata > Mammalia > Eulipotyphla > Talpidae > Condylura > Condylura cristata. Next base: position 30,078,955 of record NW_004567102.1, read on the forward strand.
GACATCATCAATAAATGTATTTTAGATTTTGCCCATATGTAAAATCCAGTATCTATACAATACCCCCCTCCCCCAGTTCCCACCCTGCAATTTTCTCTCCCTTACACAACACACACAACTGAAAAACTTCAGGAACCAATTCCTATACTTTCTAAAGAGATATATTACAACAATGTCTGCTTTATTTTTCTTTAAAAATACTCTTAAAACTCACTACATGGATATTCATGCACAGTTTGAAAAACTCAAGTTTGGAGTTTTAAAATATACAGATTGCCCCTGGTAGTACAAAGGGTTAAGTTGCAACACTATTAAGCTATTGGCAGCCACTGTGGTATGAGTTCAATCCCTGGCTAGATAGCTGACACAAATAGCAAAGCAGGACCTCTCCCGTCACCCGCTGCTCCCCTCAGCCCAGTACTTCAGTCAATACCCGTTCTGCTCCCCATTTTGTCTTGCTGAATCCTCTCTTTCACGCACACACACACATACACACACACACACACTCCTCTGGCCTTCACCCCAGCTCTTGTATGCACAAATAAAAATAAAACCTTTCATTATAAATACACAAGAGTAAAATTTAGTCTAATGATAACTTGGGTATATTCATTTATCTATTGTATATATTATAAAAACTTAAAAATTTTGATTGTAGGTTTAAACTGTATCATACTGCTTTGAAGATAATTTTGAACTTTGGAAATTTGAGGGCCGAACCTACTGAGGCAGAGTGTTCAAGCTGTCTGGTAACTGGCACAATCAAATTAGCCTTATCAATACATTAACTTAAAATATTTGCTTCAAAATACTGAAAAGCAAAATTAAATTTTTTTATTGTAACCAGAAATGACCTCAGACATTTTTATGAACTTGCTTGAGTTAATTAACTTAGCTTGATTATGTTTGAATTATTAATAAATATACAAGTATAATATTTAATTTCATGACAAATGTGTGCAAGACAAATTATTTCTTTGGAAAGACCTATTTTTCTCAGAATTATAAAAAGATTTTTCAGACCCTATGTGGTGGCGCAACAGTTTAAAGCATAGCACCATGAAACTCACCTCAGCTGCTTCACATGAGTTCCATCCCTGGCCAGGGAGGTGACCCACATGGCGTGGCAGACCTCTCCTCACCTGCCTGCTGCTCCCTTGAGCAGTGTACTTCCTAGATCTCCTGTCTTGCTCCCGGCTCTGCCTCTCTCACCTCTGGCGGGGATCCCATTTCTGTATGCATAAGTAAATAATTCTTACCAAAAAAAAAAAAAAAGATTTTTCTATTAAAGAATGTCATTTATCTTTATCTGACTCTTCTAAAGATGGCTAAAAGTTAATGAAAATGTCTCAGCTAGTTATTTTCCCTTTTTAGATATAAAAATCTATTTGAAGCACAATTTACTTAGAGTTAGTGAATCATTATTGAATGTATAAACTCAATGAGCCCACTCATGTAACCATCAATAAGATTAAAAGAAGAACATTACCAGCACTTCAGGAGCCTTCTATGCACCTCTTCTTAAATTACAAGTCCTGTTTAACATGTCATTTTTAATAATGAGTAAATATGATAGATAAGAATTAAATTACTTTTCAGCAAACATTCATTACATATAATCCAGTTCTTCCTGCTGCATTGATGCTGGCCTTAATACATGACTTTCTTTGACCAAGCTTTTTTTAGATTAGATAATTTAGATTAGATTAGAATGTGGGCAGAAGTTCCAGTCTGTCAATTCAAAGCCAGGACTTTAAGAGACAAGGCATGTTTTTGACCTCTGACATGAGAACAGATCCTAGGTAGTCACTGGGCTTTCTTCCTGAATGCAGAACGAGACACCTAGAACAATGAATTACCAGCAGCCTGAATTAGAGTTGCCTCAGGTGACCTATATACCTGCAAAGGAGAAAAATGAGTGCTTTTTGTTATATGCTATTGAAATTTTGTTGGCTACACAGCAAAGACTGACTAATATAATAATTATTCTGTAAATCTCATCAAAGCCTAAGTAAATGAAGTCAAGATATTCCTCTGTGAATGCACTAACTGCTTTGTTCACTTCAAACTGATGTTAATCATTAACTACAAGATAATATTTAATACTGGCATGTTTAATTAGACACTTCCTGGTCAGTGATTTCTTGATACTTCCTTGATCTATTTCAAGGAAATAAGGCAAGGAAACCACCCACTACCTAACTTTTAATTTATTTAACAAATACTTTTTTCAGAAGTGTATTGTGTGTCACTGATTTGTTCAAATAATACTCCTGATGTCAGGTCTTTTACTGTTTTTATAATATCTACATAGTATTTTTTGGCATTACATAGTGTCAATTTTGAAATTTTCACTCATAACCCTGAAAGAAGTCACAATTTATTTTCATTTTATATTTCTTGTAAAATAGCAATATCACAGAAATTTTATCACACATGAAACAGAATGGTGACTGGTGAAAGTAAAGAATCCTTTGAAAATTCATTTTTGAGACTAATGAAATTAAATATATAAATAAATCTTTATAAATATTGAATCACCTGTGAAATAGCAATTTAATTCTAAATTACAATTTCTACAGAGAACTGGACACAGCCTCTTCTCTTCTATACAAAATTTTAAAATGCTCTAAATATATTAATTTCTGAAGGACCTCCACTATCAAGAATACCTGCCAGAGTTCAAGTTCATTTAGTTCAATTCCATTCTGCTAATGTTTACTAAGTTAATTCCTTTTATGTCCCAGCAGGTTCTGGATGTCCAAATTCCAGTAATATTTCAGTGAGCTCACAAGCATATGCATGAAAAATTCAACATAATAGGAAGTATGCTAGCCTGGATTTCTGCACAGGATATGTCCTATGCATTAAATCCAATATGAAAGTTGAATCATATTTATCTTAATGCCTTAGTAAGTATTAAGCAGTCAGTGAAACTCATTAACTTTAACTTGTAATTCAGTTTTGGATTAGTTTATAAAAACATAACTTTGCAGATTTTAGACACTTAAATTTTTGGTGTGTTTCCTAAACTATGTAGGCTATGGAAAACTGACATTTTTGAATTGTGTCACTGCATTCTTCATGTAGATCTTCTATTTATAAAAAATGTATGTTTACAGTTTCCCTTCTCAAAATTTAATTTAAAGCCTGTCTTTCTACTTTCTCAGAGTTTCTTTAAGGTGTATGTTTGATCTTTAAAGTTAAGTAATATTCACAAATTCAGTTACAATCACTTACTCATAGTATGCAGCAAAAATATTCAGCTATTTATCTCAGTGTATTCATAACAAGAAGTAGTAGATTCATAACAAAAAGGCCTTTTTTAAAGATTTATTTATTTGTACATACAGAACTTGGGGTACAGGCCAGAGGCTCAGGGGCAGCAAGAGACTTCACCAGGGACAGAGTGGGGAGCAGAACAGGCAGATCGCCGAAGTACACTGCTGAGGGGAGCAGCGGGCGGGTCAGGAGAGGTCTGCTGCGCCATGTGGTCACCTCCGGGCTGAAGTGGCTTTAGCTTCTACGTGCTGTGCTTTAACCGGCTGCGCCACCAGGGAGGGCCACAAAAAGGCTTTTTAGGACAAGAGAACTCTTTGTACAGGTTATATGTTTTGTATAAGTTTCTATGAATTTTTAAAAAGATGTGTTTATTTTTATGTATACAGAACTGGGGCACAGACCAGAGGTGCAGGGTGTGCGGTGAGAGGATTCACCAGAGACAGTGGGAAGCAAAACAGGAAGATCTTGTGAAATATACCACTGAGGGGAGTAGTGGGTATGTTAGGAGAGGTCTGCCACACCATGTGGGTACCTCCCTGCCTGAGGATCGAACTCATGCTGCAGTGGCTTCGGATAGTGCCATAGTGCTGCACCCATTGTGCCACAGGGAAGGTCCCTGATTTATTCCTTTTAAAAGATTTTCTTTATTTCTGCAGAGATGAACAGGGGTACAACACAGAGGTGTGGGGCTGAGAAGATTCACCAGAGTCACAGTGGGGAACTGAACAAGCAGATCTACTGAAATACAGACCCTGGTTGCCATAACTATCCATATGACTGTGAATTCTCTGTCTCTCTCTTCCACTCCCCATATCGCCGCCCCCCCATCCCAAAGCCCAGATTCCAAATTTCAGGGGACAAAATATAATACACTTAACTGAGAAGGACTTTGGCCAAACTCAGTTTCCAAAGTATGAGGTAGTCTTGCACCCACCAAAACTCAAAAATTAAGGGCTCTTTGAAAGTAAGAAATATAATACCTCAAACTATAAAGATGTAATGGGGGCTCTCCCTGGTGTTATAGCCACTGCAGCATGAGTTCCATCCCCAGCCTGGGAGGTACCCACATGGTGTGGCAGACCTCTACTAATCTGCCTGCTGCTCCTCTCAGCAGTGTATTTCAGTACACCACACCTGCCTGTTGTGCTCTCACTCTCTCTCTGGTGAATCCTCCCACCGCCCTGGCACCTCTGGCCTGTACCTCAGTTCTGTAAGCATAAATACATCTTTAAAAAAAAAATGCTCAATATTTTAAATAACTCTTACAAGGGGAAACAAATATTAAAGCATAATTGTAAAGTCACTTAATCAGTGCCATACTGATAGTATGAAGTGGGAGCTCTGCAAAGTAGGGGGAAAGAGAAACTAACTCTGCTAGGATCAGAGAGAGAAAATATTCCTCAGAAAGAGTTGAAATTGAGAGGAGACTAGCTCTGGAATGCTTGAATTCCTTTGTTGTTGGTAAGTTCAGGTTTGTGAAGGCTATGTTCCAACAAATGAGATTTTTTCTTTAAGATTTTATTTATTTATGTGTATAAGAAGTGGGGTAAACTTTGTAATAAATTAAAAAAACACAAACAACAAAAAAATAAATGTGTATACAGCAGAAGAAAAAAAAAAAAGAAGTGGGGTATAGGCCAGAGGTTCAGGGAGTGAGAGGATTCGCCAGAGATAGAGTGGGGAACAGAACAGGCAGAATGACTGAAATACACTGCTGAGAAGAGCAGTGGGTAGGACAGGAGAGGTCTGCCACACCATGTGGGTCATCTCCCTTCTGAGGATGGAACTTGTGCTGCAGTGACTTTGGACAGCTTTATAATGCTGTGCTTTAACCACCAGGGAGGGCCCGCATACAAATGAGTTTTAATTGACCTGAAAGGAACCAGTATTTGGTAAAGGTGCTGATAACAATCAGACTTTGGAGGCAAAGTAAGTTGTCTAAGGGTAGTGGAAAGTGGACTAGAATGAGTTTAGCAGAGGCCATGTTTAGAGTTCAGATAAAAAGGGCCTCCCTGGGGGCACAAAGGGTTAAACTGAAGCATATGAATTTGTCTGCAGCCACTGCAGCATGAGTTCGATCTCTGGCCAGGGAGGTGACCCACAAGTGGCTCGGCAGACCTCTTCTGTCTTACCTGCTACTTCCCTCAGCAGTGTATTTCAATAGATCTGCCTGTTCTTCTCCCGCACTCCATTTTTGGTGAATTTTCTCACCCACACCTCTGGCCTTTACCCCAGTTCTTGCATGCATAAATAAAGGAAACTTTTTTTAAAAAAGAATTCAGATAGGGCCCTCTCTGGTGGAGCAGAGGGTTAAGGCACAGCACTAAGAAGCTAAAGCCACTTCAAGCATGAGTTTGACCCCACCCTGGAGGGTGGCGGCAGACCTCTACGTGTTGTGTCAGACCTCTCTCTCCTGACCTGCCCGCTGCTCCCCTCAGCAGTGTACTTCATCAGTTAGAGATTAACACATTAACTTAAAAGTAATTTGTCATAGAATGAGCTGAATTCAATCACTCCAAAATGAGGTTGAGGATGGGAAGGAATACTGGGTGACTTAAATATCACAACTTTGTGAGATCTGAGTATATAGTCGAGGGAATCATTTGAGGGAGTTGGCAGGATAATGAGAATGAGTTTCTGTGCAGAGTTCAATCATCTTACATGAGGAATTGTCAACAAAGATGCAGTTGAAGCTGTTGAAAGCAGGCATTAGTCAGGAGGAATGTAGAAGCTCTTTACATATTTATGATTGGGATTCCTATAAAGATGAAGGAAAAAAAAACACTAAATGTTTTATATATAGTTTCAGAGCAGGCACTTTGAGTCCCCATTTATGATAGGGGGCTATAGGCTTCAGTTTAGGAATCCCTGAGGTAGCACAAGGAGATGCTGGGAAAAGTCTTATAAATATTTAATGTAACAACAAAGTTGAAAAAATTTACAAATATGATATGATTAAGTTGTTTAGAAGAGTTTTGGCATAAATATGACAAGTTACATCTATCATACTTAACAACAGTATATGCAATTTTCTAGAATTGTCAACCCTTTTGTGGTATTTGTTCATACATTTGTCTCATTCATTCAATAATAATAATAATAATGATAATGATAACAATGATGGTTTTTTTAATAAGTGCCTACCAGGTAAAAGCCTTCATGCCTGGCATTAGGAACACGAAGGCAAATCCCCTATACTGCCATCAAGGAACTTCTAGTCCAATTGGGGGATACTTACAAATAAAAGAATACTGAAAAAAGTGTTAGAAGAGATATGTGCAATTGGTGCAGTGAGAGAGGGGAAAGAACACCAATTTGCACCTAGGAAGGTGAAGGTTAGGGAAGACTTCTTGGAGGGAAGACTTCTTGTTCTGATGGATTAATTGAATTTAGCCTGGCAACACTCCAGTGAAAGATATTACAGGTCACGCAAATACTTCAGAATGCTTGAGTTAAGTACCAGAAATGGAGGACAGTGTATGGAAATTAGATGGGACAGGTAAGAAGGGCTAGGCAGCAATCCAAAATGCAAGTGACTCCTAACACTGGCAGGAAACACTGTGGGAAAAGCCTGGTTTAGAACAGCTTCGAGCAGCTTAGGGCAGTGAAGACTGGGGAATAATTAAGAGGTATTCTAGTTCAATTAAAAGAAAAATCCAAAGAGATCCTTCACTGTGTAGCCAAACAAAAGCAGTAAAATGACCCTGTAAGATGTTAGAGTCTGGAGACTTTACACCAGGATAGTGTTATGACTTTCTGGGAGCTAAAAAAGATGAGTACACAATCAGACTTTTATTTTATAAAATATAAACTTGGTGGCATTGTAGAGATTGGATTAGAAAGGGAGAAGAGTACAAGCTGGGGAACTGGTTAGGTGGCTGAAGCAGTATGCAAGATCTGAACAGATGGTGCCCTGAACGAAGATAATGGTACTAGATACAGAGAGGAACTGGATACCTGAGAGAGGGAGGGAGGGAGGGAGGGGGAGAGACAGAGACAGAGACAGAGAAACAAGTAAAAGCACTCATTAAGAGGTTAACAATGGGGGACAAAGGGGAGAAAAAAAATCACAAGTCATCACTCAAACTGTATGGCTGTCTGTTGGTCTCTCAAATCTTTTCATCTTAAATCCAAAATAAATCATAACTGAATTAAAATTCTCTCCTAGTTCTTTTTCTTTTCAAACTTATCTTCAAATCTTGTTTTACATATTTTCCATCTACCTCCTAACAATCTGTAATTAAATTTCTGAGATTGCTGTAAATTATTTCCTTTCTTGGTTTTCCTTCCTCTTTCTTTGTGCTGTACTCTTAATGCTAAAATAGCTCATGCGAAACATCTGAATATATGAAACTTTTCTCCTTAGAATCTTGTCAATTACTTGGTGTCCTAGTTTCGACCTGAGCAATGTTGCGGGAAAGGGTGGAACAGTCTTCTGGGAAGTATTCTAATCATTTTTTCAACTAAGGTGACATTTAGCGTTACAATCAATTGCCATTTCACTTTAAGAGAAGTTTCCTTTCGTCGTAAAGGCAATGCATGTTGTCCTCATGTATTTCAGTTTCTGCACAGCTACTTCATATTTAATTTTCATACATGACTGAGAAATACGGAGCCAAAGGAAAGCAAAATTTCTTTTTCAGACCCTCTGCTCGCAAAAGTAGAAGAGCCAGTCTGTTGCGCTGTTGAGGTTCCTCCCTCAAGGACAGCCAGCTTCAGCCTACCGAACTGGAGCCGCGCTCCCGTCCTCCCTTTTCAGAGACTCGGGGTCTGTTCATGAACCGTCCGGGAATAACTTTCTTGATCTTTGAATTGATTCTTGCCGCGGCCGGTCTACTGAGCCGGCGAGGACTTGCTTTGCAGGGGCTCGAACAATAAACTCTGCAAACAATAACGCTTCGCAGCGGAGGGCCGGGACCATCCTAGGCCGGTGGCGGCCCCTCCCCGCGCCCCGCCGCGCCCCCG
>NW_004567102.1:30087384-30095121 GCF_000260355.1 Condylura cristata
GGGCCGGCGGGCGGAGACCGACTCGGGATCTGTCCGAGCAGGAAGCGAACTGGAGCCGGGTCGCCGCCACCGCCCCATCTCTGCGCTCCTCTGCGTCATCGGCCTTTTCGCTCACCCCGCGGACGCTCACCTCTCCCTCCAGCCTCACCCGACAGGTAGCCTCGCCGCCGCGCACCTGCCTCCGCGCCTCACCGGTGAGTGTCCCGGGCTCCCCGGTGCGGGGCGTCAGCGCCGGGGCCTCGCTTCTCCCGGCCCGGCCCTGCTTCTTGGTCTCCTCGGGCCGCCCGGGGCCGTAGGCGAGTTTCACCTTCCCAGGACGCGGGTGGATGCAGCAGGTGATGGGTGGGCCTGCGCGGCGGCGGCTTACGGTAGCGCCAGGGCGCTAGTTCTCATTTCCACTGGACAATGAGAGTCTCTTTTCATCGCTTTACCATCACCAAGGCACCTTTGTGTGTTTTTCCTGGCTGCCAGGTAGAAGCAGAGCACGCAGGTATTCAACTCTGACTTGGACGTTCCGTGATAGTTTTTTTTTTCTCATTTGTAAACAAGTTTACATTCATTGCTGGGTTAGTGCAGTTTGTTCTGGGATGTGAGGATCAGCTGCCACCACCAATAGTTTGATCATGATTGGACAACGATGCTGGGACAATCTAAAGCTCTAGTCGTGGTCTTTTAGTAATACGGTGCTTTGAGTATGTTAACTTACGTATTTGCTACTGAGCAAGCGCTTTTTTACATTTATGAAACTCTTTAAAGAAGGTGAAAATGCTCAAACTCGGATTCTAAGTAGGAAATAATTAATAGGACTACTTATGTACATTTTCAGAAATCATGTTACATTTATCAGCATAAAATATGCAGAGCTTTGTTTAAATTTAAACTACAGATATTAGGGGGAAACTAGGAATAGTGACCTAACTTAATAGAGTGTTGTACATGCTAAATAAAAGATTCATTTGCTGTTACACTCTGGTGGTGTATTGCAGTATATCTAAATATAGTTAGAGGTTTAAAGTTTTAAAAATTAGATATAGCCGAAACTATTTTAACACCATAAAATACAATCTTGAACTTGGGTTGGTGGTGGTCACGGTACAAAGGTTGGCAACAAAACGACATTTCTGTACAAATTAACTAAGCTTCATAGAAGTCTTGGGTTGTGGTTATCCAATTGGAAATTGTTTAGAGAAAAATTACCTTGGTGTCTTTTATCATTAATCTTAGAAACACCACAAATTGGGCTATCTCTAGACCTTGAAACAATGAAACTGTTTAAAATAACTTATTGACTTTTAAATATTCAGCTCATTTTGACTATTTTCAGTTGGGAAGGAGTTACATGCACAGTGGTAAACAAGTCATTTAAAAGGAAGTCTTTTGTATACTTGCTCTTTTCATTTGTGTGTTGTGACACATGCTAATTATTGTTCCCAGCTTTGTTTTCAAAATCTGATTTTTAAAAGGCAGTAACAGAAGTGATGAACGACTTCAAGAAAAGATGTTCATGATTAAAAATTCTAAATATATAATAAGTAAAACTACATAGTATACACATTCTTCATTAGTGTCGAGAAACACAAACAAGAAATACAGAATGATTGTAACATTCAATGTAAATTAATGGTGGGCATTACAAGTAGAAATCATAAATCCTAATCATTGGTGGAAATGGATTTTTCCTTTGTTTATGTTTATGTGATCAAGTTTTAAAATAACATTGGCCAGGAAATCTGAGAGAGGCTGAAGGCTCTTTTCTCATCCTGTTGTGACTTTGCCTGACGGCTGTAGTGTATCATGTAACCATTGTTTAGATAACTGGTCTGTCTCTGGGTTCTGATATACAACTTTATTCAGAGATGTTTAAAATTTTGACCATGTGAAGTTTGACTATGTATAAGCACCTTAAGCATTGAAAAAATTAGCCAAATTTCACTGTTGATAATTGAAACTATTTTTGATATGTAAAATGCCTGTTTTAAAAAGATTTGTAATCCTTGTGAATTTCACCTCTCTATATTAAAACATTTTAAGTAAAAGGGAAATTACTACAACTTTAATAAATCTCATACAGTTTGTGAGCTTCATAATCAGATACCTTTTCATAGTTTGTGAACTGGCCCTTTGATAGCATGTTTTGCCTATTTATTATGTATCTGCCATAATCAAAGCACTAACTAAGAAACTTGGGCTGAAAAATAATTTTCAAAGTTGGTGGTCTTTTCCCTTGTTGGAAATTTTGGCTCAAAAGCTAAATATTACTCATAGTCATCTAAGTCCAAAGGGATGAAGTCTTGATTCACACCCAGGTTTTCTGAGCCTAAAATCCCTATCCTTTCCTCCAGATCATGTTGCCTTGATCTCAGTTCATTTGGTATACTATTCAAATAAACCTGCAGAAGGTGGTGGTATGTTAAAGAATGTAGCCTGATGTTTGAGAAGACACACAGTAGTGAGGATGAAGGTCATGGATGTGGTTTTTGAAAATTTTGAATTCTACATATTTTGGATTTTTTTGTAATACTTAAGTGTATAATTTTTTTAAAAGATATATGTATTCGTACCAGAGCTGGGATGTAGGCAGAGATGCAGGGATTGACAGGATTCACCAGAGACAGAGTAAGGAGCAGCACAAGTGGATCTACAGAAGTACACTGCTAAGGAGAGCAGTGGGCAGGTAAGGAGAGGTCTGCTGCACCCTGTGGGCCACGTGCCTGGTTGGGGATGGAACTAGCTGCAGATAGCCTCATAACGCTGTTTAATCCCTGGCACCACCAAGGAGGCCCCGTAAGTGTCTAACTTTTAAGAGTCATATGATGTTGCTTTAACATTTTTGGTGTCAGTTCCAGAATGTTATACACATTATACATTTTCTATTTTGATGGGCTTATGGGGAACTGGAATTAGGCTATCATGTAACAGTTTTTCATTGTTGCGAAAATGAATAATCTAATGTTCCCAGGTTAGGAACTAAGTAGTTTTCCCCAAGTGATAGGGATCTGAAATCAACTAATGCTGTCCTTTGACTATTAGTTAATTTTGTAATCGTTGGGGGGGAGGTGGGGAGACTGTTCAGATTATGATTCAGTTGTCACCTGTACTTTTAGGGCATTTTTTGTTTTAATGACCTGTATTTGTTTCAGGAATATCCCTTGAGCATTAATAAGGACGAAAATGAGCATGCAAAGGCAGTCTTTTGTAACAAACTAGGAGTTTTGTTTCAGGATGACAATGTTGTTGGGTCAATGAACAGAAAAATGGCAGGATGACTGATTTGGGTGGCTACAGTTACAAGGTGTTTTATTATTTAGTTTGAACTATTAGGAATTTTGCATCCCTTGGATACCTATGTTCAACTGTAAATACAAAGCCGTCATCCAAGGGTTTAATATAAATTATTAAAGGATGATCTGTAACACATCTGCTTGTGTGTAGATAATCGAGAATCTAAGTAAAGTTAAATAAGTAAAGTTAAATAAGCTTAAATTCTGTTTTTGAGGTTTAAATACTGTTCCGAGGAACCAGAATGCATTGAATTTCAAACAGTTATGCTTTTCTTTGACAAATTTCAGTGGACCATTCATAATTTAAAAATTATTAGGTTATTTATGGTCTTCAAAACTAAACCTCATTTTCTTACTGGGGAGCATAAGAATCACATAAATGGTTTGAAAATTGATCACAACTCCCCCAGAAGTTCTCCCTGTGAGTACCAAAACATAGGAAATAAAACTGGAAGAACAAATCTGGCATCATTAGAAATCTTGCAAGGTTTAAAAGAGAGGACAACTCCTTTTCATGCAGAAGTCATTGCTCCAGTGAAACCAGCAGACTGGAGCACATTCCTTTGGTGATATTCATGCAGGTGAATATGCGTGGCCATGATGAATAATGTGCAAAAGGAAGGTGGTGCTCCTGGCAACTCTGGAGACACCATTTGTGTATGTCACTTAACTTGTCATTTATTTGAAAGTAATCTGCTGCTCAACTTTTACGAAGTAAAGTATTGCACTGGCACAATTTTAAAATTTCTTCGATATATGTGCATTTTTAATTTACTGAGGGCCCAACTGTGTCTGAAATAGGACTATGTGTGGAACTGTTTCTTCCTTGTAAGATAGAACTTTGAATTTAGGAAATAAGAACAGTAGCAGAACATAAAAAGAAATAGAAACAGTCATTTAAAATCTGAAGGTGTTTATGTGAAAAGATACCATGTTTGTAAAGCATATTATTCTTTTAGAATTCATTTTATGTACATATGATTCCTAACTTGATGAATTAGGTGTAGTTAATTTATTACTATTCAGCAGATGAGAAAATGGAGACAAAAAAAAAGAAGAAACTTACTCAAAGTCACCTGTGTGGCTGCTTAGTTGCATTGCCGAGAATCTGTTTCCATAGTACATTCTCTGCACCATTCTGAGTCCTAGACATTAGTTAAAGCCAGTCTCTTAGTAGTGCCTTATTTCATTTTTTGACTTTAATTTCTGGTACAGGGAAAATTCTGAAAAGTCAGGGCCATTAACCGTGATGATTGTTAATAGGTACATATTTTTGTAGAAGATAAGAATGATGTCTTACCATGGAACTGTGCTAATGTTTTTAGTAGATTCATGGAGCTGAGTTTTGTCAGTAACTTTTCTAGTTAACAGTATTTTTTTTTAAAGATTTATTTCTCTTTATGCTTACAAGAACTTGGGTGTAGGCCAAAGGTGCAGGGGGTGTGAGAAGATTCACTAGAGACAGATTGAAGAGCAGAACAGGCAGATCTATTGAAATAAACTGCTCAACGGAGCAGTGGGCAAGACAGGTCTGTGCCATGTGTGTTAGCTCCCTGGTGAGGGTTTGAACTCAGGATGCAGTGATATAATATGATAGTGTAGACTTAACATGTATTTTTAAAGAAAAGTCAATACAATTAGTTAAAAGAAAAAACTTACGGATTTTGAAAATAACTTCTATTATTGTCACATTGATATTGGTCTGATGTGTCCATTTCTTACACTCTAATGCACTAAGCTGTGTCTGCGATGGTACTTTTATGCCTTCCTTTATATTCAGCTAACAAATATTTGAGTGTCTGTCTTAGACTAGGCACTTTTCTAAGTGCCAACAATACAGTGATAAATTAAGTCCTGTACTGAGTGACATTTTATTGTTGTTTTGCATTAAGTTAATTATAGACTCATCATACTAGTATGTAATCAACAGGACTGACGCTAAAATTGGGACATAGACAGTCTTCAAAGTGGTACAGTTTAAGGACTACCCAGAGACTCATTTACCCTAAAATCTACTTTTGGACTTTGGCTGAGTTTCAGCACTGTTTTCTGCCTACTTCTGATAATGGAAATACATTCCATCTTTTACCATAGTCATTGGCTGAGAGGAAATAGATGGGATCTAGGGCTCATGTTGGGTTTTGTAAGAGAGGTGGTAGTTGGCCAAATATAATTTTAATAACAGCTATTGTTTATTGAGCTCTTGCTGTGTGTCACATACTATGTCAAGCAACTACTTTATGAACCTTAGCTCAGTTAATGACTATGTCACTGTAGTGCAGTTAGCATTATGACCCTTATTTTACAGATTAGAAACTGAGGCATTGAGGCATAGAGGCGTTAAATTTGCTCAAGTTCATAGCCAGTATTTGTGGAGCTGGAATTGGATTCCACATAGTACTTAGCATGCAGTAGGCATTCATGTGGAAAGAGTGCTGATATGTAGATATAGACTTGTGGTGCTCTACCATCACTCCATGTCACATCATGTAGTTGGGAGGCCTTGGTGTCAGATAGGCAAAGTCAAAAGAGATTGTAGGGTGATCTGGGGAGCTGGGAAACGGGAGAGGCCCAGGGAGGATATTTGAGGGTATGGTTTAGCTAACAGCTTGACCCTTAGGCTTAATCCTTTTTGTGACAGCCCTGATACTTCATTGCATTTGGGGCAAGTGATTGATTGTCTTGCTCTGGGTAGACCAGACTTGAGATGATCCTTATTACCTTGGTCAGGTTACTGAGTTTGACTCCTGATTTTTCATCGGTAAATAAATTAGAAGCGGCAATATTACCTCTGTCCAGAGAATAATACATGTAAAGCACATTTCATACTGCCTGGTTTACAGTGAACATTATTACTGTTACATTGTTTTTCTTTTTTGGTCAAGTTTAATGTGGAACCCAAAAGGACAAAAAAAGCAATGTATCTAGAGATTTGAGTGCAACCTTGAAGTTGACCATTTCTTTCTTTTTTTTTTTTAATATTTATTTATTATGCATACAATAAAGAACTGGAGTATAAGCCAGAGGTCCAGGGGGAGTGAGAGGCTTCACCACAAACAGAGTGGGGAGCAGAACAAGCGGGCCAGGATAGGTCTGCCACACCATGTGGTCACCTCCGGGATGGGAGATCGAACTCATGCTGAAATGGCTTTAGTCTCCTAGTGCTGCGGTTTAACCCGCTGTGCCACAAGGGAGGGCCCAGAAGTTGGCCATTTCTAAGTAGTTCTGAAATTTAGGTGTGCATCAGAATTATCTGGGGAATTACTAAAAATGCAAGTCAGGGAAGTGTGTGTGGGACCTGGGCATTAGTATTTTAACATGCTTCTCGAATTTGCTTGCATACCAAAATTTGAGAACAGCTGCTTTAAACTTTTTTTCAGACTCTGCTTAGGGAAGACTTCAACAAGAACAACAAGAATTGCTTGGATTAACCAGGCACTGTGTTCTAGAAGGAAGTGAAATACCAGAATCCCTTTATTGATTTTTTTTTTTCTTTTATGCTTTCATGGGGTATATCACATTTATCCTGAGGACAAATAGTGTTAAATTTCATACCTAATTCTAATTGCAGTGAATGTTTCAGCTTATTAACCTACTTTATTTGGAAGTGGGTTAGTAATATTTAATTTTTAAACAAACATACAAATAGCAGTTATATAAAAATAAATGCTTTAAAGATCTTAAGACCCTTTTAAAATTCTTTAATTTGGATTTCTTTATGTAACCTAACTGTTTTTGAATAACAGGACTTGGTATTGTTAGTCTCAACCAGCTATAGTCCCTGCAGGAAAGAGATTTCATCCTTAATGGTTGCAAATGAAGAGACTGCAGAGGTTAGGAAACAAACAAGGGGAGGTGAAGCACTCTGGGAATAGCCACGGAGAGAAGCCCTTAATTCTCTAGTGTACTGAACCAAAGAACTGGTATTATGAAAAGAACTCCTGGGAACTGTGGCTTTGAGGCAGCCAGGGAGGGAGGGGAAGTTTCCTGACCTCGGTTTGTTTTTTGGTCTTAACCAGTGACTTGCTTTGCTAGAACCAGGCTGAAGAGCCTGGTATTATCTCTGCAGGTTCATCCTTCTGGGAATGTATAACATTTCCTTGGTTCATTTTAAATAACTTTTAGCATTGTGATACATCTGCAGAATGATCAGGACTGCTTGACTCACACATACTTTTAAAACGTTTATTCATTTATTTCATCAAGCAGGTATTTTAGGAACTTTTGACGATCCAAATAACTTAACAAGAAACATTTTAGGTCTGCTAGCAGTCTTGATTGGGCAAAATAAATGTCTTCTATTAAAAAAAAACTTAATTAAGTTTTTAAAATTTTGTTAAAAATTTTCAACTTTGGAATCTGTGGTTCTAATTCTAAAGTTCTTCTCTTGAGAACACTCTTAATGTGTAATAGTTCATAGAAATAAGGCTAGTATGAAATATCCTTTCTCCGTATT
>NW_004567102.1:30095284-30232701 GCF_000260355.1 Condylura cristata
GGTCTCCTCCGGGGCAGGCGGCAGGCGGTAATCGAACTCATGCGGAAGTGGCCTCAGATTCTCAGTGCTGTGCTTTAACCCGCTGCGCCACCAGGGAGGGCCCTTTCTCCGTATTTTTAAAGATTCATTAAGTTTCTGTATAAATTGGTTACAGTCTGTTAAAGTTCAGCTGTATTAGTTGCTATTTGTTGTAGTTCAGCTGTTGTCTGCTTATGCCAGTTTTGTTATCTGATTTAAGGGTAAAGTCTAAATTCATGCTCTAGATGGATATGAAAAAACTGATATGAAAATAATTATCTACACCTATGTACATAGTAGGACAGTTTACAATTGCCAAGTCATAGAACCAACCCAAATGCCTGCAGCAGCTGAATGATAAACTGGAGCATATCTTCAATGGAATATTACATAGCTGTGAAGTAAGATTAAGCAGTGGCATTTAAGGACAAATGGATGAACCTTGAGGTGATTTTGTTGAGTGAGATCAGTGAAAAAAAGTGAAAGACAGATATTCAGTAGTTTCATTTATCTGGGGAATACAAATACATACACACATACACATAATATACAAAGGAACAGAGGAATAAAACTTGACTTGGCGAGAAGATAGTGGTTACCAGAGGAACAGAAGAAAGAGTACAAGGAATGGGGTAGGGAGATTGATGGAATATGGGCCTGGGTGGTTTTGTGGAGAAGAAAATCCATGCTCTGTATTTTGGGTAAGTGTCTGAGGATTACTAAAGAAAACTTTTTTCCTGAGAGAGATGTTATGATGGTCTTGAGTATATAGGCAATATTTCCTACCAAATAATTATGATTCATAGTTTTTTACTTCTTTTGTGGGCTTCAGGGAAAATAGAACTGATTTGAGGATTCAGTTATTCCAGACAGAATTTCTCTCCTGTTCCTTGTTATTTTTTTTCTAAAATTAGATAAAGCAGCTGTGTTTTGGTTTGAGGGCATGATTTGCTGTCTGTTATACTTTTGGAATTTGGGGGGAAAGCTAAGTGTATGCTTATGTGTGTGTTTTGAAGAGACATGTATTAGTTTCCCTGCTTTTATTGTTCATCATTGTTAATGTGAAGATGAAAGAGCAACATGATTTGTGAAGCTGCTATTCCTGTGTTTGAGGTTTCAAGCAGAACTATGGCCTGAGTTGCCATTGAGATGATGGGTAAAACAGATGAGTGTGAAATGCATTCAGTGGCTACTTGTGAAATATTAAGGAGAAGAGAGAGAAGGGAATTGAATGCATTTGAATTATATGACCAGATTTCAATATAGATGTTTAAGAAAGCAGAGAAAAATTGTATCAGAATTTTGTATTTTATTGAGAAGTAGTCTACTGATATGTTTATTTTTTGAAGCAGCATAAATTAGGGATTTATAAGTCGGTTGCTTAATTAGGTGATTTTATTGAGTTATTAGCAAGATAATAAATAACCTGATAAATAGTATACAGAAATGTTAGTATGTCAGAAAGTGGGTTATTTGTTATTAAAGGTATGCTTCTGGAACTGACCCAGAATTTCATGGACTTTGTTTTTGTTTCTAGGATCCTAGTGTTTGGCACATGGCATTGACATAGATTAGTATTTTCAGACATATAGACAGGATAAATAGGTTTTAACAGGTAAAGCATGTTTTAACAGGTAAAGGTTTATGTTAAATAGGGAAGTGACAGTATAATAATGGATTAAATTAATGCTCTCATGAATTAAAATGAACCTAGATGTAGAGAAAAATGAATCTTTGTTCACTGTTGGTGGGAATATAGACTGTCCTGTGAAAAACACAGGAAGTATCTTGATATAATAAATATAGTACTGAGATAGCCAGTAATTCCTAAGTATCTATCCGAAGAATGCAAAATCAGTAATTCAAAATGATATATGAACTCCTATGTTCATTGCAGCACTATTTTCAGTTGTTGTTATGGAAACAATGTAACTGACAGATCCAGTGACAGATGAGTGAAATTAGGAAGATGTATATTTACACAATGAACTACTACTTAGCAATTGAAAACAAAATGAAATTGTTGCATTTGTGACAATATGAATGCCAACTGGAGGGGATTATGTTAAGTGACATACATTAGGAGAAAGACAAATATAGGATAATTTCTCATATTTGGAATATAAAGGAACAGACAAAATGAAACTAAAACAGGGTCTCCCTGGTGATGCAGGGGTTCAAGTCTCAGTGCTATCAAGCTATCATCAGCCACTGCCGCCTGAGTTGGATCCCTGGCCTGGGAGCTGACCCACATAGCACAGCAGACCTCTCCTGTCTTACCCATTGCTCCCCTCAGTAGTGGCTACTGTACTGCTTCTCATTCCGTCTCGGATTAATCCTTTCATGTTCTGCACCTTTGGCCTATATCCCACCCAGTTCTTGTATGCCTAACAAAAAAAAAAGAAAAAGAAAAAGAAACTAAACCAAACTCTAGAAATATGACTTCAGAACTGAGGCTACTAGAGGGACAGGGTTTGGGTTGGGCAGTAAAGAGGGGAGAGGACCCATGTAATTTTTCTTATTATGCTGGAAGAACTTCTAAAGGATCTTGATGGTGATTTCTTTTGTAAAGGGAAGAATCTTTTTGCAAAACAACTGGATGGCATTTAGATTATTCTTATAAATGTGTGTCTTTTACACATTATTTTTACAAAACACAGGTCCAGCTAATTACACATTTCATATAAATCTTCCTAAATTGTGTGACTGCGTATTTTCTTGATATTATTCATAAAAAGGGGTGGGGTAACAGGGTTTTTTTTTTAGTTGCTTTTTGTTGGATTTGAACTGAAATATACTTCAGTAGGCTTAGCTGTATTAAGTATAACATTCTAGGACTAGATTCTTCTTTTTGTCTCATAAAATTAATGAGATAAATGCTGTTTTTCTGCTGCTTGAATATAAATATCAGTGTTTTATATAACTAAGAAATTCTCTGAAAATAACAAATTTTAGGAGATAATTTTATTAAATAAAAACTATGTGGCTAAAAAGCAGATAAACTGTAGTTTGGAAAACATGTTTTGATATAGCCATGGTTGAAATATATATTCCCTACGCTTAATACTATGGTAATGAGGCTGTCAACCCAGATTCATTGTACTCTGCTTTCTCTCCAAATCCACAACAGAGACTGTGCTGTAACCTTCCAATTAGTAGATACAGTGGCTTCACTTAGATCTTTATTCTTTTGGGTGTGTAGAAGAACTGGTGTGTAGGCCAGATGTGTGGTGGGTGGGAGGATTCACCAGAGACAAACAGAGCAGAACAAGTGGGTTTTCTGAAATACACTTCTAAGGGGTGCATGGAACTCAGGCTGTCTGATGATAGTGCTAAGACTTAACATCCAGGCCACCAGGGAGGCCCTAAATCTTTATTCTTTGCCAACCTCTTGGAAACTTGGAAACCTGTAATTTCTGTGTTAACACACTCTCTCAGGTCTCTGATTTTTCCTAGTTTTTTTTTTTTTAAAAGATTTTATTTATGTATGCATACAGAACTGGGGTACAGGCCAGAGATACAGGGGTGGTGAGAGGCTTCACCAGAGACAGAGTGGGGAGCAGAACAGGCAGATCAACCAAGTACACTGCTGAGGGAGCAGCGGGCGGGTCAGGAGAGGTCTGCCGTGCCATGTGGTCACCTCCGGGGCAGGCGGGGATCGAACTCATGTGGAAGCGGCTTTAGCTTCTTAGTGCAGTGCTTTAACCTGCTGCGCCACCAGGGAGGGCCCTTTCCTAGTTTGTTTTTAATGCATGTTTTCTCTTTGTCCATGTCCCATAAAACCCTGCAGTTGGCACTTTGCTTTTCTTATCCTGTTATTTTTGATAATTACAAGTCCTGTGGGTGCATTTCTTATCTTTATGCAGTTTCCCTCAAAATTTCCTTCTATATTAACCAAATAGGTGCTATACAGATGTTAAAATTCATGTTCCCTTAAAATTTGTCTCTTTTTAGAAACTCACATCTCCTGTTTCCCTTATGACACCCCCATTACCTTAATTCGTGATCAGAATTTTCACTCACCTTTCCTCTTTTTAATTGAGAGATTCTATCAGTGGCCAAATTCTGTTCTGCGTTTGGAAGGTCCTTCTGTTACAGATCAGGAAGACGGGCACCACTGAACCCCCAAACCTGCCTGCTCTATAATAGGTTCTGTCATCTACTGCATCAAGACAAAACATATGCAACTTTAATGAAAAAGAACTTTAATACAGTGAGTATATAATATGAAAGACAAAGAATACAACTTCTATCAAACACCTAAGTTACCCATCCCCTTGTGGGAAAAAGTCCATCCAAAAGGGATTGGCCCAAAGTAAGGCCTAATAGCCTGCCCCAAGATTAAAGTACCTTCTGGCCGGGATCCATAGGAAACGGTCAGAAATGGCCAGACAAGTCTGAGAGGAAAAGAGCAAAATCAAAATCAGCATAAACACTGCCATAGTCACCTCCCTACAGGTCTCTCACCCACATCTGCCTTAACCAGTCCAGGGTTAGGAAACAAGCATGGTTTCTCCATCACATGCTTTCTGCTCCATGTGGCTTCCTCAGGTCTCCTTTCTGGCTCTCCATACTGCTTCCTTCTTCCTCAGATTCTTCTTCTCTTCTTTGCTCAGCTCCACCCTCCTTCTGGGTGGGGCAGGAAACCTGGAACTTACCCTTTTCCTAGGGAACACCCAGTTACAGTTCTTTAGTTTCTACCCCTCTAGTCTAGTACAGATGTCATTGCTTTCTCTTCTGTATACATCTCCCCCCCCCTTTTTTTTTTAAAGATTTATTTATTTATGCATACAGAACTGGGGTACATGCCAGAGGTGCGGGGGGTGGTGAGAGGATTCACCAGACACATAGTGGGGAGCAGAACAGGCAGGTAGACAAAGTACACTGCTGAGGTTGATGTATACAGTCGAGACAGGAGAGATCTGCTGTGCCATGTGCATCACCTCCTGAGCTGGGGATGGAACTTTCATTGAGGTGGCTACGGCTAGCTTGAAGAGCAGTGTCATAACCCGTTGCACCACCAGGGAGGACCCATATCTCCCTCTTTTTGACTTTTTCCCTCAATTTCTTCATTGCCACTGGGATTATATCTCAAATCCTTGCTTAGTAAGAATCCCTTATTAGTCCTTCATTAATACATGTTTGAATCCTAACTTTTATTGTGAGATTTGAAACCGTTTGTGTCCTAATCTCTTGATTCACTTTTTCACCTCCACTCTCATCACACCTCTCTCTGACATTGCACTGTGCTCCTCATCCTTTGGCCTGTTCCCTAAATATGCCCCCTTTCTACCAACTCCTTACTCTTGTTCAAATAGGACCTTTGTCTGAAATATACTTTCCTTAGTCATAACTAATCTCTTAGGACTTGCTTGAATTACATTGTTCCAATTTACTATTTGGAATCACACCTGTATTTTAATATTTATCGTACTATGTAATACATGTCTGTCTTCTATTCTCCTCCACTCTAATGATTATAAATGACTAGAGAGTGTGAACTGCCTGAAAAAAGATTTGGTAAGGTATTTTGCAGATCAGCAGATCTTAGGTATCAGGACACATTTATAATAAAAAAATATTGAGGACTAGTTGGTTCAACTCAATAGATAAAAAATTATAGTAATCTAAATAAAATTAACATCCATCCCCATACATATAGAGCTATAATATTTTTTCTTGTCATGGGATTTGATTATTTGAATAAATTCCAGATAATCCTGTAATTTCATCATTTATAAATATTTTAGTTTGTAGGAGAGAGTGTTTCTTAAAATGTATAATGGGGTACACACACACACACATATATATATATTTAAAGATTTATTACTTATGCATACAGAACTGGGGTACTGCCAGAGGTGCAGGGGACAGGAGGACTCCCCAGAAACAGTGGGGAGCAAAACAGGTAGATGTATTGAAACATACTGCTGAGGGGAGCAGTGGTCAGGTAAGGAGAGGTCTGCCACACCATGTGGGTCACCTCCCTGGTTGGGGATCAAACTTATGCTGCATTGGCTGCAATTGCATCATACTGCTGTGCTTTAATCCATTATGCCCACAGGGAGGGCCCTAAAATGAGGCATATATAATGAAGTCAAAATTTAATATCTAAAATAAATTTGAATTAACTTCCCAGAAGCTTCTTATAACCTGTTCAGTATTTTGACCTCTGGTCTTCCATATTTTGTCCTTTTTCTCTTTCCTTTATATGAAAGAGAAAAGCACTATTTTCCCTGTTTTCTCTGCATTTCTATCTTAAAACTATTTATACCGAGGTGGTCCAACATTACATCTGTCCTTCCCATTTTCAAATTCATTGGCTTACTCTCAGTTATCACCCTCTTCTGAACCATTTGCTGGTGTGGAGGCTTTTGCTTCTTTGGCCTGGTAGCTCTCCCAAGTTACTTTATAACTTTCTTTGTACTTTAGCTCATTGTTCCTCATTTTTTTAGTGGATAAGGTGCCTGATTTCAGTTTAAGTTAGTAATTCTTGTTCTGTTAGATGTGTTGCCCCCCTTTCAACACAATTAATTTTGTGAGCCCTTTTACCAACATTATATTAGTCAACTGTATAATCTACAAAGTGTGTGTGTATATGTATATATAGGTGTATATATATGATGATAAGTTAATTTTGTGACCTAGCAAAAGGAAATAATTGTTCAATCATAAATATTAATTATAGTAACTAAATATACAATATACATGTTACATAATATATAATATTCATATTATGAACATATAATTTTAATACATAATTATTTGTTATATATTAATAACATTATATGAAGGCTTACATACTTTATAAAGCTGAGTAAATTAATCACATGCTTGTATTGATTTGGATTGTACTTCCTGATATTTGTTATGGCTGTGATATCTTTATTTTCTTCTTCAGTTGAGTGTTGTATGATTGTATCATTGTCTTTTAAATTCTGAATAGAAAATACAAAGAATTAATAAAATCATAAAACATTTGATTTATAATGATGTAAATTAGAAACTTTAAAAATCATGAGTAGTTTACAGTTTTTTCTCTTAAGTAACTTGAAATCACAGATTCTATTCTGTTAAATTGATGGCAGTTCTTTGCTTTTTCTGAATAAATATTACTATAGAAATTAAAACAAATTGTTTATTCTATTTGAAGATAAGGATTTTAAATGATTTACTTGGTTTTTCAGAAAATTTTAAAATCAATTTTGGAAATTGTAAGTTTGTCTTTATGTGTTTCTGATAGTTATTAAGAACAGATTAAGTGATTTTCACAACTGTTAACATTGAATCTGTAAAAACTGAAACAGTACTGTAGGTACAAATAACTATGTTATAGCCATAGTTTGAAGTGGTGAGAATGAAGCAAAGTCATTCCAACTTGAAATTTCAAGCTGTCTACACAAGAGAAATGTTGTAAACAATTCATTGAATTTACCCAAGTTTTATTTATACTTATGAATAGCCATTTAATTATTATAATGAGTAAATATAAAAAGTCAGAATGTGTGCCTTCATATTAAGTTTCACAACTGAATAACTGTAGAGAAATTAGGGTTCAGAATAAGAGCCACATAAATTGGAAAAAAATTTTGTGGAGCTGGATTTGATTAAATTGTAGTAAAGAAGACTAATAAGGTGGTTTAGACACACATTGAATACAGAAGATAGTGACCATATATCCAATATTTTTTCATGAAAACAGAGAAAGACTTGATTTTCAGTGGTCTTTTTGGGAGAGTTAGATTAATTTGTTCAATGATTTTTTTAAAACCACTTGCCAGCTTATTTTATAGAGGCTATGTGCTAAGTTGTACAGATGCAGTTTTGATCAATAGACACTATTGATCATTAAGCTTATGTTCTAGAAGGGAGACAAACACTAAGTAGCTGTTTATTCTATGACTCTACTTCAAAAAAAATATGCTTTGGGTGCTATGAGAACACATGATGGGGAAGGATGTAAGGAAGAACAGTGTAAGGTGATGGTGAAACATCACAACAGACTAATCACTTCTCTTTTTAACACCTCCTCTTCACAAAGTTAACTCCTCATTTATTCATTGTGAAGAATCCATCTACTTGAAGAATTCAATATTTTATAAAAGATGGGATTTATGAATTTATATAATTAATAGCTCTGTAAATTTAAGCAATTTGAGCATTTCCCTCTGATAATCTAATTGAGTACACTTATCTTTTTGTTTTGACTTGTTCTTTTCTTTGCTTTTCTGTATCTTTCTGCCTCTAAATTGCTAATACTCTTTTGCATTCCATTGGATCTTTTTCTTTTTTGCTACTGTTGAAGAATGAGCATAATATAGTGTTTTAATTGACTGTTGAGATCTTTAAATATTGAAATATATTGAAGCAATGGGAGTATTTGTACTTTCATGTAACTATCTTCTTAAACAATGGCTTCTTAATAAATATACTATATGGTATTTCTCACATTTTCCTTAATGAGGAAAATCAAGGAAATTGTTTTCCTATTAGCTTTTTTTTTTTTTAAGATTTATTTATTTATTCATACAGAACTGGGGTACAGGCCAGAGATGCAGAGGGTGAGAGGATTCACCAGAGACAGAGTGGGGTGCAGAACAGGCAGATCGATGAAGTACACTGCTGAGGGGAGCAGCGGACGGGTCAGGAGAGGTCTGCCACGCCATGTGGTCACCTCCCGGGCAGGCAGGGATCGAACTCATGCGGAAGTGGTTTAAGCCTCTTTGTGCTGTGCTTTAACCTGCTGCGCCACCAGGGAGGGCCTGTTTTCCTATTAGCTTTTAATCAACATTCCACATTCCCCCCATCACCTCATCCCTGTCCTAGACCCACACTTTTATGAGATGATGCTTAAAAACGTGAGTGATGTAGGTGTGGTTTGTTTTATTGTAATAAATGTAAGACTGTTCTTGATATTCTGTTCCTGCATTATAAAGAAGTTGCTGTTGTCACAGTACTTAGTTATGTCCCATTAGACCACTGCACTCTCTTCTGTAAACATGATCCTCCTAGGCCTTGGAATTTGCGGTTACTTAGTTGCCAGTGTCAAGGTTAAAGTCTGCATTGTAACTGAGGTAAGCTATTTCTTGCATGGCTATTAGTAGGTGTGGAAGATTGTGCGAGGTTACTTCTGGGCTGGGAATACTTGCAAAAGGTACTGCGTGGCACCTGGCATGGTACGCAGGGCTGGCCCTTGTCTCTGGATACTTCGAATGAGACACGTTGGCAACTGTCCAGATTGGAAATACACCTTCTCAGGTTCCAGGTCTAAGTTGGCCCATCCGAGGGCAGTGTGTGGGGATAGCAGCACCCTGGGTGGACGCCTGCATTTGCCAAAGATCATTCTTCTGTCTTGAGAGCTGTGCTGCTTATCTGTTGACAGTCTGGGAGCAGATTGCCAAATACAGGTCAGGAGGTATATATGACCTGTGAAACGATCCTCTCCTTTTCCAATTAGGCTATTCAGGCTGAGCTTTATTCAGTTGTTACTTGTTTTAATGTTATTGGTTAACAATTTTGATGTCCAGTCAAAGTTCAGTAATACAGTTGAGAGAATATGTCCTTTATCAGAAATTCAAAATGCCACCTTTAAAAAGGAATGAAAAGTGAATTTTTAAAAAAGATTTACTTATTTATGCCTACAAGAGCTGGAGTGCAGGCCAGAGGTGCAGTGTTAGAAAGAATTCACCAGAGATAGTGTGGGCAACAAAATAGGCTGATTGAGTGAAAGCACATTTCCAAGGGGAGCAGTGGGCGAGACAGGAAAGGTCTGCTGTGTCATAAAAATTATAATCTTAATCATTTTCCATTTACCACTATGAAAGAAAAACCTGATTTTAGGATTGTTAACAGGAAAGCTTTTAATACCTCATATTCTTTACTAAAGCCCCATAAAATTTTTTGAATAATAAGACCTTTCACATTGTATTCATTTTAAATTAATCAATTAATTGTGAATGCATTCCTTTACTAACTGCAAATCAGAACAGTACAAATTTAGTTGACATTCCTTTAGAACCCGTGCTTGATCTTTTCTATGTAGAAAAAGGCGTGTTTCATTTTGGTATCTGTATTAGTGAATCTTTTACTATTAAGTTTTCTACTTGTTTTTCTTATATAGGAGATCTTATACCCTACAAAATGCTTTTTAACTTCATTTTTTCCATATAGCAAGAGTCCTTAAATGTCCATGTAGAAAGGAAACACCTGCTTTGCTATTTTAAATTAATGCAGGACTTTCTGTAGTTCAAATCTACCATAGCGTATTAAGCCCTTTTCTTTATTGGTAGGTAATGGAATTGTTTGCAACTTTTCTTTTACTCATAGTGCTACAATAAAATATATACTAAAGGTATATATTAGGTATATACTAAAGATGCAGGTTCAGACAATTCACCAGTTTATAGTCACACTAACAGAACAGCAGTACTACTGGTTTTTAATTTTTATTATTGTGATGGGTAGACAAGTATCTCATTGTGTTTTAATTATATATAATCTTTCTTTTAGGGGGATGGATAGAATTTAATGATAAAGATAAAATGTATAATTTTATATAGACACATGACTGAAACCAACATTGTAGTTAAAGAATAAAAAAAAAAGTGAAATTTGTGATCGATTATAAAGAAGCACTTTGCTGCCTCCTCCCAATTCATTTTAGGTTAATCTTAATTTGTTGTAAACTGTAACATAGGGGAAAATATTCTTTTTTTTTTTCAGTTAATAGAATCAGATGTTTTCAAGTCACAGAACTTGGGAAATATTCCCAATCTTGACAAAACTGTTCAGTAAAATGCCATAGACTATACTGATTTAGAGGGATGGAGAAAATGTAAAATTTAAAGTGATTTGGAATATAGGCAAGTAATACATTAATTAGAATATAAGTATTATAATTAAGCACATAACTTTTGCATTAAAAGGAAATGTTCATAAAGTTCTTAGCTGAGTTTGTAAGCAATTTCTTCTGACATAACTTTCACTGTTAGCGCTTTCCTATGTCCATTTTAATTTTTCAGTTATAATGGCAATAGTCTTAAGCACCTTTTAAACATTGTGTGATAGTATATTTTCTTCTGTATTTTATGGTTTCTTGAGAAAAATGCAATAAATCAACAGTTCTTTTTGTTTTTATGGTATTTAGTTTTATATGTCTTATATTGGTTAAATGAAAATAAGTGGGGGAAAATGCTTTACAAATGAACCAGACTATGAGGCAGTTGTCCCCTGATTAACCTCCATTTGCAATTCAGTTCTTATTGTAATGCTCTGTAAAAGCATGTATTTTGGAGACAGTACATTTAAATGTTTTAAGTCCCAAGGTGCCCTTTAATTTGTGATACTTTACTGTAATGTGTCAGTTCATTAAGAGTTTCTGATAATGGCAAAAATACTCAAATTAGGGCTTTTTAAACATGTGATACTGCAGTTCCACATAAACATGACTTTTTTATTATTCACAGAGACAAAGTATATACTATATTTGAAATGAACTAAAAGGTATAAATATCTGTTTTTTTGGAAACTTTAATCTTAGCATCTGACACTATATTGTTTGTACAGGCTCTAATTCAGCCACTTAAGTTGACGAGGACATTCATGACACATCTGTACAATCAACAAATGTGCAATAATCCCCATCTATGACATTCTGTATTACTTGTGGCACTATATGGATAAGTAAGATTTTACACTCCAGGAAAGATTAATAGCAAAGTACAAAACAAAGCAGAGAGAAATGAATGCTATGTGAAGTTAAAAGCAGGTGTAGTGTTAAAAGCAGAAGCACCTAATTCTGAGAAGAATTATGGTAGAATTCTTCAGGGCAGAGTTCCGCGTAATTTTTTCCCCCATAACATTTCTCTTTTTTGAGATTTAACTTAGTTTACAGCACTGCATTTGATTTAGGGGAATTATGTTCACATCTCTTCACATGTATGCTGCCATGTCACACATACCACCTAAGTACTCATCAGCCTCCACCATAGTCGATTATACCCAGATTGCTTAATTTTTGAAGCAGTGAGTGGGAATGCCATACAGGAAGAATAGGGAAGACATCTTTTTTGGCAAGGTGAATGCAAATTGTATGTGATTATTCACTGTGATTTGGGGCACAGAATACATGTAAAGATTCCTTTGAAGAAATTGACCCACCCAGTCTACTGAGGAGGATACTGTTTGAGTGCCTTCATCTCCAAAATGGGGTTGACATGGTGATCTGTGCTGGGTAACTCAGCTTTCCAGGTGTTCAAGACTGTCTTTTCTCTAGTGTCACTTGTAGAAATGGTTTCTGTTCAAGATAAGATAAGACAAAGGGATGGTGGGTGGGGTGTCACCTAAACCACACATGGACAGATGAGGAGCTGTACTGGAGTTCAGAGTGAAACTAATTATTCTGAGTAACCTTACTCTAATATTAAAGTGAGGCATGTGTTCTATAGTGCAGGCAGGATAATGGAGATAATTTGGAATGTTTTCCACTATATTGAATTTTTATAAATACATTTTCTTTGCATTTTGAAGCTGAATTTGTGTTGGACATTTTGATGAAAGCTAATGATTGGTTGAAATGTAATCAATATTAATTACCTAAGTTGGTTTCAGTTTAAAATAGCTTTATGCTTTGTTTTTATATTAGCTCTTAATCTCTTTAATTACCCTTATATTGAAGATGATGCTATCTTATTACTGCTTTCATACAATTTGATATCTTCTCCAAATCTGGTTGAAAGTATAGAGCATAAATAAGATAGTAATTTAATATGGTGATTATACCATATCTGCTCTAATTTCTTTTCTGCCTCCTGCTGTCTATGCACAATGCTAACTGAATTACTGATTTCTTAACCAGTTGTTAGTCTTCATCTTGCTCTGATAACCCATCCCTGGATTCATTTTTCCTGTCTTCTTTCTCTTTTCCTTTTAAGCCTATTTTCTGTCTGTTCTTGCTTCCTTGTCCCATATCTATTATTTTTTGTGCTTACTATCTCTTAAGCTGAAAACAGATTCATTGTCGGACCAAGGTTTCTAGCTGTCTTCACAAACTTCTCTGAAATTTACTTGTTGCAAATTTAGCTTTTTCATAAAAGAGCAAACAGTAGTCTTTGATGTCCCAGGTAGCTTCCTGAAAGCACCCCTGTATTCTCTCAAAATCTGTATTTTGTTTTTCCTTTGGAATAGTATATTGGCATGAAGTCTTTTGATTTTGAATGAGGGATATTTCATGGATTACATGACTGGGTTCACTGAACTGGTGACCCACCTAGTGAAATTAGGACAACCAAAGGAGCCTTGTTAAATGGGGTGTTCAGCCCTCCTCCGTGTCTCTTTGCTCTATTTTGGTAACAGATTATGGACAGGGGTGTGTGCTTTATTTTAATAATGAAATATTTTACAGAGCAGATAGTTTCTATCTTTAAGATGACATTTGAAGTTTGTTGTTGCTATTTTATTTCTTTAAAATATTTATTTTTGCATAGAACTGGGATGCAAGTAGTATGGGGGGTGAGGTGAGAGGATTCAGCAGAGACAGTGGGGAATAGCACAGGCACATCTACTGAAAAACACTGCTGAGGGTGCAGCAGGTATACAGGAGAGGTCTGCTGCACCACATGGTTAGTTCTTTAGCTGTGGAACTAACTCAGGCCTTAACCCATTGACCACAGGGAGGCCTTGTTGTTGCCATTTTAAACATCTTACTTGCCTCAACAACACTACTTCATTCTATGATTAGCAATGGCTTAAGTTGTGTCAAGAACTAAATTAAGTTGATCTATAATCAAAGTACAATCATTTCATGCAAATTCAGTATCCACCTACCTAAGGTAATTTTTATTGTCATTTCGTGTATGACAGTAGCTTTGAAAGATGAATATCATCTAGATGGAAACAGTGGATTTATATTTGTGAATCTCTTAAGTGGTGGAGAGTAAAAGGGAAGGCTATATTTTGAGGGAGAAGTCAGATTTTTTTTTTTTTTAAAAGATTTATTTATTCATACAGAACTGGGGTACAGGCCAGAGGCTCAGGGGCGGTGAGAGGCTTCACCAGAGACAGAGTGGGGAGCAGAACAGGCAGATCGACGAAGTACACTGCTGAGGGGAGCAGCGGGCGGGTCAGGAGAGGTCTGGCTCGCCATGTGGTCTCCTCCGGGGCAGGCGGCAGGCGGGAATCGAACTCATACGGAAGTGGCTTCAGATTCTCAGTGCTGTGCTTTAACCCGCTGCGCCACCAGGGAGGGCCAGAAGTCAGATTTTTATCTTAAAAGTGGAGGGATGAAGGGGGAAAGTTTGAATTTATTTTTTTTTAAGGAATTATTTATTTATGTATGCAAAGACTGGAGTGTAGGCCAGATTTGCAGGAGGGTGAGAGGATTCACCAGAGACAGAGTGGGGAGCAGAACAGGCAGATCTACTGAAATATACTACTGAGGGGACATGTGGGGAGCAGGAGAGGTCTGCTGGGCCATGTGGGTCACCTTCCTGGTCAGGGATCCAACTTGTGCTGCAGTGGCTGCAGATAACTTCATAGTGCTGAGACTTAACCCCTTGTGCTACCAGGGAGGCCCCACTCTTTTTCCCTTTTTAGATACAGCTATATAATGATAAACACTCACAGTACTTAGAATTTTCTGTGAATTGCAGATTTATATCTGCTCCTTAATTCCTAAACATTCAAGCTTATATATACTAATAGCAAAATCATTCTCCTTTATCTAACACCTACCAACAGTAAAAACACAGTTAGCACTTATAAACAATACACTCCTATTTCAAAGTTCATAGATTGTCCCAAATACGTCAATCATAGCAAAACTACATTGTGGATCATATGTTATATTTGTCATCTTGCTTTAGCCTGCTGTCTTCTGGAGCATTTTCTCATCTTTCTTTGTCTCTTATGACCTTGACATATTTGGGTAATTCAAACTAGTTATTTTGTATAGACTCTCTGCTTGGGCTTTTTGATATTTTCTCATGATGATATTTAGATTATACATTGTTGGCAAGAGTACCACAGAAGTGGTATGAAGCATTGAGCAGAGCTATGAACATTTGGTTAAGGTGGTGTCTGCCACCTTCCATGTAAAGCTACTGTTTCTGTATTGTAATTAATAAGTATCCTTGGGGATATGCATGCATTTTAAAATTAGATCTGTTCCTAACTATCTTACCCCAGAGAGGGAGTCTGGTACCTTAGTAATAAATATGAAAAAGCATGGGCATTTGGTGATGGTGATTGTGGTCGGGGTGTGTGTGTGTGTATGAGAGGTTCATAAAAACTACTTTGCATTTCATGCTACAGAGTAGCACATTGATTTGTACCCTGTGTAAGAATTCAGGCAGTAATCTAATGGTTTTCTTACTTTGCTCAAGAGCTACTGCAGAAGAAGTAGGGGGAAGTTAGCAATTTAGAACCTCCTAATTTCTGTCACACACAGTATCTTCAGTATCTGGATGCTTTTTTTGTTTTAAGAATTTTTATTTATTTTTTAATTTGAAAGATGCTTGAAAACTTTTAAATACTGGAGAACCTTTGGAGGTCGTAAACTGGGAAAATAATTACATGGTCATTATTGCAATTGAGAAAACTTCATTTTGTTAGCACTGTGGAAACTTTTTTCCTATTAAGGTTATTTTTTGGGCTGAGTCTTTTGCAAAGTTCATTTATTTATGAAAAAATAAAATGAATTTGATTATTTCTCCTACCTTTCTACTTTGTCTTCAGGATATACTCAACAAAAATCCATTTAACATTTTTTTCATAATGGAAAAGAATATTTTATTGAAAATAAAAGGTAATTTTATAACTTAGATGTGGAAAGCATCTGTTTTTAAATTATGTAAAATAAAATAATACAGGTAGTGACTCATATCTCAGCAACTTTGTTTTGAGAAATTATTGGGTAAATTAAATATTTTGGGAAGGTTGAACTATGTTCACATTTTGTGGCATAGTCATATAAGACTAAAAATTTGCTTTTCACGTCCGTTTAAATAATTGGTACAAATTTGTGACCTTGTTAAATTATCTGATCAATTTGTTCTAAATTATCTACTTAATAACTACATGCTAAGTAGCTAGTTAAATATCTATTATACAACTGTATAGATTATCTTCTTAGCAACATCCAGTTGATTTAAGAATGAAAAATTGTGTTATTTCTGCCCTGTTTGAATACTTGTGAATATATATGTTGTTATATACTGAAGGTTGAACATTTTAATAAAAGATTTTATTTTGATCACAGCTATTCTAGATGGCTTTTCAGCATCCATGTATACAGTGCATACATGGATCTTTTTTTTTGTAACAAAAAATTGTATATAAAGTTATATATTTGAATTGCAGAATTTGCCTGTGGCAAAATATTTCTACCAATGGGCTCTGAAAGAAGTAGATTTATAAAAGAAAGCAGAAGGGTTGGCACAGTTTAATTGACAGCAAATGGATGGACAAAGAGGAGCCTTGTCCTTGTGCTCTGTGTTATGTTGCTATAGATGAGTCACTTAACTTTTCCCTGCCTTTGTTTTTGTATTTGGAGATGAATACAGTAGCACTGGCCATTGAATGTTCATATTGTAAAAACAACCAGACTCTAATATTCTGCTGAAGAATTGGAACCTTAGTCACGATTGTTGTTTGGTTCTAAGTTTTGGGTTAAGATCGATTTTTTTTCCCATGGCTTGATTCAATTCAGCTTGTTTTTAATGACTTTGCTGTATTGATTTTAATGCAGTACCATGTATGATGGTATAGATTATCAATGTCTTGTTAACAAATACATTATTAGCTTATTCTCTAGAAGATGGATTACTCTTACAATTGTTTTCTATCAAGTTAAAAAAGGAGAAGCTGTGCCACAGAAATTAGGATCCCAAATGTGTATTTGTGTTATAATATAAAAAATAAAGTGTTTTCTCTCAAACTTATAGCCTCTTTGAAGTTTCTTGAATATTTCTTCACCTTTTTAATCTAGTTGTAGATTCTTCTTTAGAATATAGCATTTGAGAATATTGAAATAAAACAGAAATAGTAAAGTTGTATACCTTTTGTGGGATTACTCCCTTATGGGTTCAGTAAGTGAAGCGTGATGGCAGTAGTGATGGTTCTGCTAGCCTTGGATAATATATATTTTACTTTTTCCATTTTTGCATACGTTTAACATTTCCATGAAACTTCTTTTCATAATAATTTTAACATTTAAAATCTTAAGTGATTTTACCCTGGGATTAAACATCTTTCCCTAAATGACACATTTCTATTGTTATGATGAAAGTTAGTGTGAATATAAGTCTGTGAGAACACAATTCACTTAACCTGAAGTTTTATGGTGAAATTTCAAAAATTAAGTTAAACCTTTTAAATAACAAATAATTATAGTAATAGTGTCATAGGCTTTAAGAAATCAGTGATTAAAGTTTCAAATGTTGTGAAATTGTTAGATTAATAGACTTTGTTACACATTCCTAATGCAATGATAGTAATTAACAATGAATCATTCTATTAAAATGGTTTTCCTTATTAAACATGAAGTTTTTAGTTGCATATATTTATTTCTTCTTTCTCTACTGACACCTCGTTAAAATAGTAGCACAGGAATTTAAAAAAAGACATAATGCTCCAAGGGTGGCAGAGAGATTAGAAGAAATGACAGTAGATCAGGGATTATAGGTTTCAGCGAATCTACATAGAGGAACATTAGCTGAATTAATTAAATGGAGGAACCCGTCTTCTAGTTCTCACAGAGGAGAAGCCAGCAAGAGGGATCAGATCAAACTAATGATTTCCTGTAAGATTCAAAATGTGAAGCACTTAGGCCCCGTTCCAAACTGTCTTGATGGAGGCCAAAGGAGTTGTTCTCTGAAAAACCACACTTTACATGAGAAAGGTTAATAGGTATCAGTGGGAATGTTCCCACAAATGTTTGAGTACTATTCAGTTACTTGAATGAACTCTTCCAGATGTTCTTTTGACATACTAAAACAGAGCTTCTGATCGACTTCTTAGTGCTGTCTGAAAGTGAATGGGAAACTGTGTTGAGGAAAACCTTCCTATGCAATAGAAGAACTGACACAATAGGTGGAAAAGAGCAAGAAAAGTAACCAAGACATTGGAGAGAAATTAAAAATGTGAATGGAAAAATAAAAATGTCAGCAAAATGGTTAGAAAGTCCACAAGTGGGAACATTTTCAAGAAGGTAAAACAAGGAGATAAATAAATGGGTAATAGAAAAGAGAGGAAAAATCAGATTATTACTCATAGAGGGACAACATTAAATTAGAGGGGTTTTTTTTTTCATAAAGAGAACAGAAAATGGGATGATGTTTGAAGAGAAATAATAGAACATTTCTCAATCTTTTATGACTTGTGCCTCTAGACTGAATGTGCTGAGTGTAGATCAGTGAATTCAGGCACTGACCTCTTGGCTGTACCATCTCAGATTTTTTTTTTTTTTAAAGATTTATTTATTTGTGCATACAGAACTGGGGTACAGGCCAGAGGCTCATGGCGGCGAGAGGCTTCACCAGAGACAGAGTGGGGAACAGAGCAGGCAGATCAATGAAGTACACTGCTGAGGGGAGCAGCAGGCGGGTCAGCAGAGGTCTGCCACGCCATGTGGTCACCTCCGGGGCAGGCGGGAATCGAACTCATGCGGAAGCGGCTTTAGATTCTCAGTGCTGTGCTTTAACCCGCTGCGCCACCAGGGAGGGCCCACAGATGTTTTAAGCACCCATTAACATAAGATCTTGAAGCTTGCAGTTTAGAGGGAATAAACAAAGAGAAATATAGGTAACAAACCTGAAATGCATAGAAGTTTGGGGTGTTAAAATTGCCTGTACTTTCAAAATCCTAAAGAAAAATTATTTTCTATGTAGAATTAATAAATTGTGTGTTCACTCTGTCATTTAAATATAAAGGTAGAATCAGGATGCTTTTGGGTATGAAGGGACTCCCGTCTGTCCCTAGAGAGTAGTGAAAGGAAGTCCCAGAATGACAGCTGGACAGCTGGCCCTAGAACAGCCTCTTGAGAAGGGACATGGGTTGTGGCAGGGCAGAACTCTGGTTTTGGTTACGTAACTTTTTAAAGATGGTACCTTTAGCTTAAAAAACCACAAATCTTTTCTTTTACAGCTTTAGTAAAAATGTAATTTCATTTTTATGAAGTATGTGTTGAGTGGGACCTGTGAAAAATTCTAATTAATGTGAATTAATTAAAGGGAAAAAGTAGGCTCAAACCATAAGTGTGAAGAAATTCTCCCTTCATGAAGAGAACTCAACAGTGCTAACACATTCTATTGTAGAATGGTAATTCTTGTGAATTGAGACTAAATTGTAGCTGAGTTGAATTTTAATTGTTGAATAATCACTGTATAAAGGAGTCCAAAAATCAAATAAGGTTATAAATATAACAACTAATACTTGAACCATTCTAATAAAATTTGGACTCAATTGACCTTAATAACTAGGGACATTATAAATAATGTTGAACCAAAAAAGCTCAAGATACATTTTGATATAAGTGGAATGCAGCAACTTTAAAGGAAACCATTCACAACTATGCTGATGGTTAGGATAAAGGCAAAATGCCCAAAGAGTAGTAGAGGAGGGTTTTCATTGTGAGAACTACTTAAAACACAAAATAAATCAGTTTGCTTACTTTTAATTCTGTTTAGGGAAACGGAAGCCCTTTAACCCTATAAATAGCATTCCTCTGAGATGTCATGCCTTTTGAACTGGAAGCTTTGGATTATATAGTCAGTATTTTACATTTTAGAGTAATTACTTTCGTTTGTAGAAATGAGCTATCTTAGTGATTTTAAAAATCATTGTGGTTTTTTTAGAGCACTTTTTTTTTTAAAGATTTATTTATTTATTCATACAGAACTGGGGTACAGGCCAGAGATGCGGAGGGTGAGAGGATTCACCAGGGACAGAGTGGGGAGCAGAACAGGCAGATCTACAAAGTACACTGCTGAGGGGAGCAGCGGGCGGGTCAGGAGAGGTCCGCCACGCCATGTGGATCTCCTCCATGTGGATCTCCTCCGGGGCAGGCAGGGATCGAACTCATGCGGAAGTGGCTTAAGCTTCTCAGTGCAGTGCTTCAACCCGCTGCGCCACCAGGGAGGGCCCTTTTTAGAGCACTTTTTAATGAAGTGTCATAGTACTTCATTAAATTATATTTTACAGTTTGTATACATAAATTGTATTTGTCCCAACTCTTACTCTGAGAAATCAAAAGTTCATGCAGATTTCTCCATTCAGAGAAGTTTCATTTAGTGTTTTATTTATTTGGCTATTTCCAAATCTATTTTGAAATTATCTACCTCTTGCCTAAAAGTTTACTCACTCTTTGGTAAAGCTTTGTGTATTTATTTATGTTTTTAGAATCTGTTATCATACTCTATTTAAATTATCCAACACATTTGAGTGAAATGCTCAGTTGTATGTCAAACCATGAATTTACCTGATTTGAGAGATATTTAGTCAGAAAATTGTAACAATCAGAAAAATCTAATTGCCACTTTGCATTTGCTATTTAGTGGATTTATGAGCTAAAATCTCATACAATAAACAACCAATTAATAAACATTTTACAAAAAGGATTACAATTCTCATATATCTTAGTTTTTCTTTTAATTATGTTTCAAACACCCAGGTACTAAACTGTTCAGTTTATTTGTTCATTCATGCATTCACTAATGATCTGCTGCTTGCTCAGTGCTGTCTGTCCTATCTTGTCATTCTTTCTGTTAGTGCCCTAAACTGATGTGTTCTTTCCCCTTCTTTCTGTTTGGTTCTTAGGTACAGTCTCTTCCCCCAGAACACAGTGATCTTTCTAATGTTGCAAATATAATCAGATGACTCTCCATGGCCTGTAGAAAAGAGAATTAGAGCTAAGGCCCATTATCTCAGGGATCTGCCTTGCCAGTTTCATCTTCTGCTGACTTTATTTTTCCTTCTCCTCTAAAAGCACACTGTTTTTGTTTTACATTTTTAAATTTCTGCATTTCTTATTTAATTTGTCTGGAATATCCTTCCTTATTTTTCTATTTTGTTAAAATTGTTGGTCCTTCAAATCCAATTAGTAAAATAACTCAGGAGAAAGATATATATGGATGACTTCAGTTATGTGGAATATAAAGAAACAAAACAAAGGAATAGACAAAACTTAACCAAAACAAACCCTAGAAATACTGCAGAGTTGAGGCAGTCAGAAGGGGGAAGCTGAGGGTGCCGTTGGTAGAGGGGCCCCGCTGATGGGGATGCTTTGGGGTAGGTGTGGGGTGGTATTTTCCTAAATCATGGACAGTGTAGAACAATGTTGCCTCATTTAAAAAAGTTACATAAAAATCAGAAAAACATGTACAGTGTTATAAACAGATGTTACCTCAATTAAAGATAAAAGATGTAAGTTAGATTGCCCTCCCTCTAAAACCTAAACCCCCCAGGGGTTTTAGTCAGGCAGTCAAAATAATTTTGTTTTGATGACTCTAATAAGAGTAGTTATGTTGGTCTCTCATTTATGTGAACATCTTGACCAAGGAAGAACAAAGATATTTGTGGATGAGACAGGAACAAAGATAATAATAGATCAGGAAAGAACTGTATACTGAATACTATCAGGATTTAAAATTTTCAATGAATATTTTAAATAAGTGTTAGCCCTAGGGACTTAATAGAAAAAGCAAATATAGACTTGTTTATAGAACAAGAAAATATTTACTTCCTTTCCACCCACCTCCCCATACCCGCAGGGCTTGGAAAATACTATTAAACTTCTACTATTAATGCTTCTGTGCATTATTCGTAGGACACTTGATTGAGGACTAATTTTGTGCAAACGATTTTTTGATTCAATTTTACTTTTTTTTTTTAAACCTGTCTGGAGGAGTCCAGTATAATATTTAGCTTGTGACTTAATCAAAAGTTAAAAATAAAATTTATGCCCTGTTGAAAACTACTTCCTGAAAACCTTTCTAGTTATTAAGAACATCCTGTCAGGGATTCATCTCAGTAAATACTGAGCTTTTGGCATTTTCTCTCGTAAAATGAGAATGCCTAGCTAACAATGAATAGTTGCCCCTTTCTTGGCCTTTTTTTTTAGACTCCTTTTTGCTTTGTAAAAAAAAAGTCACATGAGAGAAACCCTTACTTGAATCAGTAAGAATTTGGGATTGATACAAGACTGAATAAATGTGAATAGATCAACACTACCACCCAGAAACTGTACCATAGGTATGTTCCCTAACAAAAATCAGTGGGGGCCAGCCCCTGGGAGCTGCTGAAAAGTACTGAGGTACATCTCAGCGTAAGGAAGTGAATCTCCTTATCTATTTCCAGTTTTTTAAAAAGCCCTGAAAGTTCATATTTATAGTGATGGGTCTGCAGTAGGCTAAAGTATCAGGTTCCTTTGTTTTTGGTCTGTCTTCTCTTCAATAACACTGTTTTATAGGTGGCAGGTCTATAAAATTAATTTGTTGATTCAACAGGTATGTGTGTGTGTGTGTGTATGTATGTATGTACATACCAAGCACTGTTCTGGTCTTCTGGATTCATAATCATGATTATAACAAAGTCCCAAGAGTGTACTTTGTCGATCTGCCTGTTCTGCTCCCCACTCTGTCTCTGTGAAGCCTCTCGCCATCCCTGAGCCTCTGGCCTGTAACTTGTGTTATTTCTAGTCTCTGCCTTCTTACCGTAAACATTTTTTTCTGATATACTCATAAATAATATTTAATATTCACTAAGGAAATAAACATTTTTTATATGATAGTTTATTTTTACATCATTTTGTACATTTATTTTTTCATCTCAATTGTAATCCCCGTGGGTTTCCCATCACCGAGTCACCCGTGTGCCATCACCATAGTCCCGTGCACTTCCCTCCCCTCCCCATTTTTGATCCCATTCCCCACTCCACCCCCACAAAATGTCTCTGGTATATGGCTGTTCAGTAAATAATAAACATTTTAATGTTCATGAAATGAGAGGGTTTTCATAAGACTTTTACTTAAGTTTAAAACAATTCTTTTATGACTTTAAAAACAAAATAGATTAAGACAATAGGTCTTTTCCATGAACTGGTGACAAATAGAACTACTGGTGCAAATAAGAAGACTGATTAGGCAAAGTTGTATAGTGTAGTGATTACTAGTTTGAATCAGAGGTCACATCTTACCTGTACATTTATTGCTTAGCTGCCCCTATTTGGGCAACTTCCTTAAAAGTTCTGAGCCGGAGTTTGAAGGCAGGCATACTGTTTCCCAGAGCTATAAAAACCAAATGAGATAAGAAATTAAGGGACCTCTGGTGCAAAAGCTGGTACATAGCAAATGGTATGAGAAACATTGTTGTCATTTGATTTCCTCAGAATGGCTGAGTTGAACTCCTCCGCACCTTCGACAGTTCACTTGGTCTTCAGTTGCTGTGTTCATGTTACCTACCCATACACACACATGCTGCACACAGCCCAATTAAAAAACACACAAGAACCACTTAGGTTTATGAATTGTGTGCCAGCTTTCCTCTGGATTTTTGGGGCTCATTTATGAAAGAATGACAGAAATTACAATGTAATGCCATCTACTTTTTAAACTTGTGTTATTTCTAGTCTCTGCCTTCTTACCGTATTATTTGAGATTTTTTTTTTTTTTTTTTTTATCTCAGAAGAACTCTGTGATCTGAACTGGATTTGACTTGGGGGTCATCCCTTAAAATGATCCCATAGGTTATAGGTGAAAATCTTCAACTTCTATTTTGGGAGACCTTTAGAAGATTTAAATGCTAGAGATGTTACAGGAATGTTTAAAAAACTAAACAATGTTCACACTTCTTGGTATACCATCCAGATTGTGGTTTTGCTTACATAAAGATTCCCTGAAAAAATGCGAGTAACCTTGACCCAAGTCCTGTGATTTAGCTGAGAATGTTTCCATTTGAGCAGAGTGAGCCTTTTTACACAGGCAGGATTCACTTAGAGAAAAGACCTTGGGTTAAAGACCAATTCAGTTTTTGGGTTTTTTTTTTTTTTAATTAACCACGTATTGGAAGAATAACCTAGCCTTTTAGGAAGAAAATGAACTAAATAAAGCCTTCAGTCTTGGTTAGTGTTTGGACCGTGGTGTAGTCCCATAGTTTGATCTCTCAGGTGTAGTCCCATAGTTCTAAGTAAATAAATTCTCAAGATTGAAATGTGATAGTTCTGAAATTGTAAATAACTTGATTAAGAAGTGAATAAAAGACAGTTTTTATTAAAAATAAAATCTTCAGTTTTTAAAAATTCTTTTTTAAGACTAACAAACTTATAAGAAGTAATACTTTATAGTGCTAACTACAAAACTAGGTCAGTTCTGGATGTAATCATTGGCCAGTAAGTATTAGTCACATATGGCAATTTTAAATTGGCATAAGTTAATATCTTGCTATTATATTCTAGTATTTCAAATCAGTAAAGGAATTTGAGTTTCTGTATTAAGCTGGGATATTTTGTCTCTGAAGGAAAAAGGGCTTTCTCTATAATGTTCTACATGTTAGTCAGCTTAATATAGACTGTATGTATATTATTTGAGTCATGACTACATTCAAATTGTTTTATGATAGAAACATAATTATGTCCAAAATAACAGTTTATGGTTTCTTTTTTGAAAAATCTTTAGGAGAATTATTTCACCAATTCTTATAGTTAACCTAATATCTGTATTAATTTATTTGTCTGACAGTATTAATATCAAATTATCTTTGAAAACATTTTAAATATGTATTAATATAATGTTTAATATAATATTTAATATATACAGTAAAATATAGTATATAAAGTATTGTCTAATATATTTAATATTTAACATATGATAACTACATAATAATGTCCCATGGATGATCAACTAGACTTTCTATGATCAGTAATTGAGGGTATAGCTGATCTAGATATTTCGTTTTTTTGATGTCATATGAGCTCTCTTTTCTTACTGCTATGTAAGCCTAAAACAGTGGCTGCCACATAGTATATGCTCATTGAATATTCTTTGAAAAAGTGATGAATAGCAAAATTACTTATGAAGTTGAAATAGTTTATATTTAGACTATATTTTCTTGAATTGTTTCCTTATTTCTTTGTCCTGAGTTTGAATTTGGTGATTTTTGTTTTCATTTTTAATAAATGTTTGTTGCTTATAAAACCACATTACTCAGAGATCGTGTATAATGTGTGTATAAGGCAATATTACAGCAATCAAATAATTATACATTTTACAACTGACTGAACAAGATTAATTTGGAGATATTTTCTGAGAAGTCCTTTTGAAATATTTTTTTCTTTTTCCTTAATAATATATTATTATTATTCATTATTATTATTATTTTCTCACCTATCCTTTATACTCCTGCTATGAGTGAAACCATCTGGTATTTTTCCTTTGGCTTACTTCACTAAACATGATCTTTTCCAGCTCTCTCTCCATGTTTTCTACAAAAGGCATGTGTTCTTTTTTTTTTTCTTGGTTGCTGAGTAATATTCCATTGTGTATATGTACCACATCTTTTTAATCCAGTCATCTACTTTTAGGCATTTGGGTTGTTTCCATGTCTTTATTATTATAAATAAAGCAGCAATAAACATGGGATGCAGGTGTCATTTTGAATCAGTGTTTTTGTGTCTTTGGGTAGATACCTAGGAGTGGGATTGCTGGGTCATATGGAAGCTCCAATTTTAGCAGTTTGAGAAACCTCCAAACAGTTTACCATAGTAGTTGTGCTAGTTTGCATTCCCACTAACAGTGCAGGGGAGTTCCTGTTTGAGAAGGCCTTTTTTTTTTTTTTTATTCATACAGATCTGGGGTACAGGCCAGAGATGCGGAGGGTGAGAGGATTCACCAGAGACAGAGTGGGGAGCAGAACAGGCAGATCAACAAAGTACACTGCTGAGGGGAGCAGCGGGCGGGTCAGGAGAGGTCTGCCACGCCATGTGGTCACCTCCGGGGCAGGCGGGGATCGAACTCATGCGGAAGTGGCTTTAGTTTCTCAGTGCAGTGCTTTAACCCGCTGCGCCACCAGGGAGGGCCGAGAAGGCCTTTTTAAAGGTAATTTAATGAAAGGGAATCCTGCTGAAATGTTTTTCAGAATTTTGGAGCACAAGTAAATTTTTATGGAACTGAAAAGCTTGTGTGTTATGTCCACCACAAATGTACCAGCCTTGGCCAACTGTTACTTGGTGCCAGTTTTCTCATAGTATTGACACCAGAGAAGCTAATGACTTTCAAGATAGAGCTGATACAGATGTGAAAATTTGCTAATTTTTTATTAAAAGATTCATTTATTTATGCATACAGAACTGGGGTACTGGCCAGAAGTGCAGGGGCGGTAAGAGGATTCACCAGAGACAGAGTGGGGACCAGAACAAGCAAATCTACAAGGTACACTGCTGAGGGGAGAAGCGGGCGGGTCAGAAGAGGTCTGCCGTGCCTTGTGGATCTCCTCCGGGGTGAGGATCCAATTCATGCTGAAGTGACTTTAGCTTCTTAGTGCTGTGCTTTAACCCACTGCATCACAAGGGAAGGTCCAGAATTTGCTAATTTAAAGCTGTCTATCCCCTTTCTGTTAAGTAGAATTTAAGAACCTGGAGGGTGGGGATTTTTGCCAATTTTGCCTACTGTTCTGTTCTAATTGGTTGTTATTAGAAAGATCTGTAAGACCAGCAGACGT
Organism: Condylura cristata; assembly: GCF_000260355.1. Lineage (NCBI taxonomy): Eukaryota > Metazoa > Chordata > Mammalia > Eulipotyphla > Talpidae > Condylura > Condylura cristata. The sequence goes on from NW_004567102.1 coordinate 30,122,009, forward strand.
CTCCTTTGCTCTCCATTATATCCTTACCACCTAGCAATATGTGGTGCCTAATAGGTGACTAAATAGTAGTTAACAGAATGAATGAGTGGAAGGCAGTGAGTTTTTTGCTTATTTTGTGTAAATGTTCCTTGCTTCCTTTTTGGTATCAGCTCTTGCACCTCAACTTTGCTAGGCCTCATTTTCTAATAACTTAGTAATAAAATATAAGACGTTATATACCACAACAATGGTTGTTTCAGCCTTTTAGTCTTATTTTAAAAAGTATTAACAGTGATATTCAAAGTACTACTGTAGTTATGGGCACTGGCTGAAGTTTGTTGACTAGTTACACTGTTGGGTACACAATGGCTTGAGAACTCAAGGGGTTGTATAAACATTTTTTTAATTAAAAAAAAAAATCACCCAAAAGTTTTGGAGAGCTTCATAATGTGGTGCTTTAACCTGTGTGCCACCAGGGAGAGCCCCGGGTAGTAGATATTTTTCATGACAGTGTCTAGTGTGGCAGTCCCTTAAGTCACTACTCCAGCAGTATGGAATTCTAGGTCGGAAGTCATTTTCCTTAGAATTTCAGAGGCATAGTTTTAAGTTCCTGCTTTCACTGTTGCTGAAATCATTTTGAGTCATGGTATTTTGGGTATCTTTTTTTTTTTTCCCCCTCTTTTCTGGAAGTGTGAAGCATCTTCTCCTATGTAATAAAACTTGACTTGGTTTCTTTGTGTGTGTGTGTCTTTTCCCTGTCTCATTTTTTCATGAATTTCTGGAAAATTGCCTCAAATTTATTTTCTATACCTTCTAGTGAATATTTCATTTCTTCTATTATGCCGTTAAAGGGAAATTATTCTGACATTTGTAAAAATCACTTTATTTTGGATTGATGTTAGGGGTGCACTAGTCTACTTTGGCTATCCTAGCAGAATACCATAGGTTGTTTGGCTTAAGCAAGAAAACAACTTTCTGACAGTTCAAGGCTGAAAGTTCAAGATCAGGGTGCCAGTGTAGTTGAGTTCTGGTAAGGATTTCTGTAGTTGAGTTCTGGTAAGGATTTCCGTTCTTTTCTTTTAGATGACTGCTACCTTACTCTGCTCACATGGCATTTCCTCACTATGTGCATGTGCTCTTCCTCCTTTTTTTTTTCTTTTAAGGATTTTATTTATTTATTTATGCATACAGAACTGGGATACAGGCCAGATGTGCAGGGGCCATGAGAGAATTCACCAGGGACAGAGTGGGGAACAGAACAGGTAAATCAATGAGAAGTACATTGTCGATGGAAGCAGCAGGCAGATCAGGAGAGATCTGCTGTGTCATGTGTGTCACCTCTGGGGCCGGGGATCAAACTCACACTGAAGTGGCCACCTCCACTGCACACCAACCTCTCCAACCAGGGGAAGGTCCACTTTTCCTCTTTTTAGGGAACTGCCAATCCAGTTGTGTAAGACCCACCATTATGGCCACATTGAACTTTAACTATCTCTTTAAAGCTCTGTGTCTAAGTTCAGTCACATTGAGCATACAAACCTTAGGGGACATATAGTTCATTCCACAGTAGACATACATTCATTTTATATTGATGGGTATTACAATAGGGGAGAGAGATTAGGCTCAGTTTTGAATACAGCAAAGACAGTTGGGGACTGATAACCAGTGAGTAGAGTGAGGGACTCACTAGATGCAAAATTACAAAGAGGAAACAGTAAGGGTAGGAGATTTTTGCTAAGGTGACTTAATGACATTATTTTTTTTTAAAGCAAATCATGGATTTATAAATCAAGGGTAGAGGGGATCAAGAACATGATCAGATCAGGTGGGGGGATTTCTCTAACCTAACTTAGCATGATTCTTGCTAAAACTGACCTGTGCCGAACAATGCAGACATGTAAGCCTCCTTGAGGCTTCGTCAAGGAGCAGTGCCAGAAGAGCCTAACTCAGGTTTGGTTAATGAGAGAGCTTTTATGAGCATGGGGAAGGTTTTGTATATGCATCGTAATTGTTCTGGCATTTCTCATTCCAGAAAAACATCATTCATCATACTTGTTTCTTTTCTCTTATCCAGAGACTATCCCTTTTCAACTTCTCCTTCAAATTACATAGTAATGTAATTTGGGTAGATGTTTGCATAGCAACAAGGAATAGATCAGTGATTGGTGTTAGAAATCTCTCTCAATCAACTTTACCTATTATTCCTTACTTTAGACTCCTTCATTTTACCCTTGGTTTGCGAAGTATCTTACTTCTTATATCTTTTGAGATTTAGTAGTCTAATTTTAGTTACTATTCATGTTTTCTCATTCCTAACTCAGGATTGAGATCTCTCTCAGTTTGCTGTATCAGCCATTTGCATCCCCACTTCCAGAATGTTGTTGCCATTGTATCCTTTTCAGTTCATCTTGTCTTCTGGACTGATGTCTTTTAAAAGAATCCCTTTATTGTACATTTGGGTGTGTGTGTGTGTGATGAAATAGCAGCATTAGTTGTGTGTCTTTGAATCTATTATCATAACTGGGACGTTAGAGCAGATAGTTGAAAGTGGGAAATAATTTAAATCATTCAGGCTAATATTTCAACTTTTGTTGATTTTGGGGGTTTTGCTTTGCCATGATTTTTTTTTTTTTCTTCCAGATTTCCTCTTGCCTCCCAGCTAGATAATGTAATTATTCTTAAATGACCCCTCATGGCTGTTTGTAATTTTCCTTAGTATGTAGAACTACCACAAGACCATTTTTGTTGCAATTTACTGGTGATTCAAAACAAGGGACATGAGGTAGAAATGTGATGGCCTCTCTTGGGTGTTGTTATGTAGGTGATCTCAGTTTTATGTCACTTAATTCTTGTAGCAGTTGTATATGCATAAGGTTCAAGATAATGGTTAGGGTGATAAAGTAAACAGCTAAGAGTTAGTTATACAGTAGTGGAGCTTACTTTTTTTTAAATTTAAATTAAATTTTTTTTTATTTATATACCCAGAATTGGAATACAAGCTAGAGGTGCAGGGGTGGTGAGAGGATTCATCAGAGACAGAGTAGGGAGCAGAACAGGCAGATCGATGAAGTACACTGCTGAGGGGAGCAGCAGGCCTGTCAGGAGAGGTCTGCCGCCCCATGTGAGTCACCTCTGGGCCAGGGATGGAACTCTTACTGAAGCAGCTGCAGCTAGCTTGCAGTGCTGCATCCTTACTGGTTGCACTACCAGGGAGGGCCCAGAGCTTACTTTCTAATGCAGGTGTTCTTTTATTTTTTAATATATTTATTTTTATTTATTTATGCATACAAGAGCTGGAGTGTAGGACAGATGTGTGGGAGTGGAGTGAGAGGGTTCACCACAGATAGAGGGGGGACCAGAACAGGCAGATTAACTGAAAGACGCTACTGACTGGAGCAGTAGGTAAGATAGGAGAAGTCTGCTGTGTCATGTGTGCCACCTCCCTGGGCAGGGATAGAACTCATGCTGTGGATAGCTTCATAGTTCTGCTCTTTATCCCGTTGTGCCTGCAGGGAGGGCCCTTTTTTTACCTGGGTTTTAAGAACTTTCCACACTTTCTAGTCTACCATCACCTTTTATTCTTCTCAATCTGCGTGAACAGTTTACCATTTTTTCAGTGAATATTGAGTGGCCACCTCTGTGTTGTACCTTGAGGACACTGAGAAGACTAGTCCTTTCAATAAGGTTTCTGATTTTCTGTGCAGACTAGCAAGAATAAGAACAGTGATACTAAGTAGTTCTGAAGTCCTTCAGTAAAAAGCTCTGTTGGTTTTAATTTGAATGGCAGAGAAAATGCAAAGAAGTGGGTAGATTTGAAATAATCATTTGAGGTAAAAAGATTAGTTGGGAGTGATAGAGATTTGGGGAAAAGTTGGGGAATTGAGGATGACTACAGGTTTGATCTGAACTGAATGTTGGTGGTGCCTTTACTGGTAAGAGAAAGAACAGGCTATTGTGGTAGGGCACAGTACCAGCAATGTCACATCTATTAGATATATTCATGGCCCAGTATCTAGGAGGCAAGTACATACTGGGAACTGAGAGGTGCTTTGGACTGGAGAAATGAATTTGGGTATCACACACTTATAATGATATTTGAAGCCACTGGGACTGGCTATAATTATCTAGGGAAAGTGTATGGATGTAGGTGTGGTGATGTAAGTGATTTATTTCAATGGAGAATCCTCATTTAATGTCTTAACTCAGATTATACTTAATCCTAATAGCATTTGCTGCTACTTCAATGAAGAATCCTCATTTAATTTCTTAGCTTGGATTATATTTAAGCTTAATAGCATTTGTTGGATGGGTAAAGCAAATCCCATCATGTAGTTGTGGCATTGAAGTCATTACCAAAAAGCCTTTGTAAATATGACAATGGTTAGTGGCTTTTTGATTAAATTGTTTGCCAAACATCTTTGACTTTTATGAGAGGCTAGACCTGAGGCATTCCAGATGAGGAATCCCAGTTTTGAGAAAGCTGTACAAGAAATGATGTACGTATATCAATTCTTTCAGTATAAATGAGTAGTGAAAAATAAGTTCCCATTGAGATGCTGAAACTAGAACATCTGGAAACCACTAACCACTCACTTACTGATTCATTGTTAGTCTCATAACATCCAAGCTCATTAAAATCAGATTTTTTACATGTCATGAACACTTGGATACTCTAAATAGCATAATAATAAGTGTTAAATATGAAAATTCCCAATATGAAATAAACTTTAGGGGAATACTTGAAGAAATAGATTAGAATTCACAGTAAGCAAAAGCTGGAAACAGTCCTTGTATTCATCAGTAGGAAGGCAGGTAAACTGTGGTGGTCTGAAATCTTTTAGTGGGCAGAGTAAACAACAGAATGGGTGAATAGCAAAGCCATTTTGCTGAATGAAAGAAACTGGATACAAAAGTATCCATATACTAGTCTTCTTATATATAAAGTTGAAGAATAGGCAAAAACTAATGAGAGGATGCTTTTGAGGGATAGGGGTTGACAAGAGGGAGGCCTGAGTGAACTTTCTGGGGTGATGGAATCTATACTGATTGGAATGTTAAATTGGTATAGACATTTATATAAGTTCATCAACTTGTTTATTTAGGATTTATAAATTTCACTATATGTAAGTTTTATATCAGTAAAAATCGAGAAAACAATAAAAACAACTATATTGAGCAATGCTGTGAGGATTAGTGTAGGGAGTGCATAGGTGAGGCAGCTCTGTGGACTCAGATTGTCAGGGACAGTATTCCCAAAGAAGTAATGCCTCACCTTTCTCATTTTAACCCTCCACATCTAAAATGACAAACTGTGCAACTCATAATACTTTAGTTATTGAAAGGAAGTGGTGTTCCAATTTAACACTGGGATAACAAGTAAGCATTTCTATTTCTGTGCTGCTCTAGTCTTACTATACTGTAGTGACTGCTGTAGGAAGGGTAGAAGAATGTGTGCTTTGTCCATATCCAAAGGTGGATAATGGTGGGCAGGAATCAGCAAGAGAGGAGGAGAGTGCTGATCACCTGCGGCAGAAGTAGATGTGTTTCTGTGAGTTGTGCTGTTTACATGTCAACTTTACAAAATATGTCAACCTTTTTTTTAATTTCCAAAGTTATTCATGTTACTTTATTTATTCCTTTGAAACAGGTGATACTGGATAGCTCCCTTCAAAAATGGAAGATGGAAAGCCTGTTTGGGCTCCTCACCCTACAGATGGATTTCAGATGGGCAATATTGTGGATATTGGCCCTGACAGCTTAACAATTGAACCATTGAACCAAAAAGGCAAGGTGAGTTTCTCAGATTTCAAAATTTGCTTTTGTTTTATTGGTATCTCCTTTTCTTAATGAAATAGACATCTGTAACACAGTTTAGGGAAAAAGTAGTTTTCTGGTAAATGAAATCTTAATTCTTTGCTAAGTAATTTGGTTAAATCGAAAGTATATGTCCTAAGGGAGAAAATGATGTCTTATGGTAAAAAGAGACTGAAATTTAGGGAGCCTTTCATGATCACATTCTTAAGAGGAAGTAACTATATGATAAACTATAAATACATAATAACATCTTTATTTCTTTTCCTGAAGTTATTCATATGTTTGTGATATTTGACTGTTGCGTCGGCTATACTGATTAATGGGAGTCGTGGAGCAGGCTTCTTTTGCTGCTGAAAAGGCAAGATCCTGGCCTTTTTATTCTTTGAATAATCATATAGCATCAGTTACAAAGATGGGTGAAAAAGATGGCTAAAACTGAAAATGTTTTTTTATCATCTGGGGCTTCAGGGGCAATTGAGTCTGCTGACCAGATAATTCTTATCTGGCTGATGACCAAGTGTTGTAATCGAAACTATACCCCAGATCCTCTGCCATGGTTCTAATCTTATCAACAAGGTGTTCCACTGATCAGCTTCTGGGGTCCCTTAGTAAGCATCAGTCCATGGCCTGGGTGCTCTTGGTCATACCTTGTGACTCATATCCTTCCCAGGGTGATCAAGCTTTCTGCTCTTGGTTGATTTGATAGGCACCTTGTAAGTCTTAGCTCCTATGCCTGATTGACCAGGCAGTTTGACCTTACATAGGAATGCAGAACTGAAGGTAACAAAAATGGTGGCCAAATAGGCCGCCTAAGTCTGGTAGACCCACACTCAACATGTTAAAAAGTGAAAACATGAATAGTGAATGGAATTAGTTATCAAATTTTGCTTTTTGTGTGTTTCTATAAAATTCTTTATAAAAAAGCCTGGGGTTTTAAGTTTATTAGCCTGGCATTGGAGTAAATATATTTCTGTTAAGTGAAGATACTTAAGTCTTAAATCTTTCAGTTTTTTTCTTATGCTGGTGGTTTTTTTTTTAAAGCATTAAGTCATACATTAACATTGTACACAGGTTTCTATTTCCTTTTGTGCCAGGTCTACATAGGTAGTTTTATAAACTGGATTTTAGGGGAAAAATGAGCTGGAGTTTTTTCAGTCTTTATGGGGATTATGAAAGTTGGTTTTTGTGTGAAATCTTCACAATTTACAGTTTAATAAATACTCTTCTTAAACAGGTCTTGTGACTAAATTAAATTTGTTGAGGTCATTTCTGTTTACTTTAGACTCCGAATGTTCATGAATAATTTATACTCTGCTGATACATGGTTAACTAATGCCATATGACTGCCATCCTTCTGGGAACCTTAGAAAAACAAGGCGAATCTCTCATGAGGTCTTTTCACAGAGAAAACTATTCTGTTACTGTAAACAACCCAGGAACCTAAATGCATAATATATAATGTGCCATGTTAGAGGAGGCCAATTAAAGGAACCCTCAGAAAATAAAAGACAAAGCAATTCTAGTTTTTCCTTTTATTAACAAATACCTATCTGTACTTACAATGATGTATGTTAAAATATGAAAAAAAATGCTTAGTTATTTTTATGTATTTGAATTTGGAGAGGAAAATTTTCCTTGTCTCTGTATCTAAGAATTAAACTGACATACTACAGTTTCACGATAGAAAATCATATGCCCCTTGAAATTTTTGCATATATGTGAAAGCCCTCACAGGAGAAGGATGATTCAAAGTGCAATGGGAACAGAACCATTTTTATGCCTTTTATTCGCAATATATTTGTGAATAATTGATAAAACCAAAGAGTCTGGACTAGGGGCAGTAAATTATAGAGAATTAGTTTAGGAAGATAGGATTAGTTTTTTTTTTTTTTTTTTTAAAGATTTATTTATTTGTGCATACAGAACTGGGGTACAGGCCAGAGGCTCAGGGGTGGCGAGAAGCCTCACCAGAGACAGAGCGGGGAGCAGAACAGGCAGATCGAGGAAGTACACTGCTGAGGGGAGCAGCGGGCGGGTCAGGAGAGGTCTGCCACGCCATGTGGTCACCTCCGGGGCAGGCGGGAATCGAACTCATGCGGAAGCGGCTTTAGATTCTCAGTGCTGTGCTTTAACCCGCTGCGCCACCAGGGAGGGCCAGGATTAGTTTTAACAAGGTCTGTTTGTACATATTTCTCTCCATCTCATTCCCTTTCTCTGGTAATGATTGCTGTCTTGCTTCTTCCTGATACAGGGAAGCCACATTTCACCTGGGAGTCTTTTTCATTATTTTTAGGAATAAAAAAGAACTTCAGAGCAGTTCTTATACCTGCTGTTTCTCAGTGCCTTTAACTCAAAGTAATACAACAAAGTAGTGTATTTTGAGTGACATGCTCTGAATTCAAAGTCTTTTTCATTTTTGTTTAACATTATATAAGTGTTAGTAATTCAAAAGGGCTAAATGAAGTGAAAAACATATTTCTAGGTATATTTTTACATAATTCTGTTACATCGATAGGTGACACAATAATTTAGTTCAAGCATAGAAGAAACTTCTTTTATGGGTAGAAGCTTTTTCAGGTTTTAAATATTATGTTGTGCTTTCTTCTATGCTTTACTAATATTAATCAAGTACACACAAAGAACCAGTGACGACACTTTAAATTGTGAAGACATAAAAATTTATGGTTCTGTAGATAACTTTTTAAAAAGGATTCAATTTATTTATGCATAAAAGAACTGGTGTGGGGACCAGATGTGTGGGGACTGAGAGGATTCACCAGAGACAGAGTGGGGAGCAGAACAAGCAGATCTATTGAAATACACTGCTGAGGGGAGCAGCAGGTGAGACAGAAGTCTGCTGTGCCATGTGGGTCAACTCCCTGGCTGGGGATCAAATTCATGCCTCAATGGCTGGCAGTAGCTTAATAGTGCTGTCTTTAACTTCTGTGCCATCACAGAAGAGGCCCCTCTGTTGATTATTTGTTCCTCCTTACATTGTTATTTTTGCAGTAATAACCACCTCATCACCTGTGAAAACTTGTGCTTGCCCCTCCCCTGTTGACCACTCTCCCTCCCTGCTGTATATCTAGATCTACAGTTTGCTTGCAAGTTTTGTTTTATTTTTGTACCCCTTGTTTGGTTTTCCTATATCTCTCCTATGAGTGACACCATCTGATATTTTTATTTTTCCTTTTGACCTTATTTCACTGAGCATAGTCCCTTCTAGCTCCATCCATGGTACTGTGAATGGCATGAAGTTAATTTTTTTGATTGCTGAATAGTATCTTCATGTGGATCTGTAGATAATTCTATAAACTAAAGTCTGACTTTTTTTTTCTCCCACAAAAACCTTGTTTTTGAGAAATACAGATTCTCAGGAATTGCTTTTAATCTTAACTTGACCCCCTTTCTGTGTGGGGTCTTTATAAATTGTAAAGTGTCATAGTGAATGATCTATATGTTTTTTCCCTAAATAATTCATGGTCTGGAGACCAACATTTTTAAATAGTAAGGAATTAAATGCGTATAATGATGGATGAGCCAAGTAGATCTATGTGCTGATATAGTAGGAACAAAGAGCATAGAATAAATAGCTGTGATGGAAACCTGTCTTGACGACAGCAATAACTTAAAAATTTGGGATTGTGGCCATCGTAAGAGAGAGATTTCACATTGCTTTAGGTATATATGTATATGTGTGTGTGCATTTCTTAAACACATATATTGAGAAATAAATTTTACATGTTAACAAGTACTATACGTGTACATATTCATAAATGAAAGTCTTAGCATTTATATGGATTTTTTTGATATCTTTTATCCTCTTAAAAATGTTGATAAGTGTGTGTAAACATTACCTCAATAAAAATAATGCAATTAAAAATATCTGTCTTAAACCTCTAAAATAAATGGTTTCAGTTTCTATATTTTCAGCAGACTGGCCTTTATGCTAAAGCCCTAAATGTGTCTACTTATTCTTTTCCCTGTTTACTTTGCAAGTCTCATCTTTTGTCCATGGACAGTGACCTCCGCATACTCTTGGTATATGCTTATTCTAATGGCCTTTCTGTTCCATCTTCCCCTTCCACAGTGTTTATCAAGCCCTCCCATGAGCCAGGTGGTGTTAGGGCTCTGTATCCTTGCTCACAGCTGTCCTTTGGCCTGGATGGCACTTGGCTTAGCAAATACCTCTCTGTCAAGACACAACTGAGCTCACCTTCTTTATTAAGTTTTCCCCACAGATGCGCAATATTTCCTTTCCTTTCTCCTCCGTCAGTGGAATTTATTGATTATTTCTTCCTTTGAGGGTAGTATAAATTTTTGGCCTCCTGTACTCCTTTATTAGAGACACTTGGTTATATTTTGGATATTTTTCTCTTACATATTCTAGTCTGTAATCTCAATTGCAGGGACTGTTTTGTCCTTGGAGTTTCATGTATTGTGTTTGACATGTAGTAGATTTAATGTGGAGCAATTAGCGTGCTTTGTTATGTAGTCTTTTGGAGAATAAAAGCCTCTACCTACTGGGAGAAAAACACTTGCTTTAAATGAAGCAGATTTTCTCATTGAGTATGTGGTAAAGGGGGAAAGATGAAGGTTGGTGATAATTTAGGGGACAAAGGAAGAGGGAGGAAAAGATCTTAGGATTCACTACTCACTTTTTCATATTGCTCTTTATCTTGCCATTGTAGGAACTCTTTGTCCTCCATTTCTCCCAACTCCCATCTCCCCTCACTCCTTCATATTGTTTTTACCTTTTGGGGTGTTTTTATTTCATATGTCTGTTACAGGGAATTCACTCCTGAATTCTGGGGAGTCCTTACCAATATAACCACAAATGTGTGGCACATAGGTCTCTGACAATAACAGTTATTTACTAATTGTATTTCCAACAGTTATTATAAATTGTGTTTTATTTACATTACCAGTAACATACCAATGCACATTTTGGATTTGTTTAGATTTTATCATTTATTTTCTAAACATTTCCACATTTATGACATTATGGACATATGCACAAGGTTTCAGATAGCTAACTTCCAGAGTTTTTAAGGCATAACATCGTTCCCAATTGTGTATGACTTTGAATTGAAGTAGTTCTAGCAGCCTGAGTTTTAATCTATAAATTATAGCAGTTACTTTCTTCTATACCTTTGCATAGACCAACAAATATTATTTTAATACAACCAAACAAATTTCCTCTAGGGTTTTATTCGATATGGATGGAAACTTCAGCTAAAAGTAATTGTAATTGTTTAAAGAACATAAACTTACAGATAATTGTTAGAATGGCATGGGTAAAATTTAATTCTCTGTGGATGTAATGTGAGATCATATCTTCTCGCTTACAAGATACTATCTTAATTCTAAAATTTCTCCCACAGTCTTTAAGTGATATAATAAGTACAGATGTATTCATGGGTACCTACAGTTTTGTGAATCAAAAAGTCTTGGATGCTGTTTATAATTCTGACATATTTCTGTACAGGAATTTATGTTTAATGTGTTATATTCAAGCAATAGCATTAAATATATAATACAGTCTTTTCTGTTGCTATGGTTACTGAATGTTAATTTTTTTTCCTTTTTTAAAACAAAATTGCTACATGCAAACATTAAACTTTTTATTGTTCAAAAAGGCTAAGTAGCATCTACCTCTGTGAACATTTTTTGTTTCGTCTTTTCTAGGTTAGAACACAGTGCAGTTTTTATTTACACCCATTTTGGTTTCATGTTCATGTAATAGTGAATGGTATATTTGGGTAAAATTATTACCTTGTTTTTGGGTTAGTGGCTCGTTAAATTATACGATCTTACATTTTAACGAAGAGCATATTGTTGCACTTATGTATGCAACTAATTAAGGTCCTTTATTTTTCTTACTATTTATAAGCCTCTAATGAGTTTTTGTTTTGTCTGTTAGACATTTTTGGCTCTCATAAACCAAGTGTTTCCTGCGGAAGAGGATAGTAAAAAAGATGTGGAAGATAATTGTAAGTATCAGAAAAAAGATCATTCTTACCAACTAAGGGAAGTTTTGCAAAAAGACAATTCTGGTGTCATTCACACGATAAAATTGTCCTCCCTATCCATTTCTTCTGCACCTCCTCTTTTCTCTCATAACCGCCATATTTTTCATGGAGTGTGTTATTTTTGTTGTGTTGAGTTATTTATTTATTTTCTAAAGATTTATTTATTTATTCATATAGAACTGGGGTACAAGCCAGAGATGTGGAGGGTGAGAGGATTCACTAGAGACAGAGTGGGGAGCAGAACAGGCAGATCTATGAAGTACGCTGCTGAGGGGAGCAGGGGGAGGGTCAGGAGAGGTCTCCCACGCCATGTGGTCACCTCGGGGTCAGGCAGGGATCGAACTCATGCGGAAGTGATTTATCGAACTCATGCGGAAGTGATTTTAGCTTCTTAGTGCTGTGCTTTAACCCGCTGTGCCACCAGGGAGGGCCATATGTTGAGTTATTTTTAACCTCATCTAGAATCAGGTGATTTTTATAGTAGTGTTTGTGGTTTAATAATTTGGAAATTGAAGTGAGAGAAGACATTATTATCACTGTTTGGGGGAAGCACCCATTAAAATAATAATGTATAGTATGTATTAATTGAACATTTGATTTCAGAAAAGTAAAGTGCAACTATTTTAGTTTACTTGGTGAAAAAAATCTTTCCCAGTGAATAGGCCATTTGTTATTTTTTTCAAGCTTAAGTAGTAATTATATTGGCAGATTTAAGAATTGTGTCCAGAAAGAGATTGAGAAGAATTATGTGGCACTCCCTTTCTTTCCAAAATTGCTGGAGGATTTATCTGATGGGAAATTTTTTTCTTTCTTTTCTTTCTTTCTTTTTTTTTTAAACAGCAATCTCTCCAACAAGACAGAAAGGAATGAAATTATATCCAAGATAAGGGAAAAACGTCTTTCCTGTGGAAACATTCTAGGAATTAATCCTTTTCATATATTCCATTTGTTTTGTTTATATAGCTTCATATAGCTAAAATAAATGATTTTGAGTATTTTAATCACTTTTTAAAATATTTTAAATGTTCTCTCTCTGGTTATTTCATCTGAAGCACTTGTCCAACTTTTCATTTTTTCCAGCTGTAGTGTGGATTTGTTGCCTCTTGCCAGACAAACAGCAGTGTTAATTGTACAGATGTTAATTTATACTTGTCACATGGTAGCATGGCCTACCAGAAGTCCCTTTCCTGAAACCACATGTTAATGCACATTAGTTATTGGGCTTGGAATGTTGGTTGTATTGCTTAAGTGATTTTAGCACTTAGAGTTTTTAAGTGAGTTTAGCACTTAGATTTAAGGCTTGACCCAGTACCACTGTTCTCTGTCAAATTTATCTTTAGCATTATTTTTCAGGGTCTGTCATGCATAATCTGAAATCCTTTCCTGTTCTCTGTATCATGATATAACATGATCATTAAAACTTGATGTCTATTAAGGAGAGACAAGAGTTGCAATTTGATAGTGCCCTAAAATTGCACAATTTATTAGCTATTTATAGCTCTAAGTTTTCTATGCAAGTATCAGAAAGGTTTCAAATGTGGAGATTACTATTGCCTTTTTTACCTGACTCTAGTATTAATACTAGAAATAGGAAAATAATTCAGGTATGTGAAGTCAGTAATTAAAATAACTTTTTTCATACTGATTTTAGGCTGCTGTTACTTATATATCATAAAGTAATTTTCTGTCATGACTAGAAGCTGAGATAAAGTACAGATTATAAAACCCCCAAAGTTTGCTGATTTAGTCTCTTTTAGTGATGAAATCACTTTTACAACAATACAGCTATTGAGTTGAGCTTCTATGTTGAACTTCTTGTGTGTTCCTTTTTTCTTTTAGCCAGTCAGAACTGTAATGAATAATAAGTAGGGTTCAAATCTCAGATAACTTCTTAGATATCTAGATTTAGTTGTTCATTTATATCCACTCTTCATTAGAAACCTTAGGTATGTTTGATATATGTTTATTAAACCAAAATATACTGTTTAGTGGATACATAAAGAAATAGTTTATTTTTTGTTATGCTATATATTTAAATTTGTTTTAAAATGGTTTTAATATTGAATATAGTTAAAATATATGAAAATTAAGGCATAAAAAGTGAACAGTTCACAGAAAGGATGGTACATAAATAACTAAGCAAAGGTGTCTTGGGGCTGGCTATTAGGAGAGGGAAGTAGAAGCTGAATTAGGTGGGGCAGGAAGTTATTTCTGAAACTGTGAACATCCTGCACCATACCTTTAGAGATGTGTAGTCAATTGGGAGTTACCATTTCCCATTGTGGTACAGTGAAGGTAGTGCATATTTTCCTCTGTCTTTCCCTTTCTATGTCTTCATGAAAATGGAATAGCCTGAGTAGCATGATTTCAGAGGAAGATTCCTGTCCAAATTCTTATTATCTTTGGCAGATATTTCACCAGATAGGTATTTATTTGGTTAAATTAACAGATGTCCTTGAGAAGTCTAAAAGCAATATGGAAGAAGGTAAAGAAATGAGAGCTTGTTTGTTTGTTTGTTTTTCCAGGGGAATCTGAATTGTGGGAATAGGAATTGTTAGTAGAAGCAGAGAGAATATCACTCAACCAGTAGTTCAGAGGGATGTGGGAGAAGGGGGAGTGTTTCAGCATTGTGGTCTTGATAAGAAAAGGCAACATGTAGATCAGGCTCCTAGAAGACAAGAGTGGAATAAGAGCAGGTATTACGTAGAAATTATAGGAGACCAAAACCCCAAACGAGACACACCTATGTTGCTGACCCCCTCCATATCTTTCCACCATTTTAGGAAAGCTGCCAACCACTGTTAGGAATCTCCATCACTGTGACTCTTTTTGTTCTGCATTAAGTGGAATTAGGGAACACTGAGGGATATGTCCTTGAGAAATGAACTGGCTGCATTGTCTTAAGTGTGAAACATGGACAGTCTTGTTGAGATAGGCAGAGAAAGAGAATATTGTTTGACAGAATTAGTTAGGTGTTGAATTGTGTATTACATACATGCAGTGTAGGCCTGTGAACTTCGATGAGTGAACAAATCAACAAATCAACAAATGAGTCAGGTAAGGTCCTGCCCTCAAGGATCTGGATTCAGTAGCAAACACTAGATATACAATTTTTTTGTTGTTGTTGATTAAAATTTATTTTCTTACACTATTGTTCATTTTTGTACAGTATTTGACTTCTCCTCTCAGGTGTAGTCCCACCACCACATCATTCACGAACCACCACCATAGTCCTTGTATTCTCCCCTCCTGTTTTGACTCCACTGTGCTGTATGCCTCAGGTCTATAGTTTACTTGCAAGTTTTGACCTTTTTTTTTTTGACCCTTGTTCAGCTCCCATATATTCCTCATATGCATGACATCATCTAGTATTTTAATTTTTTTTTTTTCCACTAGCTCCATCCACGTTTCTGTGAATAGCAGGGTTTATCTTTTTGATTGCCAAATAATACTCCATTTTGTATATATGCCACATCTTCTTGATCAGATCAATTGTTTTGGGACATTTGGGTTATTTCCATATGTTAGCTGTTATAAATAGTGCTGTAAACACAGGAGTGCAGGTTTCCTTTTGAATTATTGTTTTTGTGTCCTCTGGGTCATATGGTAGGTTATTTTTTAGTAATTTGAAGGACCTCCACATGACATTTCATAGTGGTTGGACCAGTTTGCATTCCTACTAGCACTGTAAAAAGAGTTCTTTTTCTTCACATTTGCACCAGCATTTGTTGTGCCAGTTTTTAAAATATGAGCCATTTTTATTGGTGTGAGGTGGCATCTCTTTGTGGTTTTGATTGGCATTTCCCTGATTATAAGTGATGTTGAACATTTTTTTCATATGGGCCTGTTGGCCATTTGCATTTCTTCTCTAGAGAAGTGTCTTTTTAGCTCTTCTGTCCATTTTTTGACAGGGTGGTTTGCTTTGTTTTTGACTAGCATAAGCTCTTTGTAAATCTTTGATATCAATCCCTTATCAGGTGGATGAAATGTAAAATGTAAATATTTTCTCCCAGTCTGTGAGTTATCTCTCTTTTTTGGTTATCATCTCCTTTGGTGTTCAGAAGCTTTTGAATTTGAGGCTGTCCCAGCTGTTTATCCTCCTCATGTGTTTTTTTTTTTGCTTCTGGGGACGACTCCTTAAAAATGATTCTGAGATGTAACCAGGCATATAATTTTTTAATCATAACACTGTCAGTCTCTGCTAAGTACTGTAGAGAAAGTATAAAGAAGAAAGTAGGTGTAGTGGTGTTGGGGTAGTGAAAATGAGAGTTATCATTAGGTGAAACCTTTGAACAGTAAATAATAGGTAGGTTTTTGACCCCTGGAGGAAGTGGCCAAGTTGTGATAGTATTTGGGTTTGATAGTCTGCCTGCAAATCATACCATTTTTGAAGGAAATTATTGAAAATTATATGAAAAGGTCAGTGGAATGCAGGTTTTACAAAATCTTGACGAACAGACTTGAATGTAAACTGTGGTACTGAGGAGGAGACTCAGGACTCTAGTTATATCAATTGTTGAGCAGTTTGGATTGGAGAAGAGAGAGATTAAATCAATCGATAATAAAAAGCTATTGTAGTTACAAAAGAGATAGTGAGACCTAAACTAGGTTTAGAGTAGTAGAAATGGAAAGAAAGGAAAGGCAATTCATTGATTCACATTATATCTGAGTGCCTACCCAGTGTCAGTGCTGTACTTTCTCATATGGTATGATGATGTGTCCTGGCTTAGAAAAAGGGTGGGGAGAGAAAATGATCCTACCATTGACTATGGTTTGCAGTCGAGATGACTGGAAAAACAGTCTTGCTAGTAATGGAAACAGAGTCATTGGAAAAGTAGAGATGAGCTCAGTTGATTGGAGGGCTGGGAGAATAGATTATGCCAGTAAAATGTATGGTATATTCTATTGTGCTCAACATATGAAAAATGATTAAACCTGGATTCTGCCATAATTAGCTGCATATTGTGATTAGGGCACATATAGTTTCTCTAACACTCTTTATTTTGTCATACAAGTTATAAGGCACTGACTGAATATTCCCTTCCTATTCTAAAATTTTATTCTTTGTCCTTTTCTGTGAAATACTGAGTGTCACACTGGACTAGTGTCAGCACTTTGTTTTGTCAAAAATGTATCAAAACCAGCCCTATATATGTAGCATATTCTTTCCATTTGAATTATACTCAGCTGTTTAAGTAACCTTTATTGTGTATACTTGTCTGGTCCACCCTAGATGTACGTAACAGTTGGAAATTCAGAAAAGCACTTTAATATACATATAAATGGATATATTTTAACTGGCATGTGGGATTTACATGTAATTACAAATTAACAGGTGAATTTTAGCTTGGATCAAAGTGTTAGGTTAAGATAATATTGCATTTTACTTTTTTCTTTGGAAAGCTAAGGATTTATAAACTTTTATGTTTCAGGTTCACTTATGTATTTAAATGAGGCCACTCTCCTCCATAATGTCAAAGTCCGATACAGTAAAGACAGAATTTATGTAAGTATTTTACTGTGCTTTAGGGCTTTGTGGGCTTACATATTGTACATGCTATTGTTAAATTTGTCAATTTTGAAATAGTCCAACAAGAAATCATACTTGTCTGAGCCTGCTGACCAGTGTGTATTCTATAAGGATGAGGATTTTCCCCCCACTAATTTATTGCTGAAAACTCAGGGCATAGTACATAGTAGTTATTTAATAATATTTGTGGAATGAAGTAATAAGTTCAGAGCAACACCTAATATCTTTCAGACTTAAAAATGTTCAATTTGATTATTTTAGGAAAAAAACACTTTTCTATTTTGATTTCATGTTTTTTGGTATATGTTTGTGGATGTTGAATTTTCCCCATTGTTGTATAAAAGTTGAAGGTAGCATTTTTTATATGTGTGTGTATACACATTTATATATAAAGACACATATATAGTTATCTATAAATTAAACTTATTTCAATAAATACATAAATTGAAATTAAATACTTAGATAAAAAATTATAAATTAGTATAGGGTATAGGACTGGAGGAATTATCAAGTACGATAAAGTGCTGCTCTAAACCTAATAGAACCTAAATAGTCACACATTTCAATATACTCTAAATAGATGCCTTACCTTAAAAATCTAGAATATTAAACAATAAAAAAGAATGCTTTTAATATAAACAGTGCTATGCAAGTAATTCAGGTAGACATTCAACTAGTATGTTTAAATGATGATAATTTAGTGGGCATGTGTGAGGTTTTATCTACTATGACCTACTTGTAGATTTCTTTGATGTCTGGAGATAAATTGCCCTACTGTAGTTCTCCCACTATAAAGATGGGACTCTGACTCTTCATTATTTTTGAATAAAGAAGACACATGGTTTCTTTGACACTTCCTAGATCGAATGACAGTTTTAATCTTTTATATCACTATCAATTTGCCTAATTGTACTTATTTATTGCTGACTAAATTAGCTTTAGTCTTTGCCATCTGTCCAAGTAATGACAGCTGGAAAATAGGACTAAGTTAATCTTTTCCAAAAGAGTTTATGTGCCATCTTTTGGTTATTATGTATTCTATTGTCTTTGCTTTTCTTTTAAAAAGTCAACTAAATAAGGAATATATCTAGGTTGAAATATAACTATTCTCACCAGAAATTTTAGAAGTAAAACTCACTTAATGAACATATAATGTATACTAAATGCTGTTAAAATATTGCATGAAAGTATAACACATTTTTTTTTTTTTTAAAGATTTATTTATTTATTCATACAGAACTGGGGTACAGGCCAGAGGCTCAGGGGCGGTGAGAGGCTTCACCAGAGACAGAGTGGGAAACAGAACAGGCAGATCAACAAAGTACACTGCTGAGGGGAGCAGCGGGCGGGTCAGGAGAGGTCTGCCACGCCATGTGGTCACCTCCGGGGCAGGCGGGGATCGAACTCATGCGGAAGCGGCTTTAAATTCTCAGTGCTGTGCTTTAACCCGCTGCGCCACCAGGGAGGGCCAGTATAACACATTTTTAAAGTTTATTTGTTAAATCAAATTCTTTGTACTAATCAATAAATGTTGAATTAGATACCACCAAGACACATTATTTTTCAAGTAGAACTCTAGCTACTGTTTTTTCCTTTTCAAAAAAAATTTTTTTTATTACATAGAAGAACTGGGGCATAGGTAAAGGATGTGGGGTATGAGAGGATTCACCAGAGACATAAGTAGAGAACAGACCATGTGGTTCTACTGAAATACACTGCTAAGGGAGATAGCCAACAAGACAGAAAAGGTCTGCTGTGCCCTCTGTGGGTCAGTTCCCTGGCTGGGGATTGAAATCAGGCCATAGTGTGGTAGTCTGTAGGCTACTAGGGAGACCCCCTATAGGCCCCCTGTTTTCCTTTATTTAATTAAGATTTTATTGCACTAACATTGGTTTATGACATATGTAGGTTTCAGGTGTGCATTCTTAGCCATCAGCATCCATGGGTACACTATATGATGATTATCATCAAAAGTGTAATTTCTGCTGACCCATATTCACAGTTTACTCACTCCACTTCCCACTATCCTTCTGATAACCATTGCTTTGTTTGTTCTTGTACTGCTTCTTTTTCTTTGTGTATCGTCCATCACCTAGTGATGGTGGAACAATCTTATTTTTTGAGCAAATTTTAAATGTCTTAGTATCTCCCAAAATTTGGAAGTTTTTAAATTATATTCACAGAATGATCTTATTTTGAAAAAACTAAGATACTATGTTTTATTTTTATTTGACATGATTATACTTAAAGCCCACAGGATTTTCATTGTTTTTTTAATTCTTCCCTGCTGCAATGCTACTACACTTACTGACTGTCACCATTAATGAGTGATGGTTTACATGAATATTTTTACTTAAAAAAATTTTTTTTTCACATTGGTTTTAATGTTAAAGTCTACAAATCTTTGCTAACTTGCATGATTGTTAGTAAAAATGGTTTATTTGTAAAATTTTCAATTCATTTCTTATGTATAATATGTATATCATTCTGGTGAATTGATTTTGTTTTTTTTTTTTAAACTTCCAGCCATTTTGATTCTTCTTTTCCTAAGATTGATTTTCAGTTGGTCAGATGACCTCTGTTAGTGACTGGCATTGTCAGCTTCTATTTGGAGAAACAATTCTTTCAATGTTAACTTAAGCCATAATTGGTACATGTTTTTAGCAGTCATACTTTGAATAGCCATTACAAAAGCAGCAATATATACTTATACTCAATATTATATTATGTATAAGAGTCAGAAGTAATTTGGAGTCAGAGTTTAATGTTTTTATATTTCTCACCAAACTTAGTTGTCACTATTTTCCCCCAGAATAACTAACTCATGTTTAACATTTGCATTGTTTGCTAAAGTCTTTGCTACTTGACTTCTGCTTTTCCTGTTATAATGATCACTATCTGAAATCATTAATTTTTTTACCTCATTCATTCCAGAAAACATTTTTGGGAGTATTTTCTGAATTTTGGGATTAGCAGAGTGAGAATTTAAAGTTTCTGCATAATTTCCCTTCCATAGCTAGAAGCAGAAAAAGACAAATATGGTCCGGCATGGCCTGGTTTGAACAGCAGACGACAACGAATTGCTTAACCACAGATCTCTGTCCACAAAGAATTTTATAAATCCCACTGGTGCATTTTTTCTGGTCTTTTGAAGTGACATTTACATTCCATATATAAAGCAATCTTTAGTTGGTCACTAAATATTTTGCCATCTATATTCTAGGCAGTGTTTACCATATGTTTTGCAAAAATCTGGGGCCAAGTGGTGCCACAGAGCTAATGAACTCTTGGCCTACAGTGATGGTGATAGGTACTCTTTAGTAGCAGCATGAATAAAGTGGTCTAGATGAAGAATACAGATGACGAAAAACTTGGGTTACGGGAATAGAATGAGAGTGATTTCACAAGTGGAGTCATCAGAAGAAAGGTAATTGTGATAAAAGTTGACTCAGCTTTCTTTTTGTGATGACTTGGTGGTGATACTGTAAACCTAGGAAAACAGGGAAGAAAAATGTTTTCTGTGAGGCAAAATGGGGTCAAGAGAGATTATTTTGATTTAGACATGCTGAATATGAGATGCCTATGAGATGTAAATATTTCTTGAGTTAGAGAAATATGGATACCATAACGATCTGAGAAAATTTAGATCTGGGAGTCCTAGTTATTTAGCAAATTGAAGATTTTGCTTTATATTCTTTCTCCCATGAGCCTTTCTTGGTTTTAAAATGTAAATAGTAATTGGGAATTTTTATGTTCATGCTTTTGATTTAGACATATGTCGCCAACATTCTGATCGCAGTAAACCCTTACTTTGACATACCTAAAATATATTCTTCAGAAACAATAAAATCATACCAAGGAAAATCTCTTGGGACAATGCCACCTCATGTCTTTGCAATTGGTAAGTAATTTAATTTGTATCTTAAATTTTGTTTTTCATTATATTTCAAAATTTCCCCAGAAACATTTTGGGTTAATAAAAAATATCATGAATTTGATGTTTTGGAAAGCCTCTATGATTTGAGTGTATCACCACATTAGACACCTGTATCCTCCGCCATATATGGGGGAATACTTTTGCAACCAATGCTTTTACGTTATTATTTTTGTCAGATGACCTCTGGCCTTTCAAATTTTGCCACTTCAGTGAAGTAAGTCAAAAGCTGACATAATGGTTATTTTTGACTCTTCAACATAAATAGCTCTAGCCTACAGTTGTCTTCCTTCATAACTTTGAGGCCCTATCCTACTGCAGTTACCCAGATTATCATTTATGAATGTGTTACTTGAGCTAGATGTGAGCTATGAGTGCAGACTTCCATGATGTCTTATTTTGCATTAGGATTTTGTAATTAACATATGTCCAACAATTGAAGATGTTATATACTTCATATCTCTGGGGAATTTGTGTGGGAGATAGCAGAATCTGTCTTTGCCTTTCTCAGGTTCTAAGAATAGGTGACATGGAGTTATTTGACTTGCCCACTTGCCACAGCACCAGCTCTTAAATTAGTCAACCATTGTACCCTGACATAACCAGCAGTGAGAGGATGACCTTTGTTATTGGTACTAGTTCTTAGTGTAGTTTATTTCTTTTCATGGCTGTGTGTCTGATTAACCAAGCTTCACATTCACATTTCCTTCATCTTTGTACTGTATACTACTAAGCAGAATAAATATGTCAGGCAAGCCCAGTACAATAGCAGATTGACTGGTCTCAGAAGCACTGAAGGCATTGCTATGCTTTCTGTCGGCAAACAAAATATTATAGTACAGAATCTTTTGAACGTGAATGTGAACAAGGCCATCAGTAGATGAAGCTGCATGTTTAAAATGTAAATAAACTCGGTTGTTTGCAGTGATTTATCAAAAGTGAGTAGGACAGATTACTGATTAATTAGTCAAGAAAGAATAGATACATGTTTTGTCTTTGGAGCTTAGAGTAAAAAGTCATGTGTACAGACTTTTTCATTGGTATGGCTAGCACATATTAATGTGAGAAATAGTTGCTTTCTAGGAGTAAATTGATCAGATCCTAATTTTGAGTTAACAATTACTTCAAGATCACCCACACAGAATTAAATTATATTCAACTTTTCTGTGTAATTTTAAAACTGAAGGCATTTGTTTGAATGTAATATAGTAAAAATTATATTCACAATTACAAATTTTGAAAATTAATTTTGCCTATCATTGAAATGCTTACAAATCCTATGTAAATTTAATAATAATATAACCGAAAAAATACACAGATTTCTCTTGCAATTATGTATTTTTCTCTCCAGTGGAATTTTTGGTTGCCAGATTTCTTACTTGGAAGCTCATTACTTCTGTTTTTCTCTGGGGACTTCATTAACTATGCATGATGAACATTTTTTTATCCCTCTGCAGACCTGCTCTGGTATTAAGAGCTGAGCCATAGCTCATAGTATGAAAACTAACAAAAGGATTGTTTATTTGGATTTCAAATTACTTAGCTGTCAGGTCATTAAGAAGACCAATTATAGTAAATGCATTTAGTAAATGCACATACACTATTGAATGACTTTATTTAAAAATTTTGCTAACTATAAATATGCATTTGTATTTTCTGTAAGTACTCTTTGATAGTAAATGAATTACCATTTACTCAATATACTTTATTGTTCATTATTAATATATTATTTTGACCCTAGCTGATAAGGCTTTTCGAGATATGAAGGTGCTCAAGATGAGTCAGTCTATCATTGTATCTGGAGAATCAGGAGCTGGCAAAACAGAAAATACAAAATTTGTTCTAAGGTGAGGAATATTGAGCTAACCTGGAATAATTTGAACAGGTTGAGTTTTTTTCTTTTAATTGTGATAAAAATTGTAACTTAAAAATTATTATATTCACTCTTTCTCATCAGTAATGTTAAGTGTGTTTGCATAGTTATGCAGCCAGTTTCTAGGATTTTCCAGCTTGCAAAACCGAACATTGTTCCTTCCCACTAAGCAGCTCCTCATTTCTCTTTGATCCTAGCTCTTGGCAACTGCTACTCTACTTTCTGCTTCTGTGGTTTTAAACAGCTCTCGATATCCCATACCAGTGCATCCTACAGTGTTTGTCTTTCTGTGACTTTTATTTCACTTAGCATAACATCCTCAGGTTTCATTCTTACAGCATAGTGTGAGAATTCCCTTCCTTTTTTTTTTTTTTGTCCCAGAAGACAGATTTAATTTATTTAAAACAACCATGAAATTTACTGTGAAAAAAATTTTTTTACTGTGAGGGATCAGAGAATCCATCAGTACAGGTAATGAGATTATTCTGAGATGAACCTGGACTTCAGTGAAAACAACTTTCTAAAAATAAAAACAACATAAAACCTTGAGAATTCCCTTCTTCTTTAAGGCTGAATAATTTTATTTTATGTGTGTGTGTGTGTGTGTACAAACATATATATGTATACGTGTGGTATACTTTGTTCATTCATTCATCATTGAGGGGGCTATTTCCACTCTTTTTACATTAACTTGAGAGGATGGCCTCTATCCCTTTGCAGATACACACCTCATATCGAAACAGCTAAACCACAGAGTATTGACAGCCTGCTCTGATGTGTTGTTTTCATTAGGGCGCTAGAGCAGACCTATTTTGGTCAGGCAAAGGAAACTATGATGATTCATTCAAAATTCATCCTTACAATTCTGTTCTCAGTATTTTTCTCAGACTGTGGTTGAAACCTTTTATTTTAACTTTAGCTTATAATAGTTGACCTTTCCATCTTCTTACAACCCTGCTCTCAGTATATCCACTTTGCTTCTATCATATTAAACTACATTTTGTTTAGAATTATAGCATCTTAAAATACAACAGAGCCATAGTTTTCAGTGTAGTTCAGTTTCCTCAATTTATATTCTTATTGATATCCCTCTAGTAATGAAGCTATGCTACCACAAGTTGCCTTCTGAATTTTCATACATGTTCTCACTGTCTTAAGTAGCTGGTCGATTTTTGCATGGCACACCCTTTTTGAAAAAATTTACAATTGTTAAGCAATTGTATGTGCTATTCAGAGTTGTATAAAATCTATGTAAGTGTTTTTTATTCACTGTTAGGTATATACAATTCTGGTTAAACTAATGCTTCCAAATCATCTTGGAATTCTAGTGTTTAATTTCCTTATTCTTCCTCTTCTGTATAGAATAGTAAACATACAATTTTGAGAGTAAACAAAAAATTAACAAATTATGAGCTTATGATGTAAACATAGATTGTAAATCAAAGATTACTTTTTGTTTTGAAATGTGCTGAGCAAATAGTTGTGCCATCATGTTTTATGTTTAACTGTAACAACATTAAGAGTGGTGACTTCTGCTTTTCAGTGGTGGATCACCTTATTTCTTTCACACCTAGCAAAGCTGGACTTACTAGGTCACTACAGAAGATTGGAGTCTAATGTAGATGATGAATAGTCCTGTGAGAAATGCATGGTGTATTTAAAATCAAATTGTTGGTTAAATTC
The DNA here is from genome assembly GCF_000260355.1 of Condylura cristata. Lineage (NCBI taxonomy): Eukaryota > Metazoa > Chordata > Mammalia > Eulipotyphla > Talpidae > Condylura > Condylura cristata. The sequence goes on from NW_004567102.1 coordinate 30,146,854, forward strand.
AGAATATTCTCCAAAACACTTTTAAAAGTGATGCTGGTTTACATTTGGATCGCTAAAGGCAATCCAAGTAAAATTTTAAATGTTTAAAAATATATAACTCGGTAGTTGCCTTTAAAGATAAATTTGTAATTTTAAGTAAAAAGTTATGACAGTGATCCTTTTTTACTTGTGTGAAAGTTGTAGTAACATTATAAATATGTGGGCAATGTTTTGTAAATATTTTTCCTATTTTAAACAGATATCTTACTGAATCCTATGGAACAGGACAAGATATTGATGACAGAATTGTTGAAGGTATTGTTCATTTCGAGTGGGACACAGTGGTAGGGGACCAGTGTGATATGGTGCAGGACTGTGGAAGTTTTGGTAGTTGATGTGGTAACACACATCTAAAAAGGTGTGAATCTGTAACTCTGAAACGATATGCAGTGTTGTAAACTAACCTTACCTCAATTAAAAAATAAGGTTTCTTATTTCCTTAAAGTTAGGAATATTCTCTCAGTTGTCTGTAATATTCTCCCAAAGATCCCAAAGATACTTATCTCCTACAAATTATTGCTCAAATATGATCTTCTCCTTTATTTAATTTTTGTTCTTTCCTTCCTCACCCATGTAAGTGCTAAGAGGACAAGATATTTTATATATTCCAAACCCCATCACATAAATTCCAAAAATATCTATCATATGAGTGAAAGAAATACAGGAAGTTTTCTGGTCTTCTGTTTGTTATGTTTTTATCATTTTATAAAAAAGCAGAGAGGGAGAGGGTTATTTGGAAATGAGTTGTGTCAGGAGAAATCATTTTCAAATGAGTATTCTTTGAAGGAAGAATCTTCAAAAAAAATTTAAAAAGAAATATATTGTTGAAGGAACATTGAGTGTAGTATTATATTCATTTCAGGCATACATTAGTGATCAACATCTGTTTATAATACATCATATTCACCAGTAAGCCTATTCCCATAATTCAACGTACAATTGGCCCCTTTTTAACCCACCTTCCTCCCCCATTCCTCTCTGGTAAAACACTAGTTTGCTCTTTTTTTTTTGTAAATTGATTTCTTTTAGCTATCAATATTTGCATTCCCCTTGGAAAGTCTTGTAGGAGCTCAGTTTGGAGATTACTCTACTTCTGTTATGTTGACTCTCTCCTCCTGTATCTAATTTCTTTTCTGGTATTTCCTTTTATATTCTTGCTTCCACTGTAGCCATTCTTTGTATAGAAGTTGGGATGATATCTTGTTTTAAAACTGTTAATGTCTTCATATAGTGGTCAAAGTAAAACCCCAGATCTTAGCATTCCCTGCAGTGATCTGTGTGGTCTGACCTCTGCCACTTCTTGGCTGATTTTGAGTTGTTTCCATTGATTCTGTGGGTCTTAGTCATGTTCGTTTTATAGTTCTTTTGAGGTGTTTTAGGCTTCTGTTGGCATTCTCCTTCTCCCTTTGTCACTTTCCCGACTAAACAGGCAGTAAATACTTTAATAATGATGAAGTTATAGTCATATGTGAGGTGAGTTACACTTTGTGATTTGCTTGAAGTCTGTTTTCTAATGTTAATCTTCATGAATAAGGGTAGATACTATTTTATCCCTACTTGACAGATGAAAAACTGATGTAAAAAGTTTAATAAATAGGTAACAGATTGCCTCTCACTTTCTGACTTACTTAATTTCTCATAATAACCTCAAGAGCCATCCATTTTGTCCCAAAAGGCAATATATTATCTTTTAAAATAGTTACATAATATTCAAATGAGTATTTATTTCAGAATTTCCTGAGTGCATATTTTAATCTTGGGCATTTTAAAGAAAATTTTTAGATGAACAAAAATTAATTGAAGCCTTTTGTGTTCGTGCATTTTGTTAGATCATAGCTAGTATGCTTATGTATGTTTATGCATGTTTTCAGTTACATATAAAATAATGTATGTAGATGAATCTACAGTACAACTGTAGTAAATATTTTTAAGTTTTTTTATTGCTACAGTTTTTCATATTACTTGATATAGATAATTTTGTAGATTTACTTACAGTTCTCACTGTGATCTTGTCACATACTCAGTCATGAAGTGCTCATAAAAATTGTATTCACAGTAGTGTCTTTATTGATGCACTCACCTTTAAAATTGAATAAATTCTTTTTAAAAAATTGAATTCATTAATAAAGTATGGGTTAAATTAATAAAGGACTAATTTGTTATTTCTGATTTGTTCACTTTCTGAAGTTCACACTCAGTGATTGGATATTATATTAACCGGTTTCTACCATGAGAATGAGTACTGTGCAATATATAGTGTGTTACACTTGAGAAAAGTTGGAAGTACAATTCCACATGTTTTTTCAGCTTTTTACTGGAGAAGAGTAGATGTTAACTAGCCAGACATAAAAATCTTTCGATGGGCTTCTTAGTGGAATATTGGTTGTTGGGAATAAGATCATTAATAATATGCTTTTTTTGATATAAAGACTTTCATACTTGTTGGCATATATCACCTAGTATATTAAATTCTTCAACAAAACCAGTAGATCATCAGTAAAAATGTAGGGGGACCTATTATTGAGAAACTGATGAAATTAAGCAACATGCTCTGTCTGTTATTTTAAAATTTTGCTTCATGCTGATTTTTTTGTGCAATATTTTCATTTCTCAACAGCTAACCCACTCTTAGAGGCCTTTGGAAATGCAAAGACTGTTCGAAACAATAATAGCAGTCGATTTGGAAAATTTGTAGAAATACATTTCAATGAAAAGGTGAGAGAGTTTTAGGGTGATACTTTTGGGAGAATATCTCAAAAGAACACAGGTCTTGATAGAATTAGTATTGTGTTTTAACTTGTAAGTCTTAATTTTCTCTCTTACTTTGGATAGTTGTAGAAATCTATATACATTCCTCTTTGATCTCTATAAATACTCTTGTTTACATTATTTATATTTACTTATGTTTCTTTTTATTTGATGAATATTGTAGCTCTATGATAGATGATTATTATTAAAATGCTAAGAATTTAGCATTTTAGATTATACTTTTAATATTTTCTCTCTGTTTTGTTTTTCAGAGTTCAGTCGTTGGAGGATTTGTTTCCCATTATCTTCTAGAGAAGTCTAGGATTTGTGTTCAAGGAAAAGAGGAAAGGAATTATCATATTTTTTACAGGTTGTGTGCTGGTGCTTCTGAAGATATTAGGGAAAAACTTCATTTGAGCTCCCCAGATAATTTTCGGGTAGGTTGGAGAGAAAGAAGTTTCACACAATTTTTACAAATGGAATTGCTTTACATTTTAAATCTAGTTTCAGTGGATTTTGATACTTAGTTGTATGCAGCTTATCTTAACTTGTATTGAAGTTTATTGCTTAGCTATTATGTTACTATGAGGAGGTACATACAGGATAGGTAAAAGAATAGATGTTAAATTCCTTATCAATTTAAACTCAATAAATTTATAATAGTTATGTGATACTAGCTTTAAAGTTATCGTTAGTTGTAAAAAATAGTTTGACTACTGAATTAATGAAGGGCGCATGACTCTCTTCCTTAAATCTGTCCAACAGCAAATACTTGATGCTTGCCTGTTGGGTGCCTAGCATTTGCCAAGGTTAAAAAGATTACTACATCTAACTGGTAAATGATAGGAGAGAGATAGGCATAAGGTACCCGGGCAGGCAGGGGACTTAAGGAAAGATTATTGGAACACTTGATGCTTGATTAAAATCCTTGAAGAATTTAAAGTGTTGAGAAAGAAATGCAAAGATGGTTTCCCATATTATCCAAAAGTAGGGTATTCGTATTTGGTAGGTTATTTTTTGGGTCTGTTAATGCTATTACCATTAATTTATATGGATTTTTTTAGAGTGTTCACAGTCCTCAAAATAACCTACCAAATTATATGAAGAAAAAATAGTCTACATTCAGGTAGTGAGGAAACCTGTATCCCTGATAAATATAAAAAATGGACAAAGGCAAGAAACAGCTTAAAGGATTAGTTAGTAAATAGTGAGAAGTGCAGTTATAGAGTGTGGTCTTCTGTAGTAGGGAACTTCTTAAGGGCTTTAAGTAGACAGTGGGCCTGTAATAGTCTGGTTTTATTTATATTTAAAGAGTAAGTTCTTTAGAAAGAGACAGGAGAGGGTAAGGCACTTAGATAAGTGCAAGTGAGCAGAAGAGCTGCCCTGAAAGGGACGGCTTTGCAGGGAAAGAGACCTGCATGGTTGCAGCCAGGCGGTCCTAGGAGAGCGGCTTCCCCTGAGGGAGGTGAGAGCAGAGAATTCCCAGCGTGGTCCAGGACATGGCAGGCAGGAGGTTGCTGCTCTGCAGAGGGAGAGTGGGTGGGAAGAAGCACTTGCACAGGCACAGGTTGGCAGAGGAGTGGCTGCCATAGTCTGTGTTTTTTTTTTCTTTCATAGTATAAATGTGTTTAATGATCGAAATTGCAAAAGTGTAAAATAGCTGACAATATAAAGTAATTTACTTTTTCTCCATAAGTAAATAGCATAGTCTGGTTTTAATATGGAAGATAACTTTGTAGGTTATGGGTGGATAGAAATTGAAATTGTAGGTAGATTGGTTAGAAATCTATAGCTATAGTTGAAGTAACAGCACCTATTTATTGAATTTGGTTTAGCCTGAGTTGTACATAATATGGGATGTGTGATCAATCAGGAGGTAAAACTGATAGTACTTGGAGAGAGGAGAAGGAATATGGAATAATTTTCTTTCCCAAATTTGACTTGGGTAATTGTGTGGATGTAGATAACATTATTGAGGCCAGATGGAATTTCGGGATTAGAAGATGAGTTAGTTTGGGACCTTTGGGTCATCTAAGTAGAAAAGTTAGGAGAAGGCTGTAAATACTAATCTAAAGATCAGTGCCAGAGCTAGAGAATTGTGGGAGATATCAGTACTTGGGTGGTAGTTAAAACTGTAACTGTGATTAAATGAGTTTCTCTAGGGTGTTTGCATAACATAGAGAAGCATGTACGGAATCCAGATGTTGGAGTTGAAGGGAATGAGCAGAGGAAGAGTTGTCCGAGAAAAACAGAAAGTTGGGTAAGAAAAGTACAAGGAAAATAAGGAGCACTAAGAATCACAAGCCAATAAAGTTTGCAGATAGTGACTGGAGAGGGGTAGTATAATTTACAAATTTGCAGCCAGGAGATTATGTTTCTGTGAGATATGTAGTTATCAGAGGAAAGAGTAAGTTCTTTGAATTGTTTTGGTAGTCATCTCTGGACGGGATGGCCCCACTTGAGAGTCATGCATGTGAACTAATCTTCAGTGTGTGTATTTTTGCAGTTTAGCTGCTTTTTACTGAAGCAATATCTTTTTTTTTTTGAAGTGGCATTTTTTAATTTATATTCAGAAACCTTAAAACTTCATTTTAAGATGCTTAATAACTGCAGCTGTTTGGTTATTTTGAAAATGTCCAAACTTATATAGGACTGGCAAATTAATTGTAATTTGCCTTAGTTGCCCTCATTATCCTTATGAAAGAAGAGGTATTTCTCTAAATGGTATTAAGAAAAAGAATGGAAATTATTGTGAATAATATAAAACTTGGTATTGATGTGACTTTTCAATACTGAGTTGATGACGGTAAGATGATGTAAATACTTTTGTCTTAATTTAGCATTTCTTTCCGCGTGGGACCAGGACCATAATTTTTGTGTCTCTCATGGAATAGGCTTCCCAGGCATATTGGCAGGCACCTTAAGAAGACAGCTACTTAAACTCCTTATCAGTTTAGAGAGTTTCCTGCTTTTGTATTGTGAACTGAAATGCTTGTTTTTTTCTTTCACAAGAGATTCTTTTTGATGGTGAGAGAAGAGTAGGGAAACAGCATTACCTTTCACCCACAGGCAACTGGCGTTTTGGCTGTTCCTCTCAGATATGCATGCACACATCCCTAGATCCCTTCAGCCAAATGACTCTGCCTTAAAATAAAAGTGTATTGTATTTGTTATTTCATTAGAGTGTGCTCTAGTTTAAACATCCACTTTTAACTTGTAGGTAAGGATAAACCAAAGGACAATCTTACCCTAGGAAAAACAACTTCCTCAAATTTTTTGGCCAGTGCTTTATCCAAATTAGTATGTAAAGAATCACAGAGTTATACCCATGTAACAGCATTTGTATTAACTATGTATTTTAGAAAATAAAAGTTGTAAGATGGTTGCATTTTTCAAAATTGTCTAAAATTTTTTTGCATGTTATATGGAAGTATTTGTTATAATCATGCAAAGAGCCTCATATAAACTTGGATAGAAAGAAATGAATGGCAAGAAGAATTGTAGCATTCTAGTTATGGAAAAATTGGAAGAAAAAATTCTTTCCTGGGTTTAATATAGGTCTAAAAGCCAAATACTTAACAAAACAGTTGGGGAGGTAAGAGTTAGGATAAAGCAAAGACAATATTTGGGTCTATGTGTTTAGACTATAATCTTACTAAACAAAAGAGCTCTTTTTTGAATTAGTTTAAAATGCTTACCAGTGTGTTACTTCCCCTTCTCTTTTATTTTTTCCCCAAAGAATGTAGGGTAAAAGAAAATCTACTGCATTTAATTTTCTGGTTCTAACTTTATTTTACTTTGTCATTATAATAGAGGGGGAAGGATAGAAGCATTGATCATCTAAAATGTTATCTCCAAATCATTTATAATTTACTATAATTTTTCTTGGTACCTTTATGATGTGGTAGTGCGTTCTGACTTAGAATTCATGCCAAGATAAAGTGAAATCATAGAGCAGTTGGGATGTTTTTAAAATTTTCCTATCTTGTTCCACACATACTTCCTTCCTTATCCCTCCCTCTCCCCCCATGTGGATAACTGAGTCTCTGAGGCCCATGCTTTATTTTTTTCTCAAGTGTTTCCCCTGCTCTCTGATGAAAATTATTCATCTTTAAAAGACTCCTGGGTAGCAATATAAATAACTGGAGATAAAAGTTGAAGTTGTGATTTGAATAATGATGGTTAATAAACCAAATATTGTAATTTATATATAGTCAATATTGTCAATAAATACATTTTGAAGAACTGATTCTCAAAGCCATACATGAAGCAACTCAAAGATAATATTTGTTAATTATTAAGCCACAATGTGAGTATATATTTTATAGTATAATCGTTATTACCTGTAGTACTTATAAACTTTATTTTAAATAAGATATTTGACAGTGAAAAGATTAAAAGCTTTAAGCACAGGAAAACCTTATGGTATTTGGTTTTTATATTAATTATTTGACTTATCCTGCTTTCAAAAATTAGGACTTTTAAGACCCCTGGTTTTATTAGTAGGACATATGAAATAAAGAAATAGCCACAAGAAACAGTTTTAACTATGCATGGTAAGGGATGTTAATTAGAATTATTAAGCAGTGTATATTGAATCATTGGGTGTATGCCTGAAACTAATATGATGTTAAATGCCAGTTATATAGCTCAGTAAAAATTAACAACAAAACAAGGGAAATAAAAAAATCTTTTAAGAAAAAGTAACAGTTTTCAATTGAGAAATTAAATTATACCACGGTTATATTTAGAAAATATTTATGATTAGCAATATCTGATAAGTTGTGTTTTCTCCTGTATTATTTTCTTATGAATCATTTATTAATTATATTTAATTTTTTTAATCATAGTACTTAAACCGAGGCTGCACTAGGTACTTTGCTAACAAAGAAACCGACAAACAGATTTTACAGAACCGAAAAAGTCCTGAGGTATAGTAGACTTTTTTGACTTTTTTATTTAATTAAAACTTTAAATAAAAAAAAATATGCTCAAGGAGATATTATGTTTTTTATTTTGGAACCCAAATAATTTTTCCTATTTTTAGGACTGTACTTAAAAAACAAAATGCTGCAAATCCACACCTTTCTCACAGTGAAATGCTTTATGCCTCTGTTGGTATCTGCCAAAGTCACAAGTTCTGTTTCTTCTTGGCTAGTTTCAATGTCCTGCTCTTTTCTCATTTTTCTCAGCATGACAGCATTAAATTGTGCGAGAATTATTTATTGTTAACCTTTTTGAAATTTACTGTCATAATAACCACTTGGTATTTAGTATAAAATAGATCTTTTATAATCTGTAATTTATTGTCCACTGGATTGGGACAAGAAATAGAGTAAGCATTATTATGCAAATAGTGCTTATATAGTGTTGTATTTCTCTTTAAAACATTATTGAAATATTATGAAAGTGTATATATAGATCTTTTTAATTAAATTGTTGTATTTCTAGGACTAATTAGATATGATTGTACTATTTAGTATTATTTTCAAAACATTAAGTTCCTATGTTTTTGAGTGCTAATTAATTTTATTTATTCAGGGAACTTAAATAATGACCTAAATTAGAATTAAGTATTAATACTAGTTTATATTATCTTTTTAAAATACTTAAGTATATTTTTAGTATACTCAAGTTTTAACACTACTGCATTTGTGAGTTGGATTTTTATGACATTTTCAATATGGGTGAGATAAATTGTTTTTTATATGTTCATAGAAAACAACAAGAATTAAGTAAAAATTCTCATTTTGAATCCTAAGCAGATGAACCTACAGTTATTTTTTTTTAGGTTAACATTTTATCTGTCATTTTATACACAGATGTCTGAATTAGAAACCATAAACTTTATGCCACAGCCATAGTTGGAACAATAAGATGTGACAAAATTTATTATGATATGTTCCTTTGTCACCTTATGTTTTTTATAAGCATCATTAAAATATAGAGATTGTATCACTTTCACTAAGCTAATAGAGACATTTCTTACGTGGGCTTTGCAGTTCCTCTGAAGAAAAAAAATACATAGGGCCTTTAGGCCTGGGAAAACTGAGCAGAGAGGAAAGAAACTGGATTTTACTCTTCAAAAGGGGGAACATGTACTTTGTACTCTCCTGAGGAGGAAAAAAAATGTACTGCTTTTGATTCTAGAGTCTGCATAATTTGTCAGGAATCTTATTTATATTATGGATTATATGTATTATATACATGTACATATATGTGAACAATGGATTCATTAATATGTTTAAATTACTTTTTATGTTGTCTTTACCAGGAGGATAAGGTGACCATTTTGACTAATTAGATCCTTTTGAATGTCTTTAAGCTATGTGTAATTTTTAAGACAATGTAGTATTTTTAGTCTGTCATTTGATTAGACAATTTTTAAATGCAGTAACTACAATACAAGACTAAAAATTCTACATGGTAGATGTTTTCTGTTAGTTTTGGCTGCATGTAATTGTTTACTTTGCTTTTTTTTGTTAAGAATAAAAGTAAATTTCTTTAGAGATTTTCCAGAAATTCCACTCAGGCATAATTAAACATTTTAAAGAGTTTTGTAGAAAGGTAATCACAACTTTAGCTGCAAAGCCAAATTGACAATTGGAGGAAAAATGTCTCTTTGAGTCATCCTTCATGGCCAATTATTTTGATACTCTGTTACCTAATGTTTAATTTTGCTAATTCAGTCTCAAATTCTGGAAAATTCCTAGCCCAATCTCCATGCCCAGAAACTTTTATTTTTTCTCCTTCTGGTTTCTTTAGGCCTGAGTTGCTTCAATTTTAATGAGCTTGTTGTAGTTTTAAGAAATGATTGCTTTAGATGCAAGTTCTTTTAGGGAAGAAAGTGATTTTTCTCTTTATTTTTTTCTGAAGTGTTTTCAGTCATTGCATAAATTCTTGAACTAAGCATAGTGCTTAGTAACATACCATATATACAGTTACACAGAAAGATTTAAAAAATAACTCTTAGAAAAACATTTATTAGCCTTTCTACTATTTACTGCTGCTGAATATTGGTGCATTAATAGGTACGTTGTAACTAAAGAATAATGCTCAATCATCACTTAAAATTTATAATAGATTCATATTTAGATGAAGGAAATATTGCAGATAGATCCTGTGTACATTTTGTCCATATATTCAGTTTTTGAATGTGTGAGAATACTAAAAATTTTCTGTTGACACAGTTTTATTTTTGCATGTTATATAGTGCATTAGTAGACCTTCTATGGTTGTTTTAATATACTAAATGTAAAGGCCATTTAATTGACTTGTTTTTATTTTGTAGTATCTTAAGGCAGGTTCTTTGAAAGATCCACTGTTAGATGACCATGGAGATTTCATTAGAATGTGCACAGCCATGAAAAAGATTGGTTTGGATGATGCGGAAAAGCTTGATCTGTTCCGAGTAGTAGCTGGTGTCTTGCACCTTGGAAATATTGATTTTGAGGAAGCTGGCAACACTTCAGGTTTCTTTGTTTTTGTTTTGCTTTAAAGAAGAGTGAAATTGGAAATTATTTCATTTCCTTGTTACATATAAATTGAATCTGCTTATTTATAATTTGGTCAATACCCTGAAGTTTCTAGAATATCCTGTATTATGGTGAATCTTACTGTCAGTAATCATCATGAGTCCGGTTTTAAACAAATAAGTGATACTGGTGGGGAGTAAATTTTTAAGTATCTTATGGTGAATACATAGCTGTAACTACCACTATAGTTACAGTTAAATTTTCCAACTAACACTAGACTTTACCAATAAGTGAGCAAAATAATTGTCTACCACATATATTTTTTAAAGATTTATTTATTTATGCATACAGAACTGGGGTGCAGGCCAGGGGTACAGGCCAGAGTTGCAGGGACAGTGAGAGGATTCACCAGAGACAGAGTGGGGAACAGAACAGGCAGATCGACAAAATACACTGCTGAGGGGAGCAGCGGGCGGGTCAGGAGAAGTCTGCTGTGCCATGTGGTTCACCTCTAGGGGTGGGGATCGAACTCACACTGAAGCTGCTGTAGCTTGCTTACAGTGCTGCATTTTAACTTGTAGCGCCACAGAGATGGCCCATCTGCTATCTATTAAGGCATTTTGCCATTTTCTTCTGACTCATTGACTAAGCTGGATTGTTAATTAGGACAATTGAGTACATAAAAGTATATATACTTTACTAATGGGAAATGAAAATTAATTCAACTTTAAGCAAATTAAAGAGCATTTAAATGTCTGAATGATAGCTCCAAGTTATAAGTGTTTAGAGTTAAGTTCTCTCTGCAATTTCAAGTGTCTCTATGTAAAAAAAATTTATATAATCTTAAATTTGATTTATCAATACATGGGTTGCCAAACTGTGGCATATGGTCAAATCTCAATAACTGATTGCTTTTTGTAGAAAATGTTATTGGAACATATTCACACCTATTCATTTATGTTTGTGTAATGCTGGCTTTCATGATACAGTGATAGAGGTGAAAGGTGGTAATAGAAACTGCAGCTAGCAAAGGCTAAAGTCTGATTATTCTGAGAAAAAGATAGCAGCATTAATATATTATTTTAAAATTTTATACCCAGAAATGAGCTGAAAAAAATCAAAGGAATTATTGTGAGGACTATGGGTATCTTAGTGGTAGATGTGGTGTAGTAACATACATCTGAAAAGGTGCAAACTTATACCTCTGAATCATATTTGATCTTGTGTAGCCATGCTATTTCAATATAAAATATACAATAAAGAATATCCAAAAGCACAATTTAATGTAATAGTCAATAATTTGGACTTTAGATATCAGACACTCCTGAGCCTTGTTCTTTTTATTCATAAAATAGTGATGAAATAGTCCATGAGAAACACAATCACTAGCTATAAATGCATATGATGAAAGGGTTTAAGAGGAAGGAAAAACATTTAAAAAATACATTTACATGTGCATGACCCTTCATATACTGTATTTCATCATAAACATTGTAATTTAAACTTCATAAAGATAATGAGGTAGAGGATATTATTTCCATTTTATGGTAGTGTAGCCTGTGTAGAGGTAAATAATATAAGGAGACTGTAGATGTAAGAGCTGGGTGTCATATTCATTCCTCCTTGCTCCCAGTAGCTGAACCTTTCAAGGAATCCTGATCTGTGAATGAGCAGATTGAAATAGTCCTAATGACTTTCACATTCACTGTCCTGTAATGCTGATGGTTCAGTAACAGCAGATAAACCATAGTGTAATGTTTAAGGGGATATATGCTTTTGAGCCAGACTGCTTCTCTGTGTATACTTCCTGCTTATATGACTATGGACCAGGAACTTAATTTGACCTTTCCATGCCAGAGTTTCTGTAACAGTCCTGACTTTGTGGAGGTAGTACATAAAACCCCTCACACATGTACACACACATGTGCAAGAGCCAGAGCAGAAGAGAGAGAGAGGAAATATCCATGTATTTCACAAGACTGTCTTAAATCATTTGAACTAAAATTACTCCGGAATCTGCAATTTTAACAAGGCACCATATTTCTCCAAAGGTAGAGAGTATTAATAAGGATTATAATTCAATACCAGTATATTTTACTTGCAGGAGCATAGAAAAGTGAAAACAGTTAACAGATTACTATTGATAGACTGGAAAGATTATATCATGAACTGCCTTGAATGAGAGTCTGCCTTTTACCTTGGCAGTGTGAGTGTCTAATAATGATGGCAAATCTAAAGTTAAAAATAAGCCTATCTATTCCATGCTTTTATATAAGTGAGAGGTACTTCTAGGAAATAGGGCTTGAAAATCTGGCTTAATAATGAGTCTCAAATTAAAATATATTTTCATTAGGCGGCTGTAATCTGAAGAATAAATCTACTCAGTCACTGGAATATTGTGCTGAATTACTGGGTTTGGATCAAGATGATCTTCGTGTAAGTTTAACTACAAGAGTCATGCTAACAACAGCAGGGGGCACCAAAGGAACAGTTATAAAGTAAGTTCCTTAACTCATTGTTCTGGAAAAATCCTGTCTGTAGTTTGTCCAGATATTTTCTGAGAATACTAAGATTTAAATGCATGATTTACTGCATGATTCTTTCTTTTCATTCTAATGTTCTTGAGAGATTCAAATTCTGTCCTTTATTATCTACCATATAATTAAACCCTGACTTCCATAGCTGTCAAAGCTGTTCCTTGCAGACATGGTACATGAAACAAATTTGAAATCTGTACATTAAGAGAGAAGCTTGCTTTTATACAACTATGAAAAGACAAGGAGATTATGTTAATATTTGTCTTTAGGCAACAAGTTTTTTCAATGTTTCAGAATTGTACTTTTTTGAGAATAATTTTAATAATGAGATGTAATTCACATGAGTCATTATTTTTAGAATGATCAGTAGATTTTTTTTTTTGAGCCCAAGTAATTTACTCAATAATAGATTTTTTTTATCTAATTGCAGGTAATTCTCTTAGTTCTTATAGTATTCTACTTAACCCTTTATGTATCTATTCACAATTGACTTTTTGTAACTGTTTGTTTTTTTTCTTCATATTGAATATATTTATATGTACTTTGCCCTTGGGTAACTAGCCTACACTCATAAAATATTACTGTAAGAATTTTGATTGGTATACTTCTTTTACAGGGTGCCACTGAAAGTGGAGCAAGCAAACAATGCTCGTGATGCCTTGGCAAAGACTGTCTATAGCCATCTGTTTGATCATGTGGTGAACAGAGTAAATCAGTGTTTTCCATTTGAAGCATCATCCTATTTTATTGGAGTCCTAGACATTGCTGGTTTTGGTAAATATAGTTTCATTTGTGACTTGTTTTTGTTTGATCTCATTCCATTCAATTTTTTTAAACTTTTTCTCCCATAATATCTTTCACTGGCTGTATTTTCTGTTCTATCTCTTACCTCCATTTCATTTCATAATATGATTTTAATAGCAAATGCTAAAAATAAAGAAGGAAAGGCTTCTGGGTTTTGATCACACTAATGCTGAAAATATTTGAAACATTGACTAAAAGCACTATATTTAGGGGCTGTCTCTGTATTCTCAAATGAATACAGGTGAATAAGGATAAAATTTTGGGCTGCTGGTAAGGGGGATAAAGTCAATACAATTACTGGTAACAGTGTAGAACAGAGTACAGGTTGACCTAGCAGACAGGCTGACTTCATTACTACATGTAAAAATTAATCATAATTATCAACAGATAGCTTTTCCCATTTAATCGCCCTTCCAGTTAGTAAGATTTAAGGATAAACATTGGAGAATAGATGCAGAATTATTCGACTAGGAATGAAATATATCACCAAAATCTGAGTACTGCTTTGTTCTGAATGATTCTGCTGTAAACATCTCAGAGTAAATTGGATTATTATTTTTTTTAAAACTGGACTTTATCAGTGTGAAGTGGGTGTTCTGACTCTGTGGGAGTGATATTTTCTTCCTTTGTAGCTTGTTTACCTTTGCCAAAGAAAGGTATGAGTGTTTATATTTTGGGAGGGGCAGTTTTATCACATAACCTTTTATACCATATAACTTTTTATAAAAGCTAGAGAAACACTTATTACTGACTTAAGATTTCACAGTCTTAGATACTTGCTTCCTGGTCTGTACCAGCTTTGGCATATCACCTGCCTACTCACAATCCTAACATTTTAGTACTATAGGGAACCTAGAGATAGAGTAATGTATTCCATTAATTTTAGAAATGTGTTAGTGTCCATCACTTTTTTTTCTGTGTATTTACAGATTACAGACAAAAAGTCTTCTAAAGTGTATTTACATCATTTTTTTGTTCTTTAACTTAGGTTGCTTTAACTCCTGTACATTAAAAATTTGTTACAGTGGGCTTATATTTTATATCTTTTATTATATGACATTTATCTCATGTGACAAATAGCTTTTTTATGGAAAGAGCAAGGTATCTTTAATACTTACTTTAATGCCTAACAAAATTTAAATCTTAAGATAAGAGCATATGGGGAGTTTAGAGCAATTATATGTATTTTTACTGAATCTTAAATTAGTCATTGATACAATAAAATTTTATTCCAAGATAAATTTATAACATAAAGTTAATCTCATGGTGACTCTTAATTCTGGTTTTATATTTTCAGAGTACTTTGAACATAACAGCTTTGAACAATTTTGTATCAACTATTGCAATGAAAAACTTCAGCAATTTTTTAATGAAAGGATCCTGAAGGAGGTAATTGCCTTTGGAATTTAGATTTAAGAACTGCAACAAATTATTTAGACTTCAAGGAACAGAATTGTGCCAGTTACCCTGACTGATGGGTAAAATGTAAGATACCCCAGGGGACCATAGATGCCCGATATAGGCCTCACTGGCTTAACCGTTGCTCAGACATAGCAAAAGTGATAATGGTACGGTTGGAGCTTAGAGACCCAATAAAAACTCTAGTAGGTACCTCAGGAATGAAGATCTATTACCTCTTACTTGGTGGCTTTTTCTAGACAAACTCCTGCTGCTTTTTCTGGTTCTATTAATCTGTTCCTGCAACTGCCTCCTGTGTTTTTACTTTCATCCCAGACCTTGGCATCTACCACCCTTCTTCTGTATCTGTTTCTACTTACTCTGCATGCTTGCTACCTGCTTGCCAGCCCTCTGTATGTGGCAGGAATCTTACACAGTTGGGAAAATTGGTGGGCCCATTGATCTGGAGAGCCTCTGGTACACTCATGTGTCTCTGTGAATGGTGTGCCATTGGCCAGATGTAAGTTTCTGACCCAGTAAAGAACTTCCTGCCACTGCTGCTAGTGAGTAACAATGGGTGTGGCTGACACCCAGTCTAGGAAAAGTACTTTATCATTCTTTAACATGCAGAGTAAGTAAAGGGGGGGTTGGATCAGTTTGTTTGTGATTAGATTTACCATTTCCTCCATTCTGTTCAAGTTTTTCAGTATTTTCCTGCCCAAACCCTTAACTTCACCTTTGAGCTTTGTGACATAAGTTTTACTGGTTGAAGATAGTCATGTTAAAAAGGAACTCAGAAATAATCTAGTGTGTCCATTTATTTTACAAATGAAGGAACTACTTTCCAGAATAGTTCAGTGACTTCTGTAGGTCTGGACTTAACCTTTCTGGCTGCTGGGATACAATACTGTTTTCTCTTAGTTTAGCACAGCTGTTCTGTAAGTTCTGCTCCCACTGGATAGACTTGAAATGTGACATACTTTACTTTCTATTCTCACTCCACTCATCTCTCTCTATTTTTATTCTGCTTTCATCTTTATGGGCATCTCAGCACATTCCAGCTTTTTTATATTTTATATGTATATTACATTTAAACCAAAGCTGGAATAAACAGGTAAAATAAGTACTTAATCAGTTGGGATAGTTTCATTCGAGAGGTTTTACCCAGCCACATTAGTTCTTCATTACCTCATGAAGTGATTCTCACTGAACACATTCTAATTCTTCCCTTCATGTCAGTGCAGCTAACTAGAAACTTCATAAAGAGAAAACACTATCATAGTTTATGTTAACTTTTGTAACTGTTCTTTAAAATAAATTTAGGGCCCTCCCTGGTGGCGCAGCGGGTTAAAGCACAGCACTGAGAAGCTAAAGCCACTTCCGCATGAGTTCAATTCCCGCCTGCCCCGGAGGTGACCACATGGTGTGGCAGACCTCTCCTGACCCGCCCGCTGCTCCCCTCAGCAGTGTACTTCCTTGATCTGCTTATTCTGTTCCCAGCTCTGTCTCTGGTGAAGCCTCTCACCGCCCCTGAGCCTCTGGCCTGTACCCCAGTTCTGTATGCACAAATAAATGAATCTTTAAAAAAAAAAATTCTATAAAATAAATTTAGATTTCAAATTCAGTTTAGATTCAAGTGGATAATACCTTCTACAAAGTCAGAAAATGTCCAGTGTATCTCTTGGGAGGAAATACTTAAATATTCAGAAAAATCATTGAAACATACAGTAACCTTAAGTCCATTGAATAGCTCACACATCTATGATAAAGATTTGATAGTTGATAAAATCCATTTAAAAATTTAAGAAGGTAACAAACTTACATCTATAGACATGAACCTTGATTTATAAATTGTTATTCCACATTCTACTTATTTTCTGTTCATATTTCAAGAAAGTGTGCCTGTGTGCAGGAGGGACATTTCCACATATGTCAGTCATATGTTGGCTTTTAAATTTTTTATTCCATCTTGCTTTAAGGGCAAGAATTTTTTAACCCCTAATGTTTTGTGGGACTCTTCAGCTCCCAAACAAGTTGGTATAAGCCTTATATTCTGACTAGTCAGTAAATGTTATGATCAGAAATGGCACAAAATGGTCAGTCTGTTTCATGCCACACAGTATTTCTATGTCTTTAATTATAGTTATTTAATCTTAGGAACAAGAACTGTATCAAAAAGAAGGCTTAGGCGTTAATGAAGTGCATTATGTGGACAATCAGGACTGTATAGGTATGTATTTCTTTACTCAACTTTTGGGAAATACCGGAAAATATAGTAAATGTTTTTACTAGTAATTTTTCAGTGCTGTGATTGATGTGGGACTAGAATCTGTGGTGTTTCAGAAAGGTTGTATTTTTGGAGTAAAGGTGGAAAGAAGGTTATTATTTTCTACCAAAACATCAAATTCAGTAGTGTAAAAATTTTCCTAAAATTTCTTCTGTTTATTGTGATTAGTATTTTCTTTCTTAAACAGCAAATGTGGATAAATAAATAAGGCAAGTGAATTGTTTAAGCAGTGAAGGGGCTTATTATCTCCTCTGAGATGGTTCATAGTTTAGCTAAGGTTCCAAGTGAGGTTCTTCAGGCACTGCTGTTCTACAGCTCTTCTGGTCTGTTATGTGTGCTTTGGCAGCAACATCTCTCTGGAAGCAAGCTACCTCAGGAGTTCCATGTGCCACATCCAAATAATACGTTGCACTAGGAGAACAGGGTCTCTGTTTTTCTTGTCAACCTTTATCGGAAAGACACTTGTCTTTTTCTCTACTGAGCTAGCAGTCAGTGTTCCATTTTTGCTCCCATCCAACCTCTAAAATCATCTTTTGGGTATGCCCTCTCTTGTATTAGCTTTTGATTTAATAATTCATATGTTTGAACTTGACAAGATAGTATTAAATAATGATACTACTTTACATTTGTGTAACTTTTCAAAGCATTTTCATACCCTTCTAAGCCAATTCAATATTTCTTTCATACCCCTCCTTTCTCACCTCCTCAGTGTCTTTGTGTATATCTCGGGTCAAACTTTTCTCCTCCCATTTATTTTACAGTCCACTTTCATATCCTTCTACTGTTATCAGAATACTTTTATTTATAGCTCAGTTTACCATGCCTCATTTTACCACCCATAATTCTTTTTTTAAATAATATAATAGTTTTTTTTTTTTTACATTATTTTGTGCCTTTTCCATCACAGTTGTAATCTCCATGGGCTTCCCATCACCAAATCACCCATGTGCCATCACCATAGTCCATGCACTCACTTTCCTTACCCCCATTTTTTATCCTATTCCCCACTCTACCCCCATAAAATGTCTCTAGTATATAGTTGTTCATTATTATTACTATTTACTCCCCTTGTCCTTTATACTCCTGCTATGAATGAAACCACATAGTATTTTTCCTTCTATTTCTGGCTTATTTCACTAAGCATGAACCCTTCCAGCTCCACCATGCTGCTGCAAAAGGCATGTGTTTATCTTTTTTGATTGCTGAGTAATATTCCATTGTGTATATGTACCACATCTTTTTAATCCAGTCATCTACTTTTGGGAATTTGAGTTGATTCCATGTCTTTCCTATTGTAAATATAGCAGCAATAAAAGTGGGAGTGTGGGTGTCATAATTCATTTTTAACTTAGATAGCAATCTGGAAGAATAGGGATTTTTAGTTTCTTAATCTCTCACCCTTGCTTACAAATGGGCTGGTTACTGCATTAGTCACTTTCTTTCTGAGTTGTTCTTCTAAAACTTGTGTTAAATAGAGGATGTAACTTTCTAATAAATTGCCAGATTTGAAATGAAATTCATCTGCTCTCAGCTTTTTAGAGACTATTTATAGGATAGGCTACATTGTTTCTAACCAATTTTTAAAATTTTCCATCATAAAAATTGTGCATGTATCTTTAAAATGGTGTAATACATACTTTACCATATTTTGTCTTTTTTGAAATAGACTTAATTGAAGCAAAATTAGTGGGAATACTGGATATTCTGGATGAAGAAAATCGTCTTCCCCAGCCAAGTGATCAACACTTTACATCTGTTGTTCATCAGAAGCACAAGGACCATTTCCGACTCACTGTGAGCTTGCGATTCTAAAATTGAGACTCAGTGGTAGGAAAAGAAACCTTTAAAAAATATGTCCTAGGTAATAACTATAAGATCATTCAATAATTAGAATCAGAAGCTATGGAAGACTTGGAGCAACCATGATTTTCCAGCTTATCTTCTGACATGTATATATAAAACACATATATATGTGTAAAATATTTAGAAAGGTTTATTTGCATCTGGCACTGGTGGGGAAGGAAGTGGGACCAAAAACTGGGAGGTAAGAACACAAGTTGACTATGGTGATGGTGCATGGTGATAGTTCTGTAGGGCTATACCTCAGGGAAGAGTATGATATGATGTAAAAATGAGCAATGATATAAAAAAAATACCTAGTACATTGCTTAATACATTAAAAGTAGAAAGATTTATCAGCTGCTGTAATTCCCCCCTGAAGCACAGTGCCCATCATCAGTTGCTTTATTTTGTGTCTTGATTGTGATCACATTCAGAGGTTAGCAACTAGAATCACAGGCACATTTGTGAGACCAGCAGTCAAAGTTATAACTTAATCTGACTGGTGGATGCAGTCCAAACCTGTACACTGTAGTGATGAGCCATTTCATTTTGGTGCCCTTTCCAAGAGAGTTCTGAATGGGAAATACACTCAGAGAGGGGAATAGAAGTGGAAGCAATAGAAGAATTAGTGAAGGAAACCAGACCAAAGGAATCAGGAGAAATAAATGAGAAGTGCATTTCTTAAAGGACCAGAAGGTCTGGTTCACTGAACTGCTCTTGAGTCATAGAGCTTTACTTAAGTCCTTGTGAAAAACAGTAGAGAATTTTTTTCTACTTATTTCTCTTTATGTATTTTACATCATTTTCCAGTTCTGTATAGTTTGCTTTCTTCTCTCAGTTGTAGTCCCCATAAAATTTTTACCACCAAGTCATCTGTGAGCCATCACCCGCATCTCGTGTGCTCTTCCCTCTCCTGTTTTAATCCCTTCTCCTCCTCCCCTACTGAATATCTGTGATTTATAGTTCCCTGCTAGTTTTGTCTTTTTTTTCCCTGCAACGCCTTTGTTGATTCTCCTATATCCCTCCTGTAAGTAAAACCATCCAATTTTTTTTTCCTTCTGATTTATTTCACTGAGTGTAATTCTCTCTAGATCTATCCATGTTGCTACAAATAGCATGAGTTTATCTTTTCTGATTGCTGAGTAACATTCCACTGTGTAAATTTATACCATATGTTCTTGATCCAGTTATCTGTTTGGGGGCACTTAGATGGTTTCCACATTTTAGCTATTGTAAATAGTGCTGCAGTAAGCACAGGATTGCAGGTTTCCTTTCAAGTAAAATCTTTTGAGTAGATTCTTAGGAGTGGAATTGCTGGGTCAAATGGTATATCCATTTTTAGTGATTTGAGGCACCTTTATCCAACTTTGCATAGTGATTGCATCAGTTTGTTTTACCATCAACAACGTGAGGTCCTTTTTCTCTACATCCTCGCCAGCATTTGTTGTTGCCAGTTTTATTTTTTCATACGGACCATTCTCACTTGTGTGAGGTGGTATTTCACTGTGGGTTTGATCAGCATTTCTCTGAGTATAAGTAATGTTGAACATTTTTTCATATACTTGTTGGCCATTTGTGTTTCCTCTTGGAGAAGTGTCTTTTTAGCTGAACAGTAAAGCCATTCACCATGAGGCTGGACTGTGTGGTTTTTGAGCTGTTTTCTGAGTTCAGTTGATTCTCTGTCTATACAATTGACCCGTCTCACCTGAGGTAATACAAGCCTAAGCCTCTTTGTGCTCAGAAAGAGCCTACCTCGCACAAAGAGTATGGGTGTTAATTTCATACTTGAAGATAGGTGGTGTTCATCTTCCATTGAATAATGAAGGAAGAAGGAAGACAGAATAAAGAAAAAGAAAAGAAAACTTGCTTAGAAATGCAATTGCCTACTACTACTATTGTTCTGAGATTATAGCAAAGTATGACAGTATTTGCTGTGATGGATCAAGGAGCTTCAATAGATAGCAAGTATTCGTTTTTCCTTGCTAACTCAAGAATGAACTAACTCAGAAATATATTAGGCTAGTAATTTGGATGAATTTTCTGAAAAGTAGACGAGTTGTGTTCAGCTTCTGCAGTAGCTGGTATTCCTCAATGGCCTGCTTCCCTCACTTGGAGTTCTTCTGGATTCCTAAATATTCCTTGTAATGTGGAGCCTGTATCTCTTACTTCAATGGCAATAGAAAGAAAACAATATATATCTTGACAAAATATTTGCTAAGATTCCAGATACACATGTGTTGATCTAGTTATTCACTGCGCACTGGTCTCTGTTACATCGTCTTGGCAGCACCGTTTCTTTACCGAGAGTGTTGATTGTTGTTAGTCAGCAGAATTGTGATGAGGATCTCAGAGGCATTTGACTTCAAGGACAGCAAGTAAAAGCATCAGAAATGGGCTTTTGCCATTTTTTCTCAAAAGGGAACAAGAGCAAAAGAGTAAACCCTAATTTTTATAGACTGATGCTTTTGTTATATTTCTCCAGAAATAAAAGTCATAATAATCATTTACTGAACACTTAGCATGTACCAGGCACCATTCTTAGGATTTTATTTGGCTTATTTTCTTGGATCTTCAGAATGATTATCTGGGATAGATGCTGCAGGTATTCCCAAGCAAGAGAAGAGGAGATATGTGCAGGGAAATTATTGGCCTGCCGTGTATAACACGGTGAGGAGCTGCTCTGGTTTTACTCTGGAGTTCTCACCCTGCCTCAGGCTGATGTATTGCGTTGTACAGAGAAGAAACTCTGTGTGGCTCTCTTACCTGGAGAAAGCCTTACTAGCTTCCCAAGTCTTTATCTTTTTCATTTTTAAATGAGAGTATCTTTTTAAAACTTAGGTTATTTTGTAGGTCACATGTTGTCTTTTATGTGAAAGCATTCGGAAACTTAAATATGACATGCATATGGGATATTATAATTAGGTAGTACAGCCCTAAAATGATTTAATTTCTTTCATATAGGTTCAATTATCATAGATGAATGCCTCAGGATGTATTTTGATACAGTGGGCTATATGTACAAATCACCTGATGTAAATGGTATGAGGTTTGGGAGATTGAAGTTTTCCAGGTGATTCAAATTCAGCATTCACTGCCAAGAACCACTGCTTTATTCATAGGTAGTTAACTTTATAAAATGTCTACTTAGGTTTTGTAAGTACTTCTAATAATGATTTTTATTTACTTGTTTTTCCTTTCCTAAGAGATTTTATAACCAAATATTTGCTGCATCTCACTGGTTCTCTTAAGACTCACTAGATGTTTTAAAAAATAATTTGTGAAAATTACTTTTATAATTTTAAGTTTTTATATCCCATGTGTTTTCTAAATAAAATTTTGCAACATATTTTTATAACTTAATAACTGATAAGTGTATTGTTTTTCAGATTCCCAGAAAATCTAAGCTGGCAGTTCATAGGAACATCAGGGATGACGAAGGCTTCATTATCAGGCATTTTGCAGGAGCAGTGTGCTATGAAACAGTGAGTAACTTTTACTGGGATGTTGAAGCTGGAATTTTTAATGTGATAAACTTTAGCCCCAGATGGCTGTTTGCATTTACGTATAATAAGTTGAGTTCCTCCGTATTCTTGCTACATTTGGTGTACTCAATGTCCAGTGACTGGTGGTGACTGTATTGGACAATGCAGATTGAGAACATTCTATCATCCCAGAAAGTTCTGTTGGATAATGCTGCCTTAACAGATATTGTCACCAGGTGAATGAAAACATTTGTTTGCTTTATTTCATTTTATTTGTTGGTTTATTTTTATTTGCTTTATTTTTCAGACCCAGTTTGTGGAGAAAAATAATGATGCCTTGCATATGTCTCTTGAATCCTTAATATGTGAATCCAGGGATAAGTTTATAAGGGAATTATTCGAATCATCCACAAATAATAACAAAGATACTAAACAAAAAGCAGGAAAACTTAGCTTCATCAGTGTGGGAAACAAATTTAAGGTATTTGTTTTACCTACATTATTTAAGAATTTTTAACTGAATTTAAAATATATTATCTAAATTCCACAGTAGGTAATATAAACCACTATCATACATCCCATGAATGAAGTTCAAACTCAGACCCTACTTGCTGGTATTTGTAAAAAAAAAAAAAATTAAAAAAAAAAAAAGCAAAGTAGGTATAGCAATCCTCCATACAGAAATGCTTATGATTTTATAAATGTGTTCTTTCTTGGTGCTTAACATATCTGATTGCTTCTCCTAATGTTCTTGCTTCTGCTTACTGTCTGATTGAACCTTCAAACCTTCTCTTTCCCACTTGTGTTTTCTGTTTCCTTCCTCATTCAGCAGTTTTGTTTTAGCCGAGTAGTCCAGCTCGGAATGGCTAGAGAGAACTAGTTGAGTTGAGAGGAAAAGCAGGCACAGCCAGGGGCTTCAGGTAAATGATCACCTTTGTGGACTCTTATTTATAGAATGGCTGTCATGTTAAAAAGAGGCTGGCTTAAGTTATGACTCAGTTTGTAATTCATTTTCAACCTGTTCTAGCTCACAATGCTCTATGAAAGTACTTATTACACTAAAACTTGTTTAAAGTTTTTGTAAAAGATAAGTGTGTAGCAAACCCTTCCAACTGCTTACATAACATTGAGAAACATTTCATTTTGGGCTAGGATTTATTCTTTGAGGTCTAACAAGGAATTGTCACATGATGTGTCAGAAATGGAACACTTGTTGCTAATTGACTGTAATTATTGAGCATTTAGATTTAGATATTTTGAGATAATTTAAAATTTTGGTGTCATAAGCTTAATGAGTAAAAAGTTTAATAAATAGAGCAAAGAAGCTGAATTAATTTCTTTTCATATTTCCATGAGGTATTGTTGTTTTACAAAAAACTCTTGTCTTTCATTTTATCTACTTTATAAATAATTAGCAGCCCTTAGTTAACAGAATACATTGATACTAAGAGTATAGGTGTCCTGAAATTTTTGTGGATTGAAATGGACTGAGTAACTAAAATGATATGTTTATAAAAGCTAGATTTTTAAAAGAGCTTAAACATAAATACAGGAAAAAATGTATATTTCCAGTAATTGATTAAAAAGTCTGTAACTTTATCATCAGTTAACAATCATTTATTATGAGTTCCTGATAGTCTTGAGCAATATTTTCCTTTAATTTGGATATTCTTAAATTTCTGAATAGACATACAAAGATTGATTTAAAGTGGTACTTTTAGTCTATATGAAATGGATATTACTCACTGCATGTTTTCCTACTAAAATTATTTCCTACTAAATTATTGTAATATTTTAAACAATATAAACAAAAGCAAAAGCATTCTTAAAATTCTTTGGATTAAAATATTATGTTGAGCCTTGAAATGTCTTAAAATTACATATATCTACTAAGATATATTTTGCATAGTAAACAGCTGAAAGCTATGAGTGATATTGTTAATAAAGTATTTCATTTATTTCCAAGGGTTTCTTTGAAATGAAATATTAGTATTTTAACTGTAGTAGAACAGCCTAAGCGAAATTATATCTGTGTAAGGCAAGAAAAATTACCCTGGTATTTATAATAGTAATATTTCAGTTCTCCAGCATCACTGAAAACCAAAGTTTTATACTCAAAAGTGACTGTTAGATTATTGAAACAGCATTTTTACTGTTGGTGTTTTAGAAGTAGTTTTTTTGATGGAAATCTAATTCTGTCATGTAGGAATATTTGTATTGTTAAAATATAAATAAAGCATAAGTTGCATGAGATGCCTTTATTTTATAAAGTATGTTCCTTGAAATTGACATTCTTCCCCTTTTTCTCAGATTATATTAGTTTATTTTTGCTGCTTCTACGCTTAATTTTTTTTTTCATTTTGGGGGTGAAATACTGAACTTATTAGTTACAGATTAAGAAGCATAGGCGTTGTGATAATTTTTCTTTCTGAATTGGTGGTTCTTATACTTGCTTTCAGTTGTGTGATAGTGCCGATTGATTAAAGCTGTCAGAATTCTGTCAACCAGTTTAGTGGGGTATGATTGTATTTTTTTTTTAAGCTTGTGAGAAATTCAGTCTATTTTGTTTAAAGACTTATTTATTTATGCATACAGAACTGGGGTACAGGCCAGAGACGCAGGGGAGGTGAGAGGATTCACCAGCAACAGAGTGGGGAGCAGGACAGGCCAACTGACGAAGTACACTGCTGAGGGGAGCAGCAGGCGGGTCAGCAGGGGTCTGCCACGCTATGTGGGGTGGAGATCGAACTCATGTTGAAGTGGCTTTAGCTTCTTACTGTCATGCGTTAACTGGCTGAGCCACTAGGGAGGGCAATTCAGTCCATTTTTATATAATAGGCCCATGTTGTCTGAAGTATACTAGTATCATGGGTTAGTGAATGAACTTCACTGTCAGGGCTATATTGAATTTTTGCTTTGCCATTATTGATTTCATGATCTTTGGCAAGTTATTTACCTCTTTCAGTGATTCACATTAATAAGAAGCTAGTAAAGTATCCTTAATTAGAATTGTGTGCACGTTAAACATGCCCCTGCAAGCTTTAAGCAGTGCCTGACTCGTAGAAACCATAAAGTATGTCCATTATTACTACTGTTAATTATAGCTATGATTGATGCAACATGTTAATTTAAAAATTAGCATCTTATTTGTCTTGTAAGCATTATAATAAAAGTCTTAGTATAAAATTGATATAAACATTTTATATAGTTTGCAGAAAAGAAAGCAAAAACATTGATGTAATCACTTAATATTATTAAAAATAGTGCTTATTGTCATTTTTTAAAAGAAAACTTCCCTTTTAAAAACAATTGAGGTGTGAAAGTTCAAAGATAGTAAAGAGGATTTCTGTAGCTAGGCAGGATAATTCATTTATGATAAGTGGTATGAAAAGCAATCCTCATACTATACCATTAGTGTATATTTTAGCTATATCTTCATTCTTGATGGAGTGTAACCCTACACTACACCATTCAAATGCTGTTCTGTTGATTTCTTATTGAGTGCGTCTCTACAATTTTAATTTGCTTTCTTCATAACCTGTACATTTTTCCTCATTCGCCTCACCTACAGGTGTGCATGTATGCTTTTTAGTTTCACTAATTTCAGCCTTTTAATTATACAAGTTCTGAATTAGTAAAATAAATTGTTGTCTGTGGCATTACATTAGTTATATATTTTGCATGACATTATCTATTAAGAGTTTCCATATCAGAAGTTGTTAAACTAATGTGTTGTTTGCCAATATTTTTGCATGTTATTTATTCTAATAAAGAGTTAATATTAACTTACTACATTGGATGCTTCTGCTTTTTGAAATAATAAGATGATTTCCTTTCTTCTACAGACACAGTTAAATTTGCTATTGGATAAACTTCGAAGTACTGTGAGTACAATTTTAAATATTCCTTTTAAAATGTAATTAATAATTAACCACATTAAAGGATCCTTTAATTAAGGATAGTAAATTTGGAATAAATAACTAGAAATTCAACTTAAATTTCTTTTACTAAAAATTTCAGTTTTTAAATTTTTTTTTTGCTTATGTTTGTTTTAATAAAAGGTCAAATATGTAGAGTCAAATTATTTTATAGATATGTAGAATTCTATGAATATTACTAAGGTATGTTGTAGTTTTAGGAGAGTAAAGATTATTAGTTATTATGGAGATGAATGTATGAAAAAATAAGCATAGTATTTTTACGTAATCAAAGTTTCCTAGGAGACTATCTTTGAACTAGACAACATAATAGTTTGCTCTATATTTTTTTAAAGGTTTATTTATTTATGCATATAAACTGGGATACAGGCCAGAGGTGCAGGGGTGGTGAGAGGATTCACCAGAGACACAGTGGGGAGAAGAACAGGACAACTGATGAAGTACACTGCTGAGGGGAGCAGCAGGCGGGTCAGGAGAGGTCTGCCACACCATGTGGGTCACCTCTGGGGCTGGGGATCAAACTCGTGCTGAAGTGGCTTTAGCTTCTTAGTGCAGTGCTTTAACCTACTGCACCAACAGAGAGGCCCTGCTCTATTTTTTTTAAATGAATTCATCATTGAAAGAAACTAGATATATGGTCAGATAAATTAAGACATTTTTAAAAGAAATTCACAGAACTTAACTGAGTACTCTTTCAATAGTCATCTTGATAAGTCTAGTATTTATTCTGTTGGTGTTTTGTTGCATAACTGTTTTGAAATTGTTAAGTTCTTGCAGTTCTTTTAAGAGCCAAACATCTTTAAAGACCAAAACTGATGAGGAGGGTATTTTATATTTATTCCCAAATGTAATGGTACTCAAAAAAGATGAGATTATTTTTGAGATTTCTAAGCATAAGCCATTTCTAAAATGTGTTGTATAAAGTTTTTGAAATGAGTACCATTGTTGAAATAATTATCCAGTGTTGCAAAGTGATTACTTTGAAGGGGAGCACATATTTGGATTTTAGTATATTAACTTCCTTGTGTGCCTGTCAGTGTTCTTTCTGCCTCATTCAAAATCTGATAACCAATTACAAATAAATGCCTTCCCCTGATGTTACAGCTGTTATTTTCCAGGCACCCTGAGAATGACCTGTCTTAGGAGGTATAATTTACTTCTTTCCTCATAGTGCATTTTGTTATCATAGAAGCATAGCCTATAAATACATTTAATTGTTAGGTTAAATCACATGGATAGCAGCTTATGAAATGTTATTAAAATATGTTAAAATATCTCACATAAGATAGCTATACATAAAATTTCTTCTTGACACTCTAAGTATTTTTCTAATAGGATTAGATATAATCCTGTATGTAATCTATAGTGCAGAAATTTACTCTAAGCCATAAATTACAAATTTGTGGTAAGAAAGTTTTAATTTCTTTAGTGACATTTCTAAAAATGCTCATACATTAATGCTTTTAAGCTCTAAAAATTGCTGGTATTCAAAGAAATAGAAAAATAATACCATATGTATTGTATCAAAAAGTACCTTTCTTTCACTAGGGAGCAAGCTTTATTCGTTGCATCAAACCTAATTTAAAGATGACAAGCCACCACTTTGAAGGTGCTCAAATTCTGTCTCAACTTCAATGTTCAGGTATTTCCATATTTTTGTAATCTATATAAAGGTATATAAGGAGACTTAGTTGATATACAACTGAATATGTTTAGTGTTTCCAAACAACACTTTTCTTGACTAATTTTAAGTACAATAATATTTTTGTCTTATATTTCTTTTAATTATAAGAAAGGCATGGCTGGCAAGTTGATATATGGTTTGTTGTGAATATAACATTTTATCACTGAGGTAAAATTCCTATGTTTTTTAACTGTAAACTTAGGTCTCCCTTAAGTGGACTGTTCACCTATGTTTTTCTTAGTCTTGCAGTTCATGTCTCATTCCCCACATAATAGGTCCACAGTTAGGTTATGATATCTTGCTACCCACTCCACCACTTGTGGGAAAAAAGAAAATGAAGTGAAGCAGTGTCTTCTACTCCTTGGGACTGTTACGCATTTGGTTAAACCAGCACTTCCTAAGCCTTGCCCTGCCACTTTCTGACTTAATCATAGAAGTTATAGGTACCAGGCTCCCTATTTTTCCTTTTTTCTATACCCATCCTCTGTCTTCCCATACTACACCTTTCCCCCAGGGCATCAGTGCCCTCTTTCCTGTTGAGCCAGCTCAGGCTCACGACATTTTCTTCAGCCGTCTTGCATTTGACTTTTATAATTTAATTTAACAGTCTTCCCCTGCTTATGTGGAGTATAGCTCCCACACCTCCAAATCTGGATCTACTCTTGATCCCGCTTATAAAACCTTAATTGTTAATGGATGTAATTCTGATCTTTTCTTCTCATCTGTACAGACAGGGTAGACAAGACAGGTTGGCACCATTATAAATTTATGATCTCTAGGGCTTCAGACCCACCCTTGCCAAGTTTCCCCGATCTGCATATGTATTTCTCTATGGAGACCTATGATAATTACCCTCAGTCTTTGAGCTATTGCCAACAATATATCACCTCTTTACTAGAAAAACCAAAACTTTACCTATTTGCTACTAAACACAACCTACTGCATAAATTTACCTACTGTTAAGAAGGATGAAGAAAATAGGAAGAACCTTTCTTCCTAGAATAGACAATAGTTCCATAGAATCCACTCCTTCATACCTTCTTATGAGTCTTCAATATTGATTGTGTGTGTTGAACCATACCCTTTGAGAGGTGTCTCTCCCATTACCATCTAAACTTGTTAAACCTCATTTTAGTTCCCTCTGATCCATTCGCTTCCAGTTGCCTCCCTATATTGCTCCTTGTTTTTGTTCCCGTTTTATCTTTTTCCTCTCTAAGAACAACCTATTCATGCTTTCTCTTTTCTTGTCCACTTACTCCTTAATACAGGCGAGTTCCTCTTCCACTGTGATCAGCCCTCCAAAATAGCTCTTGAAAAGGTTACCAGTGGGTTTTTTTTTTTGAACCTAAATCAAATGTTCATGTTGAAGCCCTCATCTGCACAGCAGCCTTTGACTTTTAACCAGTTTCTAAATACCCTTTCCATGGATCCCAAAACAGCTAATCATGGTGCTTTTCTCTAGAATTAGGTGGCCATACCTGATTCCTTTTTAGGTTGGTCATCTTTTACCTGGATATTACTTATTAGAGTTTGTCAGACATTAGATTAGGCCTATTTCTTCACTCTTTATGAACATTATGCAATATAATTTTCCATGATGATGAAGTTTTTATTAGCCAGTTCAAGTGCTCAATAGCTAAAAAATGTATCTTGGCTACCATATGGAGAGACACAGATATTTAGGGCTACAGAGAACTTGAAATATGGGACTAAATTTTACTGCATTTTAATTTTTTAAATTAAAATTTAATTATGTGGCTAGGTGCCTGCCATATTAGATGGCAGAGCTATATATTCTCTATGTCTCCCAAGACCCTTTAATATGACCTAAATGTTGTGTCTTTTTTTATCTCCAGATTTATTCAGATAGAATATTGCATAAGTTTGAATTGTACATGTGTTGATTTTATATACTTATGTATTGCCGAAATGATAACTACCATAACATTAGCTGACACCTCACATACCACATAATTATCAGTCCTCCTTTTTACAGTGAAAACATTTAAGATATACTCTCAAGGCAACAGTGAGTTTTAGTACTTCTTAATTCAAGCTAGCTTTTACTGTAGTTTCCTAGTTATTCTTCACTTATATGCAGAATTATGATTTCATAACAAGTCTTAGGTCTTTTTACTGCTTGAAATGCTGTAATGTCTCTGATCATTTTTAGGGTAAGTAATACCTTCATTTCACAGTAATTATTAAAAATTTTAAGCTATTTATAAAATAATTTAATTTTTCCTTCTACAGATCTATAAATCTATAAAGGCAGAAACTCTGTTTTGGCTTGCATTTTATCCCTGCTGCATGACAGTGCCTTGCATATCTAAGATTCAGTAAATATTTGTGGAATGAAATTCAGTCAAGCAATATGAAGATTTGTGTGTGACTAATTTTAACAAATACTGGAAAAGTTTAATAATTAATGTGTGCTGTATACCTGAATATAGGACAGATACAGTTTTATAGTATTTTCTTCAGGTCATCCTTCTTCTGCAATTGACTTTTATTCCCATTTAGATTTTTCTTTAGGATTTGTTTAGCCTAAAATAATAAATTATTTATTTCCTAAGTGTACATTGAGTGTTCTGGCAAATAAGTATGCTTAGACTTAATTATACATATGTTTAGATTTGCAGAATATGGGCTTACTCTTGCTTTAACGAGGATTTTTCTTTCGGTATGCTATATTCTTTTAAGATATATTGGCAGTTTAATAAATGACACCAATTCATAATAGTTCTATTTTTATAATTTTTTAAAGATTTTTTTATTTATGCGTATAGAACTGGGTATGCATAAATAAATAAATAAGGTCAGAGGTGTGGGGGTGAAAGGATCCACCAGAGAGAGAGTGGGAAGCAGAACAGGCAGATCTGCTGAAGTACACTACTGAACGGAGCAGCAGGTGAGACAGGAGAGGTCTGCTGCACCATGTGGTTCACCTCCCTAGCCAGGGATCGAACTCACACTGTACTGGCTGCCATAGCTTCATCGTTCTTTGCTTTAACCTGTTGTATAACCAGGGAAGGCCATAGTAGTTTGATTTTTTAAAGTAATAATAATACTAAGATTTTATGAATTGGTTCTCAATACTTACCTGTCATGCTGGTAGGTAATGAGAAAAGCAAAATATATCAGTAACTTGTAGAAATAAAAATATTGATAAAACTTTCTAAAATAAATTTAAGATTTGAATTATATTTTGCTTTCCATCTTCCATTAGCTTTTTTTCAATTTGAGTACTAATTGATATAGGACATCTTTTACTAAAATTACTTTTTTTTTCTGATCAGACCAAGGAACATTGGGGGATGGTGAGAGGAGGCAGGTTTTACCATTGTAATCTTGGGGCTGTGCTCCCTGTCTGAGGTAGCAAAGAAGAGTTTTCTGAGTATGACCAGCCAGGACTATATAAAAGACCCCGCACTTTTAGAGGAAGTACCAGTCCTGGAAAATTCTAGAAGTAAAAGTACTTAATTTTGTAATTTTTATTTTTTAAGCTTCAAGAGATGTTTAAATTCACTTTAAGTGCTAGGAAAGTAGCAATATAATTGATAATTTATCACATTCCATGACATATTGGTTTATCCTATAGTGCAGAGAATTTATGAACTGGTTTGCAAAACATTCATTAGAAATGTCATGGAATGTCTAGAAATATATGTGTGTGTGTGTGTGTATTATATCCTTTATAGTAATTTCATTGCTGATAATTCCAGTCATTTAACTTCAGATTTTTCTTTGTAAAAATCGATCATTCACAATTTAATCTTGGACTATAGCTATTGGCAATAATTTCTGTTGTTTTGAATCTAGGTATGGTGTCTGTTTTGGACTTGATGCAGGGTGGTTTCCCATCTCGAGCTTCATTCCATGAACTCTACAACATGTACAAAAAGTATATGCCGGATAAACTTGCAAGATTAGATCCAAGGCTGTTTTGTAAGGTACAAGTATCAATTAAATTAAATCTCTGTGTTATAAACTGTCTTTTTAGTAATTACCAGTTGGTATTTAACTTTTTAATATTTTTTTCAGGCCCTTTTTAAAGCTTTGGGCTTAAATGAAGTTGACTACAAGTTCGGGTTAACAAAAGTATTTTTTAGACCTGGCAAGGTAAATACATTTTTATTTTAAACTTAAACATGATCAAGAATATGAATAGTTGGGATCAGTAAATATTTTTTAAGGCTTTAGTGATTTGTATTGTTAAATTATATGAATACTTATAACATGTATATGTGCTTAAACACATAGTCTCCCCATTGTGAGAAGTTTTACTACATGAAGTTAAGCTTTTATTTCAGCTTTGGAAATACTGGTGTTAGAGCATTATGTAGTTGGATTTTCATTATATAAGGGTTCAGCAGAAAATACTTCTGTTTTAAGCAAATTGAAAGCATTTCTACAACATTAATTTAGTCTTTAGTAATTACAGATTTCACTTTACCATGGTAGATAATTAAAGTGTAGAAAATTGGAGAACTGAAGAAATGACTACTATCAAATCTAGAATGAATGAATGTAGAAATACTTTTGTATGTAACTAAATTTTCTTTGGCTAGCCTAAAGTTTTAATATTTATAGGTTCTTGATTACAAGATTGAGTTATAAAATATTTCATGACAAAATTATACAATACAGAAATATCCAGTACATTTGTAGTGTGTTAGTAATATTTTCATCATTTGTACTTTAATATTGACTGAATAATTACATCCTCAAAATTAATCAGTTGTTCCTGTGTAATAAATAGCCAAACATATTTGTGTGACTTAGCAAAGTAGGAAATAAATGTCTTTAATGCCTTATCAGTTAAATTAATCATAATAAATAAATTAGATTTCACATTTTGGGGCATAAAATACAGTGTATGTTGCATAACATATATGTACTTTGTTGTTAATATTTTTACTGCTGAGTACCCATCTAATTTCCTAGAAAAGAAACAAATTGAAAGTTAATGTATAATAGTTATAATTAGCTTAGTGGTTATCAAACATTTATTATAAATACAACAGTTTATTATAAGCTTTATTTTAGGGCTATAGTAATTATTTTAGGATGAATAACCTGTTAGAAAAAGCTCTTGATCTTGTTTACCTCTGGAAAGATCCACTAGTACAAAAATACATTGAAAGTACAGACAGATTTTCAGAGATCCTTAAACTCTTTGTTACCTTCAGTTGAGTTTTAATTGTAAGTTGTATTAATATGTATGTGATGTTATCAATATGTGTTGTGAGATAAGAGTATATGGCAAAATAGAAGTAATTATATAATTTGATATTAAAATATATGGAAAAAATAACTGTTTTACTTACCTGTTTTCAGCAATGTCTTACCTTTGACCAAAGTAGAAGTGGGGTTGGGAGAGAGAATAGTTTTGGTGATCTTACATAGCTCACCTTCACTTGTCAGCAGGTATATACCAATATCTGGAAATGTGGTTAATCCACATAAGAGATATAATAAACATTTTTCCATTGTTCTCAGTAACATGTTTTTGCCATTTGTAATGTAAATTAAGGTTTCTTTTTCTATTTTTTTCTAATGAATCTACTAATTAAAAATGGGTAACTAATAACAATAATGAACAAATATATACTAGAGACATTTTACAGGGGTGGAGTGGGGAATAGGATCAAAAACGGGGTGGGGGAGAGAGGGAAGTGCATTGGACTGTGGTGATGGCACACGGGTGATTTGGTGATGGGGGATTACAACTGAGATGGAAAAAGGTACAAAATGATGCAAAAAAAAAAAAAACACTTTATATTATTTTTTAAAAATGGGTACCGCCACTTATCCCTCCCTCCTCCACCCAAAGACCTAGAAGAAAGAAGATAAAGGCAGCAAAATGTCATCAGGTGTGTTTGGATTTGTGTAGACTTCACTGAGATGTGTCTGTGTATTATGTTTATGTAACGTACTATGGGACTATTTCCAGAAAGTTAGATTTGGATTTGAGTTACAGTTAATTCATGTTTCTGTATGTTTAAACATTTTTATCTTTTGATTTCTAATATTATTTTATTTCTTAGTTTGCAGAATTTGATCAGATTATGAAGTCAGATCCTGACCATTTAGCAGAATTGGTTAAAAGAGTCAATCACTGGCTTATCTGCAGTCGCTGGAAGAAGGTTCAGTGGTGCTCACTCTCAGTCATCAAATGTAGGTATTTCTTTCACCCCCAGAACTGTTACTGTTTTAGAAATGTATTGGCTTGGTGAGCTGGACAACAGAGACTGTGGTGTTTGTTCATGCTGTTTTTCTGATTCCTCCTTATATGTAGCATGTGATAGCATTTGTAGACTTTCTATTTTGAGTGTATGTATGGCACTTACTTTTTTCATCTGAATGTGTTATAGGAGAGTTAATTTCACCCCCCCCCCCCCCCCGCCAGTCTCTCAGTCTCTCAGAATTAGGCAGGAACTTTCTTTTTTCACCTGGCATTACCAGCACACATGTGGTGGAAACTTTCAAGATTGTGATTATCCTCCTGATCCCAGAGATCTTGCCAGTCAACAAATAGTGTTGATTCCTCCTCCAGAGTGTACACTCTTTCCTCTTTCTTGCTAATGCATTAGTGGAGCCCTCATCTGACATGCATAAATTTCTCAGAGTAATCTTCTCAGAGATCTCTCCCTAAACTAAAAGTTTTGTTTTGTTTTGTTTTTTATTAAGGTTCTCCTTTAATTGTTATTCAGTCTCTGTCTTCCAAGGCCCTGTAAATGGGACTTCAGCTTCTGGTTCAGACTTTTCTCCTGTCTGTCCCCTTTGATACCCTGTTTCCTGGCATAAACTGGAATGAGTTGCTTTCTTCTGGTTCTGTCAGTTTTTGTCCAAAGAAAGTTGTAGCTTTATTCTGCTTATCTCTGACTCACCTGAATGTCTGTAGCAAGCTTTTAATTGTAAGGAGCTGTTTTCAGTATCTTGATTAAGTTTATAATTGCTTCCCCCATAATATCAGAGTACTTGAAACAGTGCTAGACACATGCAAAAGATTCTATAAAATTTTCCTTATTAATAGAAACATAAATTCTTTAATATCATGAAAAGCAACAATACAAACAAAACTTATTACTGAATTCTTGATAGACAATTGTAAATATGGATAAAAGGAAAACTGTAATAAAGAAAAAAAAATAGCAGGAGCTCTTTTCCCATCACTTTCCATTACTTATATAACCTATTATCAATGTAATGCATGCTTTCAGCTTTGTACATTATAATGGAAAGCACATTAAAATTATCTGTACTGTATCATCCAGTTGATTGTGTTGCACAATGGTGCTGAAGTCAACACCAGATGGGATTTTTGCAGGGTGTTTAAATAGGGACACTAAAAAAAAGGCTTAAAAAAATGTTTCAAGTCAGATCAATCTAGGACTGTCTAGATCATTCTGGGTAACTGAAGTCAAATACATATCTTTATATGCAGCTGTCAGGGGAATGCTCATGGTGAACCTCGAGGGAAGGTATAGCATATAGCATTTCCAAAGGACATTTAATAGATGAATACTTTTTTCAAGACACACCTGTTAACATTTTATAGGCCAGTATTGCCAAGGACAGTTTGGGAAGCAGTCGTACAGTATAAGGAAATTGTGTTTTTAGAAAGCCTAGCCATATGCATACTCTTATCTTTTATTTTAAGAAGTATAAGGAATTAAAAAAATGTTAACCTTGATTGATTTTGATGTCTGGTATAGTGCATTCATCAAGATTTCATGTATTTTGAAAGTTGTGGAAATGAATAATTTTTTAAAATATTCTGATTAAACTGAATAGTTTTCTGTAATTATCTTTCCCTCTTATACATAGTGAAGAACAAAATAAAGTACCGAGCTGAAGCCTGCATTAAAATGCAAAAAACCATTAGAATGTGGCTTTGCAAAAGGAGACACAAACCTCGGTAAGATGAACAATACTTAAGGAACTCTATACAACCTGGTAAAGTGACTATAAAGTCATAATGAAGAGTGGTTTGGATACTCAGAGTCTTCCCCTTTCTGAGGTCACTTATGAAAAGAGACTGCTCTGCTATGCTTTGTCTACTTAAAATCTCAGTCCACACTGTTGTTGTGTCTTGGTGTGAGAGTGTGGTGGTACTGCATCTGAAGAGATGTGGGCCTCTGACTCACATACAATGCTATATTAGTAACATTTCATTATTTGTGAACTTTTGCTTCATTATTCCCTTAATTCAACAAAAGGATGTGTTTCCAAAAATGTAAAAACTATGAAAGATTTAAATAGGTGGGTGAAAGCTGCACTTTCATTCATTCAGATTGTTTTAGTGATTTGAGTTTTTTGATAAATGTTAACTTCACATTGTTTTTCAAAAATCTCAGTGTTCTCAACATAATTCTTAAGGTGATCTATTTCAGTTATATCATCACACTATAAATTTAGTCTTTATTCCTCATTATTTGACACTTTCATTTTTAATTTAATTTGGGTGTTTTAAACTTGGAGGTATTCTGTTGATCTGTAACACTTTTGTGAAGAGATCACATCATTTAAGTTTTTCTGTAATTTTAAGACTTAATGTAAATGTAAAATGCTTGCATCCTGTTGACAGATATTCACACCCATATTTATTTATTTATTTTTACCCATAACAAGAGTTCTGAATACTGAATAAAATTAAAACAGAAGTGAAATATTTCCATTTAATAATATGTAATAAAAATTACATTTTATTAAAATGAAAAATCTACTTATGGCATTAAATGATAAAGTGATGAAATAATATCTTTACAGCATTGATGGTCTGGTTAAGGTGGGCACATTGAAAAAACGACTGGATAAATTTAATGAAGTAGTAAGTGCACTGAAAGATGGAAAACCAGAGGTGAATAAACAGGTCAAGAACCTTGAAATTTCAATTGATGCTCTAATGGCCAAAATTAAGGTATGTAATTCTAACCCAAATGCCTTTGACTAAAAAATTTTTCTACATGTTTATTTGCTAATTATTATATTTATATTTTCATTTCTTTTTCTCAGTTATGTATTAATATCTTAACATTTTTTATGTATGGTTTCATAGGTCACTAATTATATGGGATATGTAAACTTTTTATCATACTTTCTCAGATATGTTATGTAGACTGTATATCTTGGTTTTAGAAGATCAGAAGTAGAATGGAGAAAAAAGATCAGGAAAAGAGAGAAAATACTTTGGATAAACTTAGCTAATTTTACAAATCTGTCTAGAGCCATCTCTGTTTAGGTGGTATTATTAGTTAAATCCAACCTAGCTACATTGCTTAAAAATTTACTGAGGGAAATCATCCAACAATTTTGAATGTATTGAGTATTTTTTAAATTTTACTTAGGTACATTTTAATGTCATCATTAAAGAGTAGTAAACTGACAAAATTACTGTATCATTCCTTGAAAAATAAGTTTTTAGCTGCAATGTTTCATTGTCTCCAGTATACTCTCAGTTTTTTGATTACTTAGCATTAGAAAAGAGAGTCAAATGTTTGTATCCAATGATAAAGTTTTTATTTTTTAAAATATTATTTAATATTCAAAGAGCAGAGTGTAGATATAAGCATGTTGCTTACCAAATTTTCTATTCTTTGTGCACATAGTTTTTTTAAATTGTGATAAAAAGCTCAAAATATTAAAATTGCCATCTCGAGTATTTAAAATGAGCAATTCAGTAGTGTTGTGTATCTCAAATTGTTATGCAGATGAAGAGAGAATTTTTTTTTGAAGAGATAACTTTTTAAAGTGCATGTTTATTATTTGGTTTTCTTTAAGTCCACTATGATGACAAGGGAACAGATACAGAAAGAATACGATGCACTAGTTAAAAGCTCAGAGGAGCTCCTCAGTGCCTTACAGAAAAAGAAACAGCAGGAAGAGGAAGCAGAAAGACTGAGGCGTATTCAGGAAGAAATGGAAAAGGAAAGAAAAAGACGTGAGGAAGATGAAAAACGCCGAAGAAAGGAAGAGGAGGAAAGACGGATGTGAGGCATTTCTGTTTTGCTTTGAATTAGAAGCTAACATAATAGTAAATTCCTGGTGTGATGAGTGATGAGTGAATAGTCATGTTTTTAAGATGTATCCTTAGTTTAAAATACTAACTAGTATTTTAATTAGAAAATGAGCACATTTTATAATATAGCCTGAAATAATTTTGAATACCTGAATGTTTGTTAGATTCTTACCCCTGAAGAGCTCTTTGCTTCTTTTTAAAGTTAAGACTTGTGCTCATTGTATCAGCTAGAAAAAAAGGTGTTTCTACTTTCTGCAGTTTTATAACTGATAACTGTTGGGAGATTGCCATGACAGCGTAGACAGAAGGAATAGAAGAGTTGTTCAGTTGGAGGAGTGGAAAGAGGCATATATAATCAGGACCTTAGAGCTAAATTTTATCACCATGTTAGTCTAGAGATGTTAAAGGTTATGGAATATAATTATAGTTGTTTTATTTCAGAAGAATTATGGTCAGTATTGTTATCCCCCCCCCCAATAAGTTGATAATGTACACAGCCAGGGGTTAATTTGTGTTTCCATTCTCCCTTTGTCTGTCTCCCTTCTACCTTCTTCCATCCTTCTTCCCTCCCTCCCTCTCTTCCTTTTTAATTGAGGTAACCCTGATTTACAATACTGTGTGAGTTCAGAATTACTTCTGCACACCTCAAACAACGTATCTCTTCCCCTGTGGTAACCATCATTCTGCTGTCAGAGCCTTTAGTATTTTTGTTTGTTCATTTGCTTTATTTCTGTATATTTAAATGTGTGAAATTATGTCTTTCTTACTCTGGCTTATTTCACTTAGCCTAAACCCCTCAAGTTCCTTTCATTTTTTAGTTTCTTTATTACTTGATTAATTTAAGTGTCTTAATTATATCTATAATAAGTCATTGATTTCCTCATTTCTGTGCTTAATTCTTCCAGTTGTAGGCCTATATATTTGACATTGTAGTCTAAGTAAAGATGTTCAAGACTCATATCTTCCTGAACTAAATCTTGTTTATTAATATTTAATTTCCTGAGGGAGTTCTTATTTACTATTACATACTTGAGTTTTCTATTTTTTGTTAGGAAACTGGAGATGGAAGCAAAGAGAAAACAAGAAGAAGAAGAGAGGAAGAAAAGGGAAGATGATGAAAAGCGTATTCAGGTATGTACTTAATAGACAGTCAAAAAGAATTTCTGTTAAAATATTGATAGAATCTACAAAGTCATAAAATCAAGGAAGTAAAAAGATCACTCTTTTCTAGATAACTTATCACTGATTTATCCCAGGTGTGAAAGACAGTTTCTGAAGTTCTGAAGTGGTTTTGGTGAGAGAATTTGAGCTCAAATCCAAGTTCTTTCACTGCAGAGAATGGGACATTGCACAAGTCACATTGAGTGACTGTAGACCCCTTTTCTCATTGTAGGATGAAAATAAATGATTGTTGTGAGCAGTAAATAAACAAACATGTTAGGGCATTTAAAACAGTGCCAAGCTAAATAAAAAATTAGTCTTGTCAGTGCTATTATTATCACCTAAGGGAGAATCAAGTCAGTGCTCCCTTAAAACATTTCAGATACTAATATTAACAGGTCAGGATTAGGGTATTCTTCCTGTCTGCTCTCTGGTGTTGCTGTTAATATGGTATCTGGGATCGTCATGTGATATTTGGGTGGCATATCATCGTGATGATTTGTTAGGAGTCTGGTTCCTCTGCCTTCCTCTGGAAAGAGAAGGCATTGGTCATGTAGAAGAGAACTGAGACTTAGGAGATGGGATTCCACTTAAACAATGTACATCCCTCTGTAAAGAACTTGTGCCACGGTTTCAAGTACTAATGGGAGTGATCGAGTGAACTAATGGTGAGCCTTTGTTAAAATGATTTTGACCTGGATAGGCTGAAGTGGAGGCGCAGCTGGCCCACCAGCGGGAGGAAGAATCACAGCAGCAAGCAGTTCTGGAGCAGGAGCGCCGTGACCGGGAGCTGGCTCTGCGCATCGCCCAGAGTGAATCTGAGCTCATCAGCGACGAGGCCCAGGCTGACCCGTCCCTCCGGAGGTACTGGAACTCTTCTCTTTCTCTACCTCTCGGCTTCTCATTTCTGCAGAAAGAGAATAGGCGCAATTGTATTTTTAGGTCCTGATACTTTTCTTTTAAGTAAAATCACTTAAAATTATTTCCATCCACTTTTATACCCAAGTGAACAAAATAGTTGATTTCCTCTGATTGTTAAACTATTGAAAAACAAAGGTCTTCTTTCAGTTTGAGTATTTTGTTAAACTTCAAACATCTCAACTGACATTGTCAGTTTTTTGTAAAGAGTAGATCTCTGATTTCTAAACATCAGTGATTTAAATACTTAACATAGAGATCAGTGACTTTGTTATCTACTTTAATATTTTTGAGGTTGAGATTTATTATCTAAGTGAAAAATATACATTGTCTATCTTTCTTCCCATTCCCATGCCCACATTCTTCAGAATAAATGGATTTCCTTTTCCAAGAAGGAAGATGAGTCA
The DNA here is from genome assembly GCF_000260355.1 of Condylura cristata. Lineage (NCBI taxonomy): Eukaryota > Metazoa > Chordata > Mammalia > Eulipotyphla > Talpidae > Condylura > Condylura cristata. Next base: position 30,187,598 of record NW_004567102.1, read on the forward strand.
TGCTGGAATTTTGGCTCCCTTTGTTTTCATTTATCTCTGAATATCTCTTGTTGGATACGGAGAAATACAAATATTTGTATTAAAAGTTGCAGGCAGGTTTAATAGAACAGATTAGTTTTTTAAAAAAATTTAGACAGTAGAACTGTTAGTTATTTTACGATTTATTTGTAAAAAATATACCCAAACTGGGTTGTATGTATGTAAGTGTATACATATTGGGCTGTACATAGACAAGTATAGCCATGCTTTTCACAACCTCAGAGCATTGTTTACTGGCAAACAGAATGCAGGTGCAACCACTAGAGGCCACTATTTCTCTGCAAAGGAAGAAAACCTGGTTCAAATTGCATGTTGTTGGTGATTTTTATTTAGCTGAAAGCAAAGATAGGGAGAAAAGAGTACCTTAAGTGGTTTTGACACTTTTGTCTAGTGATTATATTGGGGACGTCTAGTATCCGAGTTTTACGTGAAAATATATTTCAATGAATTGAACAGGCCTATCAAACACAAGCTCTTAGAGTAATTGTTAGGCCTTGTATTTTTAGTTCAGTATTTGGACTCTTAATTAACATTTCTCTACATATTTTCACCCAGCTATGCACTTTGTAACTGCAAATTCAGTTCAGTTATTGTTTTGTTTCTTCCCTCGGTGTTATGTTGGACTGGCAGGGAATCTTTGTGTTTAAGTGATGAGTTTCAGGACCATACTCTTAAGCCAGGTGCCTACACTCCTATCCCTAAGTTTCCTGAAAAGTATTGAAGTTAAAAAACCTGAAATTATTATAACTGAGGTTCATGCTGAAGGGACTCCTAAGTGGAATCATTGTTGATATTTGTGGTCAAACTTTATGTTCCAGCATTTGAAATATGAGCTATATTTGCTGTTATTCCATGTACTATAGAATATGCTGGTTTATATGTGAACTCCTTCCTGTCTTCAGAAGCCACACTTCTTCCAAAATAAGTGGTGTCAGAGAAAGAGCAGACCATTTAGCACCTTTAACATAAATGACAAGTTACCTGTGATTTAAGTGGAATTAACTAGATAATGGGACCACTATTAAGTAATTAGGAGATACTCAGAAGCTATGACTTGAAAGGCAAAAAAAAAAGTTCTCCTGTGGACCAACCCTAAGGGTGGTGTCCTTTCTTCTGGACTGCCCATTTAAATTCTTTTCTCAAGGCCTCTTCCAGGAGAATTTACCTGGTTTTCAGGACCTTGCAAGCACCTCTTTTGAAATACCTGGTTACTTTCTACTCTATAGTATAATCATTAGCACTTCATTATGGGTAATGATCTGTACATATTTTTCATGTTTAATAAATTTATCTTATTGCATGGATATAATTAATTTTTTTTTTGCTTGCTTGGTTTCCCTTTGCTAGCAGTGAGTTCTTTTTAAGAAACTTATGAATAAGAGTTCTGTGTAACCTTTTACTATATAACATGTAAATATTGTTCTTGGCTTCTGTGATGCATTACAAATATATGTGGATAGGTCCTGCTGCCATAAATAATTTCAAGTTACTTTTCCAGCTTGGATTCCCAACCAGTGGCTTCTGAGTAAGAATTTTTTTCTGATATGTTTAAAAAAATTAATCAGTTACACATATGATCCTTGATGCAAAGTAATGATTTCATATTACCTGAAATTATTAAATATAACCCACATTCAATTAAAAAAATCTCACAGTACATGAATTTTCTATCTAGATGTAATATTTTTAATTTTCATTGACTGCTTTTAATTCTTTTTTAATTTATTGAAGATTTATAACTTAAATTTATAAATGATCTCAAAAATAAAAAAATGTAAAAAAAATTAAAAATTCTAAATGATGGAAATACATATTTTAATTAAAAATAATGGGTTTTAAAATTAATTATTGAAGTCATTGAAACCAAATTTGCACAAATCCAGATTTTCACAAATCAGAATAGGTGCTGATATTAACTAAACTATATTCTTTTTACAGAGTTGATGGAGCAAGACCCAAAATGACACCGTATGTCATTTTCCTTTTTAAAACTAAGCTTAGTCATATAACCTCTTTTGTAATAGGTTGTGAATACTTTTAGCAAAAATAATTTCCTCACTGAAGTAAATTTTATATTATTTCCTTTTACTTAAGAGAAGAAGCTAACTCATTATTCTTTCTCCCTTTTTTGGGTAGGAAAATGTTTAATATTCCTGTTTGATACCATTCACACTAATTTATCATTTTTGTCTTTGTTTTCTGACTAACTTTAACACCTGTTTTCTTTGTTTTTAATAACTGTTACATCTTTATAGAAACAAATGTAGAGATATAAATAAGAACAAATGAAATATTAAAAGTATTTGAGTCATAGCAGATAGCTTAGTTTTCAATATAAATGAGTTTATTGTAACATATAAATTAGCTCATATTTGAAGTTAGAGATTTATTGCTAATTTTGGTTGCTTTTGCATAATTTTGCTGTTAACACCCCACACCCACACCCAGAGAGTATCTTAGTAACATTTGAGTTATACATATGAATATATATTGTATATATTGTGTAAAAATTTTGGCATATGCCTAGCATCTGATTTTAACAGCTGTAAGCACCTCATCTGTAACACCTTTATAGTGATGGTTCTCAGTTCTGTCATACAAGTAATAAATATTTTATGAATGGTCAACATACATAAGTAATTACCCGAAAACCTTGCATGTAAGAGAAAAACATAGTAATTTATAATAAAACAATCTGTATTTTAACAAGTACTTGCATACAACTAGAGGAAGACAATCAAGTACTCATATATTTTTCCTCATACATAGAATCACTGTGAATGTGACAACTAGGTATACAAATTGATATAAGAATGTTATAGCATTCCAGTCAATGCCATAAAATTGTGAATAGTCCTTTGTAAAGTTCAGAATGAAATTATGATCTCCTTTCAAATATATAATAATTGCATTCCTAGAAGATTTCTGTGAATATTAAAATCTTGACCCAAAAGTACAAGGTAAAGCATCTATATGTTCATCTCACCGCTGTGTCTGGTGGCTATGTTAAAGCTGCACATGGCATAGGGCTGTTCTTTCTTGGGCAGGGCATTTGGCACCCTAGTCCTCTCCTCAGATATCAGCAGTACACTCCCACATTGTTGCTGCTACAATAAACAGAAAATTTTGAAAATTCTGAGTGGGTGCTGTTGCTCCCCACTAGAACTATTACTTTATACTTGAATTAAACAAACCCTGTAATATCTGAGGTGGCAAAGGTGAACTTGTGAACACCTGTGTTTATTTTGAGAAATCAGAAAGAAAAGACAATTGGGTTCAGAAACCATATCCATCTAACACATTTGATACCACTCCTAGAGCAGTAACAAGTCAGCTGAGATATTGAATCACTAGGGATCTCCTCCAGTGTAGTGCTGGGTCACACATAGAAATCTCTATGTGATCAACAGACCATGTAGTAAAGAGCTTTGAAAGGCTGTGAATTCCCTTGAATCCTGCTGGGTAAAAGAAATGGAGAAAGCTTTAGGAGAAAAAAAGATGGCAAAAAGAGATGTTTTTGGATATTAAGACAAATCTTGAGGTGGGGTAATAATAGAATTAAAGTATTTATCAAAATCATACTGAGTTTGAAAGAAAATTCTCACTAATCTAAAGAGACTCTGATAGCTGCATTGCTCAAAAGAATTTATATTAGATTATATTTATATTTTGTATTTTTGTTTGTTGTCCTTGATTGTCAGTTTTGCATGACTACTTTTGCTGTGACTGCGTTTGTTGAACTGACCTCTGTCAGTTCCTAATCTTAGGCAGTATTTTGTGCAAGGAAAGACAAGTACAGAAGTCTTCCACTCCTTGTAATCAGGCTTTCTGTATTTGATAGGCATTTAAGAAACTGCCCTCAAGAAGATATACCCATATTTTATTCTAAGGATTTTTATTGATTTGTAAGATTTTGAGGATATCAGAAGTGCAATGAGTAGATTGATTAATTAAAAGGAAGCAAGCATAAGACAGGAAAATAAAGTAATAAAGTTAATAAGGTATTGATGAACAAAAGGAGATGTTCATTCCACTTCACAGAATTAAATATTGAGAAAAGTTATACTTTTAAAGTCTTGGTCTTTGGAAATATTTGTCCTTGGAAACTTCAAATACTTCTGATTGTTAGTAGTGCTTGATGTGTTTATATCAGATTATTATTTAAACTTTGACTTAAAATGGTTTAACATCATTTATGTCTTGTCTAGTGTTACTAAGTATCTCCATTGCAAATATCTGAGTATGGACCTATGCCCTGCCTATATATGCCCTTTATTTATAGAACATATTGATTATATATGCATAAAAAATACCACAAAAGCATGCTTTCATGAGAATTTAATGGAAAAGTCTCTACTGAGTATTCTTGGTGGTACAGGGGGTTAAGTCTCAGCACTATCAAGCTATGGGCAGGCACTGCAGCAAAAGTTCAATCCCAGGCCTTGGAAGCTGACCCAGGTGGTGCAGCAGACCTCTCCTATCTCACCTGTGCTCCCCTCAGCAATCTATTCCAGTAGATCAGCCTTTTCTGCTCCCCACTCTGCTTCTGGTGAGTCATCTCACCTTCCCTCCTCTCCCATAACTCTGACCTACACCCCAATTATTGTATGCATAAATAAATACAATAAATCTTAAAAAAAGTAAAAGTTCCTATTAGAAAATTATAAATAAATAAAATAAATCTTAAAAAAAGTAAAAGTTCCTATTAGAAAATGTAAATGTAAATATACTCAAGTAACTAACTGATTTAAACAAAATTTTGCCTGTATTTTGTGACTATTTTGAAAATTTTAAAACTTTTGCAAAGTAAAACAATAATGAATAATTAATAAATCAAAAGTTATTTAAAATACAATATTAATTAGACTTTCATATCTTTTAAGTAATTTATATAATTGTGTTCTTAACTATGTTTTATTGTTATTTTTCTTGTAGGGAGCAAATGGCGCAAGAAATGTCAGAATTATTGAGTAGGTTAGTGCAGTGTAATTTGGAGAATTATCACCTCAAAATCATATTTTTAAATTACACTTCACTATTTGGACCAGACCCTGTTATTGAATTACTGCTTTTTGTGTAAATATGCTGTACAGTATATGTCACTTCATTTCTCTGTGCATCCTTACATAAACAATAGTAAAAAGCAGTGTTTCTCTGAATCGGAATACCGTTGGCATTTTAGATGTTGTGTCCCTTATTGTTCTGCTACTCTCTGGTAATGCTGTTTGGCTTATCATTGGCCTCCACCAACACAATGCAATGTTGGTGGGAGGAACCTTTCCTCTCATTGGAACAAAAGTAGTATTTTGAAACTACTTGGGTGGAACTGCCCCTTCTTGGAAACCACTGTGCTTAGTAAAGGGGGGGAAATAGAGGGAGAGGGCCGCCTTTTGAAGGCCCCTGCACCATGTTCCATGGTTTAAAAAGCTCTGATGTAAAAATGGAGCTCTCAAAGTTTACAACTTTCCAGCAGAATCTGGTCCAGTACTTTTATAAGAAAATATCAATCGCTAACACTTTAACTTTTAATTCTGAAGTTATAAAATTAACTGCAAGTATTAAAATTAATATTTTTTAAAATTAAGTCATTTTGCAACCACCTTACTGTATTAGTTACATGATTGCCTTTTTAGCAAGTGTACACTAGTAAATTTCATGTTTATTTTATTGTTCTATACAGATAGTATATGTATATATGTCTTTCCAGAGATTGGGGGAAGAAAAATATTTAAATGCATTGCATTCATGTACCTCTTAGGATGCTAAATATATTTTTCAGCCGTAATATTTTTGTTTATGGTAATAGGAATCAAAAGTTAGTAATATTAAAACCATATTTTAAACAATAATAACTTGAATTTAATGCTATTTTTTAAACCACTAAAACAAACCTAGTGAGGTGTATATTGACACCTCATGCATATTCTTATAATCTGGAAAGCTGTTTTATTATATAAATTCACTTTCTCAAAAAGAAAACTAACAAAAGCCCATAATGATTTTTCAGCTGTTCTTCTGAAAGAATAAGGAAAAAGGGATTTCTTTTTTTGCTTGTTTATTGAATGTTGGTTTAGGAATGTAGAAAGAAAAAAAGTTGAATAAATTTCAAGGCATACGTTACTGTTAAGGGTAGTAGAGCTTGCTGACACATAGCTTGCTCTTTTTGAGCAAAGCAATTAAGAAAAAGCTACATGGAAAATTGCCAGTCATACAACTTCTAAAAATATAGATTCTGCAATTGCAGGTTTTGACCACAAAATTGCAGGAAATACTAAATCATACATTATTCTTTAGTCAGTCTTATATGTGACTAACAATAAACATGTCTAATAATATTTAAGTATGTAGGGTGAACTATGCTATTTTTGTTCTGTAAAATGAAAGCTTAAACTGGCCTTTTAAAGAGGCCAGGTATCTTATTTATGTCATTGGTAAAGTTAATATTGATGAAATAATTGCCTCATTTATAAAGAAAGATGCATATTTTCAAACATTTTACAGTAACACCTCAGTATAAGCATCTGTGTCTTGACAGTTTGCCAGGACTGCTATTGCCTTTGGAGACATAATTGTCCCTCTGCAAGGGGGTATTTCCAAGTAGTAGGTGACAAAGGAGCAGTTCCCTGTGTGGTACCTGAGAAGCAGTAGTTTGATTTTTAACATTTAGTTCTTTCATTGTTTGTGCCATTGTCACTTCATGTTTTGAATAAGATGTGTTTTAATTACTCTGATACTTTGTGCTTGAAAGTCTGCTTGCAGCTGTTCCTGAGCGTCTGCTGTGTGGAAAGTGTTATCCTTTGCTGAAAAATATGCTCATTACTACAGAAAAGAACTTGTTCCCTTACATTTTGGCTAATTATTTCTAACTATGTATGTAAAAGCAAGCCTTAAGCCCTGCATAGTGCTACTGTAGGGAAAAGTCAAATTATCCCATTTTATTCTTTTTATAAAAGAATGATAAAATGTTCTTTATAAAAATACCTTAATTTTTTTCTTTCCTGTTTCTCTAACTCAAATGTTCCTGCTACACAGGGTAAGATTAAGCACACACCCTTTGAAATCTGTCATCTGGATCATGACCTAAAACCTCTTTAACTTGTTGTCACATTGCTACTTACTGCATATGAGGACATGGTTCTCTCTACATACAGAATGTTTCTAAGTGTTCTTTAACAGTGAAACAAAAACATCAAATCAGTTTCCAGACTTCAGCATTTGTGTTAGCTCCATTAAAGGACTGATGAGTGGATTGCAGCTTGGCCATTTTCCTGTGGGCCCTGTAAACAATGCTCAGGGGATTCTGAGCTACTTGGCTGTCTAGGGCATGGCCTTCCTAGCACCCAGCAGTCCATAGGCAGTGGCAGTGGTTGATTGACTGAATGGCTCATCAATCAACCATTAATTCTAGTGCTCTTTCAAGTGCGTTGAGGATTTCTTTTTTGATTTCCAGGAGTGTGTGTATGTTATATATATTCCTGAAGTATACATTGCACATCTATGTCTATGTTCATAGGTTTACAACATTAAGTCTGGGCAAAGTCCATTGTACTAGAATATCAAAAAGAAGTTCTTGATTTCAAACCCAAGGCCATTACGCAGCACACTGGGACACTGCATTTTCCAGGGCATCCTTTAGTTCGTCATTGTCAGTCTCATCTGTCTGATACAGAAGTTACTATATGTTTTTCTAGTAGTTATTTCCTCTTTGCAAACTTAATGCTTATTTTTTAAAATCTCTTTAGTCAACATTTCCTGTATGTTTTAGTTTACATATTTAAAGATATGTAATAATTACAGAGGTCCTGCTGTTCAAGCCACCAAGGCAGCTGCTGGTACGAAGAAACACGATCTTAGCAAATGGAAATACGCAGAACTACGTGATACCATCAACACTTCTTGTGGTAAGTGAGTGGGAAGATGATAAATGCAAAGACTATATCTGGTAACTCATAAAGTAAATATCTGGATTTGGTATTATGTTCATTCGGAAATGAAAACTTCATATATTATGTTTATGTTTATGGTACAAAATAATTATGCTAGACAACTAAATTAGGATGTTAATTAACTCCTTTTTTCCATTTTAACCCATTCTGTGTAATTGCTAGATATTGAACTCCTGGCAGCTTGCAGAGAAGAATTTCATAGAAGACTAAAAGTGTATCATGCTTGGAAATCCAAGAACAAGAAGAGAAATACTGAAACAGAGCAACGTGCTCCAAAGTCTGTTACTGACTATGGTAAAAACAAATTTGTAATTTTGATTGTTTCCATGTACATATAGATAATAAAACTATACATGAGACGTTTGGGTAAAGGTCCAATACAAATTTTCTCTTACTATAGAACAACTGTAAAACTAGTGTAGAAGTGTGATTGCTGAATCTAACACAATCATGACCAACTATTTTAGATAGCATATTTTTAATGACTTTGACTTTAAAGTCACCTTTGATAAGAGGTGTTGAACTTGTTTAAATGGTATTGACTTTATTTAAATAACTTCAAGAGGTAAGAATTTTTTTGTCAGTACTAAAAAGGTTGCATTATCATGTTGTAGATGCATGTTTTTCCACACACAAAAGTGCACATGTCCATAAAGATCTCATGGACAATATAAAGATTGCTTTGAAAAAGAGAAGAGTGTTACAGTTCAGTGAAAATATAAAGGAAATATTAACCTTGATTTAGACCAGATTTTTAACTATGTCAGGGTTTTATATTTAAAAAAAAGGGGATTTTATTATTTTGTCATTGAAAGGGTAAAATTGTATATTAGAAACTGGGAAGTAGAGAAGGAAAGACGGAACCTAATAAAAGCATTGTTCTATCTTTAACTGAGAATACCTACAATAGTGGAGTTGTAATTTCATGTTTTTGAACTTGCTACTTTTAAACTGCCACAATTTTTATTAAATTCTAATAACTGGGTGACAGCCTACTTACTATTTTTTTTAAAGGGGCATATTCCTTTTTTTTTTTTTTTTTAAAGATTTATTTATTTATTCATACAGAACTGGGGTACAGGCCAGAGGGTGCGGAGGGTGAGAGGATTCACCAGAAACAGTGGGGAACAGAACAGGCAGATCGACGAAGTACACTGCTGAGGGGAGCAGCGGGCGGGTCAGGAGAGGTCTGCCACGCCATGTGGTCACCTCCGGGGCAGGCGGGAATCGAACTCATGTGGAAGTGGCTTTAGATTCTCAGTGCTGTGCTTTAACCCGCTGCGCCATCAGGGAGGGCCAAGGGGCATATTCCTTTTAAAACATACTCAAACATTTTATAATATAGTTTATCAATGTGTAAGTTAAAAGAAAATGAGCTTTGGGTTATATTTTGCTTTCCTTACCACCTTCCTGATAGTAAGTAGTAAATAAAAGGAATGTTTGATTAAAATCAGTTAAATTGTGGGATTTTGGGCTTTCTAAGTTTTTGCAGAGACTAGACTGAGAGAGTATTAATACTAATAAGAACTGTTAGTGTTAGTGATTGCTCAAGGGGAGTCTCAGTGAGAATATGACTGAGGGAAGCTCTCCAGAGATCATCTGGCAGTAAGAACTGGCAGTTGGGATGCCCGCTAAACACGGATTTTCTTCTTTGTTTTAAAAAGTTGTCTTTGTGCAGTGAAGATGACAGGATAGTTCCCTTACCTGTTTCATGGCACCTACCACATTTCTGCATTTTGGTAAAAATGGCAAGAGACTGTTTTTAACTGCAGTGTTCTAACCATGACTTTTAGCAGATAGGCTTTCCTTATCCTGAATGATTGCAATTTGAAAAATAGAAGGAATTAATGTTATAGTATTTAGCACACTCATTTTTAATGAGCAAACGAATATTTCTTGTATTTTTAAACTAAAACTTGATACTTTACTCACCCAACTTTGCCCAAAAAAGAGCAATACTTAAATACATGACTTTCCTCGGTGGTTTGATACTGTTTCCATTTATAATACTAGATGGCCCTCCCTCCTGGTGGTGCAGCGGGTTTAGGACACAGCACTGCAAGCTAGCCGCAGCCACTTCAGTGCGAGTTTGCTTCAGTGTGAGTTCGATCCCCAGCCCTGGAGGTGACCCACATGGCACAGCAGGCAGGGATCAAAATCATGCAGAAGTGGCTTTAGCTTCTTAGTGCTTTGCTTTAACTCGGTTCACCACCAGGGAGGTCCGCTTAAGTTTTTTTTTTTTTTAATAGACATTCTTACAATGATTTAATGATGATATTGGCTAAGCCATGTGTTGCTTTTTTGTTTGGGTAACATTGTATCTCCCCAAATAAAATTTACATCATTTTTGTATGTTTTCCAAGCAAAATTTCCTAAACATTATCAAAATAGCTTAAAAAAATCTGAAGCTGTTCATAATTCTGACAATACTGGGGGTTACTTTTTTGTCACCACCTCAGTTGGTGGGTAGGTTTATAAATTAGGGGATGAGCATATAATAGCTTTGGCATTTTTATCTTTTCTTCAACATGAAATGTTTGTTCACAGATTTTGCGCCATTTTTGAACAATTCACGTAAGTCACCGGGTGATAATTCATGAGCTAACTGGAAGATGGGTTAAAAATACTTTATAAGATACTAACTTATGTGAAAACATTGTTTTGCTACAATTTTAAGTGGAATTGTGCATTAATGTTGGCTTGTCTGTACTAAGATATTTGAGATGATTCTTTTATTTGGATGACTCCAAAATATATATTCAGAAACAAAACTTAATTGTTTTATTAGATAACTTTATTTGAAGTAATAGTATTTAAAACTGAGTATACACAATTCTTTTTGTAGCAAAATTAAATAAACAGCTATTCTTTTAGAATAAAGACTAACTTTAGGTGCTGGTTTCAAATACTGTCTAATTTTCAAACACTTGGTGGTGTGTTTCTGTCCAAAGAGATGTGACTTTTACATGATAATGTGTACAGGTTTAATAGGATACTCCCTAAAGGAAAGAGGGGCTAACTGCTTCTGATGTATATATTTTGGTAGTTTAAAGCTTTGAGTGATCTTAGTGTACAGTGAATTTCTTCTAGAATAAGTCAAGTGGTAATTATAGAATGCCATATTTACTTGCCAACTTGTTGAGCCTGGTTTTTTTAAGTGCTCCTGGTAATTTATGGGGTTACATTTGAAACTGACTTCACACTTTTGTAGATAACACATTTGGAATTGAACTAAATGGTTGTTTGGAAGATTAGTTTCAAGCTTTTAATGTCTTATCTTTTTTCTGATGGATTTTTGCTTCCAGGCTTCCCTAATAGAAATTCACATTAGTAGAAACAGTTACCAGAGTCTTCCTGTTCGGTTTCTTAATTTTACCCAATGTACCATCACAGTAAGTTTCCTAGCAAATAGATAATGAATTCCAATTCATTGCCTAAGATGGAAGGGAGGTTTTATTTTTTGGCATTTTAAGGTGTTTTAATTTTGAGTTAGTGTACTTTCTGCCAGGTAGGTAATATTAAAAGTAAAATAGAAACTCTGAGCTGTAAGAAGTTTGGGGGAATAGGAACAAAAGAGTAAGTAATTGTAGCTCTGTTAATATGCTAACGGTAGTGGGACTTCTCAAAGTCACTAACAAGACTGGGTCACTGTTTCATGGGCTACATGGCTTTACTAACTGCTTTGGCTTTCTCTGGTTTGCACAGAATTAAACTGAACTGCTATAAATCTTGTTGTTTGTTGGTATGAAAAGTAGAATAAGTATTTTCAGCCTTTCAGTATTTGGAAAATCTTATAAAAGCCACATGTGGCTATTACGTAGATTCATGGGTAGAACTCTTCAGTGACTCCTAATTGAGCTGCAGTAAATAATCCACTTTTAAAATTGGGATTAAGTGAATTTACCAATATTTTGCTGTAGCAGATATAAAGTCATTTCCCCAGGGAAGTGTTTTTATTTGCAAGTAAGATAAAAATCTAGCTGTTTAGTAATGAAAATTGAGTGAAGGAAAATAATTTGCTAGGAGGGCAGTGATGGTTAATAGCAGAAAAGCAGGAGAACCAAATACAATAATATACTTTCTACTTACTTCAGTGGATTTTATTTCAAGAGAAGTCATGATTTCAGGGTAAGTAAATATCTCTGAGGGAAAGTTCATGCTTACTATTACAGGATTTTTATTACTGGTATGCAAACATTTAAATAGTATTAGTAGAATGTCTGTTATCTTGGCCTTTTTAAATCCCCAAATCAGTTGACAGAAAAGTCTTTTTTCTTCCACATTTTTAAGGAAGTTGTTGTTAAATAGACAAATAATCACAATCCTTCAGATTTTTGAAATTACTTCTTGTTTGTTTTTTATCACAGACAGCCCAGTAAGAGTTATGTGAGCTCATTGAAGAAAGTATAAGTCTAATGAATAATATTAGCTTGCTTTTCTGCCATGAGTTTAAGTTACTGGTATAGTCATTTGTGGAAATCTCTAGGGCTCCAGTTGATGTTTTCACTGCTATTACAGTTGTTTGTGTCCTGCCTGCAGTGGAAAGGAATATCTTTAAGGAAAGAAAATTCTCAGAAATCACACTGAATTGTATTCATTTATAGGCAGCTAATATTTACATTTCACTTTAAATTGACTATCAAGAACCTCTTCTTTTTTTATAAAAAAAAAAAAAAGCCTTTTAGGATGCAAGTTATCCCATGGGCTTCGGGTATAACTTTGCTTGTTCTATGTAACAGCTCAGCAGAATCCAGCAGCTCAGCTTCCTGCCAGACAGCAGGAGATTGAAATGAACCGCCAGCAGCGCTTCTTCCGCATCCCATTCATCCGCCCTGCTGACCAGTACAAAGACCCACAGAATAAGAAAAAAGGCTGGTGGTATGCCCATTTCGATGGACCGTGGATTGCCCGGCAAATGGAACTCCATCCTGACAAGCCACCCATCCTTCTTGTGGCTGGTGTGTATGACTCCCCTAAAAAAATATATATATAACACAAGAAAGATTATAAACCCACTGAATGAAGCAGTTTAATATGTAATGCAATAATTCATTAACTTTCAGGATTAAAGGGATGGAATTTTGCAGATAAATCACATTTTCAGTTAATTGAGGATTAGTTTATTTATAATGTGAAACCACTTGGATTAATTATATCCTTGTGTAGCACACAAGAACATGTCTGTGTCCTCAGAACATTTTCACTGGTGTTTAAATTTATCAGTTGACTTGTAATCGTTTGAATAAATGTAGCATTCTGTTAACTCTGATAATTCGTTTGGTCAACTCTACTATTAATACATTTTGAGAATGGTTCTGGCTGGGAGTTTCTCATGAATTTATTAAGCATATTTCAATTCTAGAGGGAGAAAAAAATTTTAAAAGTCTTGAAATATGTAAGAATTGATAGATATGTGAGGAATAAAGTTTTTAATAAACAGCAATATGGTAATTCTCATGTCTTCTATGCAGGTAAGGATGACATGGAGATGTGTGAGCTGAATCTTGAAGAAACGGGCCTGACCCGAAAGCGTGGTGCTGAGATTTTGCCAAGACAGTTTGAAGAAATTTGGGAACGCTGTGGAGGCATCCAGTACCTTCAGAATGCAATTGAGAGCAGACAGGCTAGGCCCACGTATGCAACAGCCATGCTACAGAATCTGCTGAAGTAGATGTTGCACTAACCTTGTAGCTGGAGCCTTTGCCATGGTACTAGGTAGGGTGTGTGGCCTAGAGGTTGAACCATTCCGTAATCATGTTAGAATTACTCATAAAAAGTGGACAGATTTTAGTAATCCTGGCTTTTTGTTAAGTTAATTATGGTAGTAATTTGGGACCTAAAGTTTATTTTCCTGTATTCATGATAACTGTTAAATCTCTCTTTCTAATATTGTTACACTTGGACTGGTTCTGACATTTCTCATCCTCTGCCAACAGAGTGCCTTCAGTCTATCATAATTATTGTCTAGGAAAATAAATTTAAAAATTCAGGATATGTGGCTTTTAAAGAATGACACATGATATAACTGGAATAATGAAATCTTAGCTTAAATTCATACAAAAATTAAGGCACTTAAAGTGAGCTGGATACTGATATTTTGATGTGAAAAACTGTCTCCTTTCTCTATTCACTTTTTCAGATATTGATGGGAATTTCCACCAGAGGTGAAATTTTATTTTTTCCCTTTGCACTGTTTCTTAGTTTGAATAAAGCAATTTGTCTAAAAGTCTTGAAATCTAGAAAGAGCCTTGATGTATTTAATGTACTCTGTACTAAACAAGGTACTTAGATCCTGCACAGACCTGTTTTTCCTTTCTATTACATTGTGTGTTGCTCTAAGAATATTTTTCTTATATTCCATGGATTAATGAAAGAAATTCAGATCACTTAAATGCATAAAAACTTTGTGATAACTGTCCTTTCATTTAGAAAAGGAAATAAGTTTTAGTTGGCACTGTGGCTTAACTGGACTGAAATATTCAACAGTTCTTTCAACTTCATCTCAATTATAATTTTTGTCTCAGAATCATGTCCAAGTTGTTTCATAGATTTAAATAAGTGTTGTTTCAGACATCTTTCCTTAAAAAACAAAGAAACTCCTAGTGTATTTTTGGCCTTTGAGATTTTAGTGATTGTAGAGCTGTTTTATAAGCTTTGTAAATCAAAAGTCCTTCTACTGAGTAATTGCTTGATTCATGTAACTGATTAATTAAAAAAAGTTTTTTTTGTGTGCTGTTACTTTTGATCAGATGTCAGCAGTTTCAAGCCTAATATTTTTGACTTACACATTAGGAATTTGGAGACAAAAATACATCAAGGAGTTATGTTGACATAAGATGTTTTGTTTGTATTTTAGAATAAAATTAGAAAATGAAATTATTCTCTGTACCTGTTTTCCCCCACCCCTGCACCCCACGATTTTTAAAGATGCTACTCTTTGAAAGGAATTTTCAGTAATTTTTGCTCTAGAAAGAATAACTTCAGTTAGGAAAATAGTTCCCAGCTGATTAGATTAGTGCTTGTGAGCCACAAGCACTGTTTTCAGGATTGCTTTTCTCATAAATATATGTCTCAGTATGGAAATATTTATTTATTATGATACTTTGCAAATGATTGTCTTCTGTGAAAGAAATTAAGTGGCCCGGTCTGTGCTGTTGAGAATGTCAATGTGATTATCTTTTGAAGGCTGCATAGACTCACCCACCTCGGGTCATTTGGTCCCTGTGATTGGTGACAGAAGGTCTGATTACTGAAATAAATGACCTGTTTTTTCCTCTCTCCTCATCTGGTGCCTTTAATTGGAGTGTTTATTTGTATAGGCTAGTGAATAATAAGCTTTGTTGCTTAATTACTCGCAGGTATAGTCCTTGACAAAACGTAGGAACCAAATAGATTTTTAATGACTTGGCCCTTTAGCACTGTTTTCAGGAAGAGATTTATATCTCTCCTAGATACAGCTGGGCACTATATGGAAAAAAGAATCAAACAGGTTAAAATCACTGTAATGAGAGAACTGAAAAATTTGTAAGGAATATATTGTGGCAAAATATTGTCACAATTTTTAATTTTTTTTTAATCTTAGTAGCTAATATAATTATACTCTTAAGTCATTTGTTGGTTAATTATGTCACATAGCTGTCCTAGAACTTATCTATTTAAAGTTGTCTCCTGAGTTAATTTTGGCTACCAGGAGAACTGCCCTAATTCAGATAGACTGACAGTAACCTACATAACTAGTAGATGTACAAACAGGCCCCTTTGCTGGGGAAATTTAGGACCTTATCAGCTTTTTAAGAGAAATAGCAGTAGCAGGGTTCTAAAAATGTGATACAGCTGCCTTACCATTCTCACAAGCAAACTCATAAACACTAGGTGAAAAAGTGTAGGAACAAAAGCAAATTCATACTTTAATCACTCATTTTAATTGAGATTTAAAATTAGCATACTATATATTTGAAACTAATCTCTTAATACTTGTCTCACAAAATAATCACTTCCTTCCTTTGTGTCTTACAAAGATAGGTATAAGTACCACATTAAAAAGGAGAAACAAAATGTTTTCACATCAATTCAATTATGAAGTAATTCCTCTAACACATTTGAGATATATGAGCTATGCATACATACTGAGAAAAGAATGTTTCTCTAATACACAAATGTCAAGAGAAATGGAGTTTCTTAGTTGTAAAGTTGAGTAGATAACTTCTCGGAGGATGAAATGAGGAAGTAATGAAATAATGCGCCCAGGAACACAAGCCCAATGAATAACTTTCTGTTGTTACACTCTGCTTCCTATTATAATTTTCATAGGTCATTCTTTCCAGTAATACATGAAACCTTTCATTTTGCAAGCAGCAAGAAAAGATCTTAGTGGAAAACGGGTGGTATTTGTGGAAGTTTAGAGAAATACAAACAGGCAAGAATAAATTTTTATTATTTGTACAGCTTAATTAATTTGACTTTAAAAAAGATGTTTTCATTCACAGGTTATTACTACGGTTCTCAGGGCATCCAATTATGTAGAACTTTGGTTTCTTTACCTAAAGTACCTTTGAGTACTTGAGTCAGTAGAATAAATATTTACTGAATGAATAAGTCAATCAATAAATACAATGTTAGTGGTTGACCAACCTCCTCTTACACAAGAGGTAACAGAGATTCAGAGAGGCCAAGTAAATTTAGTTCTAGACTGTGAAAGAGATAAATAAGCCTTTGTTCAGTCATCCGGAGCAAAAAAGAATCAAAACATTAATTTGAGTAGCTCCCTGAGAATTTATAAAGGATTGCACCTCTGACATGGACATCTTCAGAAGGAATGACAGGTTACCAGCAATGACAAATATTAAGAATTTTAATTTCTACCAGAAGATTACAATGGGAGGGTAGGCAGACAACATGTAAAAATGAGAATAAAGACAAGTTGGAAGAGGGACACAGAGAGAGGAGTGAGAAGAGGGGAATGGCCCTGAAGACCCTACACCCCCAGGTGAAGAAACCCAAAACGCTCTTAGATCTTTGTTAAGACTTGGATCACAAACTTTGGTGCACACATTCTTAGCAATATCAAAATGGCACTGCCACGCCAGAGTAAAGACCAGCAGTAAGCAACATTTGGTGCATGGCCTGATGGAAATGGTGGAGGTAAAGCTGACTCATGCCAGCACCAGATCTTTGAATATCATTAGTTTCAAGTCCATTTTGTTTCCCTTTTCTATCATTAATATAGACAACGTAAATTTATCAGTTTTTGAGAAGTTTTTCAGGAGATCATCAGGGGAAATAAGCACATCAAAAGAGAATCTTTAGTTTGTATCTATGCAAAATTTCACCTTCAAATCTCAAAATAGGCTATGATTGGCTGAAAATTAGTCATACTCTCTTCTGAAAATTACTCTGATTGTATGGCTACTGTTTTTCCTCTTGTATTTTAAAATATGTTTCTGATGTTTACCTAAATTTCTGATATACTGGAAATACAAATAAATGCTTTCTGTGTAGAATTTCCTCTTGACTCCTGTGTTTTTAATCCACTTACAAGGTGTTAACAAACAACAAAAATGTTGTGTTACCTTCATTGCCCTGTGTCCCAGATGGAGTAAACTGAAGCTTCATCTAGTCACTAGAGCTGGAAGCCCTGTGCTAGGTGGTTAGAAGAGGCAAGGAACTCAGGGTGACTGAAATGTCCTTGAACTTGAGCCCCAACCAAGCAGGACTGACTACACGAGACTTGATTACTCGCTATGTCCACATTAGAGAAAAACCAAATCATGGTTGTCACTCTCCAGGCCCTTCACTGATGTGTTTGTGTGAAGACACAGGATGTAAAATCGGGGAACTCAAAAGAAGAGTCCTCCCTACTACAAATATTGCTGGTCTGTGTCTACTCGATGCCTCTAACCTGAAACCCACTTATGATTTGCTGGGTTTTCTGAAAGTGCAGAGAGACTCCAATCATCTTACCAAGAGTTCTGTGGCTGGTTGGAAAAGATCAATCTCATGGGTAGGTCATAATTGAGAGGCACTTGCTTGAAAAGGGGACCCTCTGAAAAGAAAGTGGAGTGTTTACCTATTTCCTTTCTTAAAACCATGTTCTTTATGGTAATTAGAGCACAACTAAAATCTGGGGGGTCAGAGGAAGGCACATTATGGAAAGGTGATAGTGTTAGATTTGGGTTTTCTCTTGATGGCATTTTTTTTCATGGGCTCTT
The DNA here is from genome assembly GCF_000260355.1 of Condylura cristata. Taxonomy (NCBI): domain Eukaryota; kingdom Metazoa; phylum Chordata; class Mammalia; order Eulipotyphla; family Talpidae; genus Condylura; species Condylura cristata. The sequence goes on from NW_004567102.1 coordinate 30,205,791, forward strand.
GGTCATTCTCCAAACAAATATGTTTTCTTCTGGGAAGTTCCTGGAATATGGGGGGTGAGTTCTTTGCCACCATTCTTTGCTTTGTGGAACTTCATCCTATCCCAATGTGAAGTCCTGGTTCCATATCATAGCTCCTTCCTTTTAGGGAGGATTCTGTGGGAATAGAGATGAAAGTGTATTTATGCAGCCAACATAAATAAATTTTCTTCTATTTTGTAAAGATTGATTTATTTATGCATACAAAATTGGGCCAGGGACTGTGAGTGACTCACCAGAGACAGAATGGAGAGTAGAACAGCCTGAGCACACTCCTGAGGGAAGCGTAAGACAGGAGAGGTCTGCTGCCATATGGGTCACCTGGCTGGGGATAGAACTCATGCTGAAGCAGCTAGCTTTGTAGTTGCTGTGTTATATTTAACCTGTGGTAACACCAGGGAGGCCCTAAATTTTAAAGGGTTTGTAATAAGGGGTGGGGGTGGAATTATCATTTCCCATAAGATGATTATGAGGAAACATTTTGTCTCTTTTTGAAACTTACTGTTACAGTCAATGTATATTTTTCTTTGGTTGGCATGCTTAAGATCACTTATAATCCATTAAGCAAATCCAAGAAATATGTAGTAAACAGACCCATTTTGTTATAAATTGAGGAATATACCGCTATATTGTATTGAAATTAAGGTTTTGCAATAAGTATATTTGACAATGGGACATTTGAAAGAAATAACAATTCATTTTTCATTACGTAGGCATTAATCTAGGCTAAACTAGATTACTTTGGTGTCAATTTACCTATACACACATTAAAGTTAGTGCAAAAAAGTGTTCAGTAAATATAAAGGCGGCATAGTTCAGCTGTAATGATGAACAACAGCCTCACTTTCCCCCATACATTATATTGTCTTCCTGGAAAGTCAACCTTTTCATGGCATAAATGTATCTCAACTCCAGCTCATTTTTAAAGGAACAGTTTAGAAAGTAGTAACAAAAGAATCTAATGTAAGCAATAACTTTTGGTAGAACTAGTGTGGCTAAGAACTGAAGGTGTGTGTGTGTTCCAGACATTGACATGTGCAGCATATAAATCCTTACCACAGTGTTTACATATAAGACACAGTCATACACTTAGAACCATATATCCACACACAACCCAAAAGTAAGTTGCTCTTGTAAATGTTCTATGAATAATATTTTAAGGGGAGTTGGAAGAGAAACTGGTTTACTATCATCCTGTTAGCCAGTCGTAGCTGAAATATATTTCACTGATTGGGTTTTGGTAACCAGCATTCCTCTCACCACCCCCCTGGTCTGCCCCCCCCCACCACAGAATTTACATCATCAAGTACATAGTTTTACGTTTGAAATGTGACGTATTGTTCTCAGTGTTAACTGTATGCCTGCGTTCCAGTAACCAATGAAAATTCCTGCCTGTGTTTTCAGAATTTTGACTCAGTTGCTAACAATTTTCCTTTCAAAAGCAAGACATTTCTCTTGATGTAGACTAATAATTATTCCATTTTCAAACTTTTTAAAATTTCTTTCACAACTGGATGATTAAATTCTACTCAAATCTGAAATCTCAACCTCTTCTGTCTTTCCAATTTTCTTTGCTTCAAGAAATAAAAATGGCACAAATTCTTACTAGTATGCACTTGACACATGAAGTTATGAGTAGTTTTGTTACAGAATGGCCCCAGAAAAAGGGGATATTCCAGGTTCCCTGTCCCACCCAGAGGAGGGTGGAGCTGAGCAGAGAGGAGTCTGATGAAGGAAGGAAGCAGGCTGGAGGTCAGAAGGGGACCTGAGGAAGCCACATGGAACAGAAAGCATGTGATGAAGAAACTGTGCTTGCTTTCTGGTCCTGGACTGGTTGAAACAGATGTGGGTGAGAGATCCATGGGGAGATTGACTATGGCAGCTTTTATCTTAATTTTGATTGTGCTTTTTTCCTCCCAGACTTGTCTGGCCATTTCTGACCCTTTTCCATGGGTCCCCGCTTTAGTCTTGTGGCGGGCTTTCAGGCCTTGCTTTGGGCCAATCCCTTTGGGGTTGACTTTTACCCGTAAGGGGATGGGTAACTTCAGGTGTTTGATTTAAAAATTATATTATTTGTCTTCTCTATTGTATACTAATTGTATTAAAGTTCTTTCCCATTAAAGCTCTTATGTCTTATCTTGATGTGGCCAATGGCAGAAACTATTTTAGGAACAGGCAGTTTGGGGGTTCAGTGGTGTCCCTCTCTCCCTGCCCTGTAACAGTTTTATTTGGTGTGATTGCCTTGTATTCTTCTTGATTGTATACTGACAGTAATTATCTCTTTCAAATACAAGTATTTTCATGTTTCTGTCTGTCTGCCCATTTATCTACCTACCTACCTACCTATTTACCATCCATCCATCTACCTTTAAATACAGATTCAGCTCACATAATGTGGACTAAGGGGGAGATTTCACTCACTTTTACCATGAAAGAACAATTTTTAAAACTATATAACTTTAGGTTAAAAAATATCCAAGATCTTTTCTTAAAAGTTATTTTAAAAAGGTATATTTAGGGCTCCTTGGTGGTGCAGCAGGTTAAAGCACAGCATTAAGAAACTAAAGAAGGCCTTCCCTGGTGGTGCAGCGGGTTAAAACACAGCACTGAGAAGCTAAAGCCACTTCCGCATGAGTTCGATTTCCGCCTGCCCCGGAGGTGACCACATGGCATGACCTCTCCTGACCCGCCCGCTGCTCCCCTCAGCAGTGTACTTCGTCGATCTGCCTGTTCTGCTCCCCACTCTGTCTCTGGTGAAGCCTCTAGCTGCTCCTGAGCCTCTGGTCTGTACCTCAGTTTTGTATGCACAAATAAATAAATCTTAAAAAAAAAAAAAAGAAACTAAAGCAACTTCAGCATGAGTTCGATCTACACACTGTAGGTGACCCACATGGTGAGGCAGCCCTCTCCTGACCCGCCCGCTGCTGCCCTCAGCAGTGTACTTACTCAATCTGCCTGTTCTCCTTCCCACTCTGTCTCTGATGAAGCAAGCCTCTCACTACCCCTGCACCTCTGGCTTTGACCCTACTTCTGTATGCATAAATAAATAAATCTTTAAAAAAAAAAAAGTGTATTTAACCTGGTCATATACAAGTTATTTTCCTCATAGAATTTTTTTAGTATAGTAAGTTGAATGAATGAATATTTTCTTGTTTTTCTTATTCATTTATTTATGCATACAGAGCTGGGGTACAGGCCAGAGGTGCAAGGGGGTAACAGGATTCACTAGAGACAGAATAGGGAACAAAACAGGCAGACTGACTGCAATATACTGCTGAGAGGGACAGCGAGTGGGTCAGAAGAGGTCTGCCACTCCATGTGGGTCACCTCTCTGACTGGGGATCGAACTTGTGCTACAGTAGCTGTGATAGCTTCATAGTTCTGTGCTTAAATGTGTTGTGCCATTAGGGCCTTGCATGAATATTTTAAATGTGACTTTTTTTTTTTTAAAGATTATTTATGCATACAAAGCTGGGATACAAAGCAGATGTGCAGGGATTCATCAGAGAAGATTCATCAGAGACAGAGTGGGGAGCAGAACAGGCAGAACTGATGAAGTACACTGCTGAGGGGAGCAGCAGGTGGTCAGGAGACATCTGCTGTGCCATGTGGGTCACCTCCAGGGTGGGTGGGGATCAAACTCATGCTGAAGTGGCTTTAGCTTCTTAGTGCTGTGCTTTAACCCACTGCGCCACCAGAGAGGGCCCTAAATGTGACTTTTAAAACATTGGAAAGAACATTTATCTGAATCAGAGGAACTTCAGGAAATTTTGAACTTACTCATTATCACAAACTTCTCCAATTTTTCTACATATTTTTATTTTAGTCAATTATTTGAAATAATAATAATTTTCCAGTTCCAGGAATATACTATGAAAATTTTAGCTTGTTACATTGAATATGATGAATTGCCTGTATATTTTTATGGGAGGGAAAGATTAGGAATATTATAAACTACTTACATTGTTTCTGTTTATTTTGTCTACATATTTCATTATGTCAGTTTTCTGTTTCTATGTTTCTTGAAGGAAAGTGCTTTAACTTATCTCTGCTTATAGCAAAAGCCAGGGCCAGAAATGCTTTAAATTTTCTTCAAAATTCAACTTTAGTAATTAAAAACAATAAAAAATATATGACTTTACCTTGTTATTTTCTTGACGTTGGGAATTGTTAAAACTGTTTTCATATGCTTGAGCTTTAAAGCGAACTGGTGACCTATAAAATAAAGCATATTCTGTTTCTGGACTTCACATAAACAGCAACTAAAACTTTCTGTTTTAATTTTAAATTATGAGGCCATGTGAAAATGGAGAGCGTATTTTTGCAGGTGTCTTCTGTTAGAGTCGGAGGAAGCTGCTTTCCGCATCTCCTGAGCTATGCCTTCTGCTGGTTTACTGTCTCTGCCGCAGTCGTCTCCAAAGGATTAAACAAGCTCCTGGGAATGACGCTAAATTCATCTTGCAAGAAGTGGAGTTATTTTTAAAATCGAATTCTGAGTTGCTGAAAAACAATTCTATAATAAAATTTTATTCACACAGTTTAAAGTTTATTTTAAATTTGATTATATATAATTTCAGACTTTTCTAGACCCATCATACATAATTTTTGTTGACAGTGTAGACATTTTGCAGGTTGTTTTTTGTTTTTCTCTTTACAGTATAAGCTGGGTATAATATTTGGGGGATACTCTGTAACATTTATTTGTTTATCATAAAATATTTCTCCTGACATCCTCTCCATTGTAGTTTTAGGGAGAGGGGGAGGAGGAGGTGATGGTCAAAGGAAGGAGAGAACATTTTATTCCTGTTCCAGTGCTTGATGAGAAGAAAGCAGAAGAAAGAAGAGTTTGGTATAGTTCAAGAAAGTTGGGTAACAACTACCTTGCTCCTTATACCACCAGCTAAGGCAGTATTTTTCTTTCTTTCTTTGCCCTAGTTGGGTGATTTGTAAACCCTCAGAATACCAGGATTAGCTAAGAGTCTGGTGTCAGAACTAAAATATTACAGGTGAGGGGGAATTGGCAAGAGAGGAAAAACTCCCCTCACATCCCAAAGATCCATAAATCACCTTGGAAAAGAGAAAGGAGTGGGTGGGGTTATTTGAACCTAACTGTATATTCCAAAGGAATTGAATTGCCTAAAGTGATTACTTAAATTATGAATCAGGTGAGATTTTAAAACTGGATTGGACTATATTGAACTTCAGCCCTTCTCTTTTCCTGGCTCTCTCTCCCAGACCCTTCTCCCAATCCAGAAGAGCAAGAACTCAAAATGGAGTTAGGAACAGCTTCTAGAGGGAAAAAAATGGACCTCACCTCTGCCCCAGTATATGTGAGTAAATCTACAATCTCACTGTAGTTAAAACGAGCACTTCTATATTATTAAAACTTCCTCTAATATGCCACTTTGAACCTTCCTAGAAATAGTTTTCTTTATAATAAAGACTATAAAAACTACAAAGAAATAGGTTTATTTATAATAAACAACGTCATTAAGAACACATTAATCCTATTAAATGAAAGCAGAAAGTGAAAACTTTTATATCTGAACAAGTCGTTAATAATTTATTTTAAGTTAGATTTGCCTATTACCTGTATACATAATAATAACTGTGATTGATAAAAGCCAAACTCATTTAGCAAAAAAATAGAATCTTCGAAAATTAGAATTTTGCTTGTTCTTGGGATAATTTTGCCAAGTTATTTCCTAGTCCAATTGAATTTACGAAGTGAACATGTATAATTGAGATAAATGAAAAATGAATGGCATACATTCATATTGAATGGAAGAAAAGAATAGAAAGAAAAAAGAGGTGACGGTAATAATAAATGACAGTGACTTGGCAGGAGAAAGACAAATAACTGAACCAATTGAAAATGTTCATTGTGTGGCAAAGGACTCATCTTCTCAGTAAGGCTTTGCCCCCAATATAATTTTTCTTTTTCTTTCTTCACACTGTCAGGGAGAATAAAAATGTAGGTTAGTTTACAATTCTTTAGAGCATGCTGCTTTCAAAGTTACAACTCTTAGTGTCCTCAACTGGTTTGCTTCTGAGTTTTGATTTAAATAGTAGGAAGGGCAATTTTTCCTCACAAGCCTTTATCCTTTGTAATTGTCTAACAACTCCAGTAATGCTAGAAGCAGAGTAGTTTACAAGGAGCAGCAGCTAATTTATTCATTACCTGGACCCATGGGTTGATTCCTATTACTCCCATTTCAAAGATGAGAGATTTGTGGTAAAAAGAGGGGAACCTGAGGTCACAACTCGCTAGGGCTAGACCTCCAGTTGGAAATTCAGTCTCATCTTGAAGTCTCTAATCGCTTAGATTCTTGGTTGGTTAGGTCTTAATTTGTCATCTGATCCTCTGAAAGTAAATTGTCAGAGCCACATCAATTATGACATTCTGTGGGGGAACAGAAATAACTGACAGGATTATTTCTGGGACAGGTCCGGGGTCCCAGGGTGGACTCTCAGCGCCCTCTGCTGTCCAAAGCTATGTACTGAGAGTCCATCTGGAGCAGCAGGGCCCAGGAGCTTGTTCTCACACAGAATACTGGGCTTTAATACTTGACATTTTAGAAGTTTAACCAAAGAGTTTGAAAGAGAATTGGGGGGATAAAAGGAATTTTCTCTCTCCTCCCAAAGAAATTGAGTATCTATCTCCCCTTTTTCGCTCTCCACATCCTTTCCTTCCCTCCTGCTTACTGCCCAGCGTCTAACATGGTGACTGGCACATGGAAGTGCACAAATGTTTGTTGAGTTGTCTTGGTGTAAGGAGGGTCACATCCCTGTATTTGAGCACTTGAAGCCCACAGCACCCCCAGAGGTAGCCACAGGTGGAGGGAGAGGCTGCAAACCCTGGTGAGGGCGCTTCACTTCAGGTCACTGCCTGCATGGTCTCCTCTGCTGATCTCACTGAAGCAGCCTCGGACCGTACTTTCTCCAATAAAGAAATGGCAGATTTGCATGTTTGTTTGACAAGTGAGGAAACGGTACAACGGATACTGTATTTTTTTTCTTCTCATTTAGATTTAACCTAATACTCTAGGTGGGCTCCTGAAAGAGGCCAGTCTCATAGCAACAGAACTTTGGTTTTCGAAGCTGCTTTAAATGCAAAACCAGGTCGTTGAAATTGAATTTAATTAGGAGTAAATGAAAACGGAGAGTGGTACAATCACTGTGTGAAAAGGAATGTTGTAAATTAATAGTCTCATACTTAGCAAGTTTTAGTGATGCCACACTATGCATTTTCAAGTAATTATGATGAAGTTGAATTCTGCAGTAAGACATTTCAATGATATTATTACTGACATGACGTTTAAGACTATGTATGCTAGTTCTGGTTGAACTGTAGAGATGAAGGGGGAATGATGTATGCGGGAGCTTGGGGGACCAGGGCATGGGTCAAGTCATGGAGACCTTGACTTTAGAATTGGTATCTGGAGATGTGAACTGTTTTTAGATCATCTATCTGAGCTCATGGTTATGTGATGTTTGTTCTTTGCTGTGAAAAATCATATTAAAGTTGAAAATGAAGCTATTCTTTTGCCTGAGAGAATTGTGAACAAATTAAGTTGACTCTTTTTAAGACTAAATGCAACATTAGAGAGGGATGGAATTTGGAGCTAGAAAGCAGCTGATTCTCCCTCACGGGTGCTAGCTTGTTTCTCCTTGTGCCAACATGCTGAGCCTCATGTACCAGAACACAGCTGAAAAGATGTTAGCTAAAAGCTTCAAACTGTTAAACTGATAGCAGGATGACTGAAGAAATTCCATAGGAATGTTTAGGAATACAACTTATATAATAAACACTGAGTGCAAGGAAGAAGCAGCTCACCAGTCATCCAGGCGCTCGGTAAACAGAGTGGTTTGGGCAGAGACAGGGCACAGCCTTTGTGAGGAAGGCACAGCCTAGACCACAGCTGAGGGACAGGACTGCAGGCTGGTTCTAGGCATGGATGGCACAGGGGGAGGGTGCCCCCAGGGCAGGATTCTCTGGGGAAAGGGACCAAAGCAGAAACTTCAGAAGTGAAAAATTTCCAGAGATGGTGGACGTCATGATAGGAATCCTAGTACTCGTTGGTAGTAAAAAAAAATTTTTTTTTAAAAATATTTATTTATTTATGCATACAGAACTGGGGTACAAGACAGAGGAACAGGGGCAGTGAGAGGATTCACCAGAGACAGGAGCAGCGGCCGGGTCAGGAGAGGTCTGCTGCACCATGTGGGTCACCTCTGGGTCAGGCGGGGATTGAACTCATGCTGAAGTGGCTTTAGCTTCTTAGTGCTGTGCTTTAACCTGCTGCGGCACCAGGGAGGGCCCGGTAGCAAAATTTTTGAGCATGTTATTTTTCTGTTGAAGCTGCCAGTCAAAGGGAAATGGTGCTCTCAGTTACCTGCTGCTGTCTGAAACGGGAGGACCATGGCACACCTGGCCTTCCCTTCTTTTGGCTCCTGGGGAAGCAGAAGGCTGACCCAGAAGGCAGCAGGACGGCCCCCCAGGGAGGTCCAGTCTCCTCCCTCAGAGGTGTGGCTCTGTCACTGCCTCCTTGTGTCCTTCTGGTTTTCAAAAGCCTAAGCTTTCATGTGACTCTCTTTTGCTCACAGACAGGAATTCGTATTTATAAGTGACAGCTATTGTTCTGACTAGGTCTTTATCGTTTTCTAAGTAAATGCAGCATATAATGGTATCTTTAAAAAAAAAAGATTTATTTATTTATGCATACAGAAATGGGGTACAGGCCAGAGGTGCGGGGGCAGTGATAGGGGACCAGAGACAGAGTGGGGAGCAGAACAGGCAGGACAACGAAGTACACTGCTGAGGGGAGCAGTGGGCAGGCCAGGCCAAGCCATGTGGATCATCTCTGGGCCGGGATGGAACTTGCACTGAAGTGGCTGTGGCCAGCTTGCAGTGTTGCGTCCTTACCCATTGCGCCACCAGGGAGGGCCCTATAGTGGTATCTTAAGGTATGTTCCTGTGTGGAAATTTTATAAAAATTTATTGTACATTTATTTAAAAATATTAAAAACAAAATTATCAACAACAAAAAATATAAAACAAGCTTCACAATATATAAGGGTCTGTTTGTGGCTTTCATCTGATCTACTGCCTAGCTCTAAATCCCTCTGAGTTTTCTGAAATGATTTTATGTATGGCTATCTTACAAAGTAGCCTCCCTCTCATTGTTCTTCAAGGTTTTCTCCAGTACATTTCATTTCCAGAGAAATGAAACCATGTGTTAAATGGCATAAAAAATCCTGTTGGGAATTTAGTTGGGATTAATTGGGGGGAAATTGACGGAATCAGCATAATCCTCACTTACTTGAATAATTTTCTGGGCTTTATGTTCTTTGTAAAGATGGCTTATAAACATAATGTTATACACCCACTGCAGTAATTCAAGAGGTGGGTTTTATTACTCTCATTATTTGTTGAGGAAATTGAGGTAGAGAAGTAATTTGTTCATGGTCACTTGATTAATAAATTGTTATGCTTTTAATCACAAGTTGTCTAACTTCAGAATTTGCTTCTTAGCCACAATGGGAAAATTGTGTTTGAAGTATTAAAGGTTTCAAAGGACAATGTATGTTTCCTCAAGGAAAAGGCTGTCTCTCCAGTCTCTTGTTGATGGAATGTGGATGCAGATGAATTACAAAGTCTCCCAGCTGGGACATTAGGGACTGTGTCACTAGAATGAGTAAAAGGATCGTAAAAAACTATGATGTGGGGCCCACCCTGTTGGCCAAGGGGTTAAGTCTGAGCATTATGAAGCTATTGGCAGCCACTACAGCTTGGGTTTGATCCCCAGCCAGGAGCTGACCCACATGGCACAGTGGATCTCTCCTGTCTCGCCCCCTGCTCCCCTCAGCAGTGCATTTCAGTCAATCTGCTATTCTGGTCCCCACTCTGTTTCTGGTGAAGCCTCTCACCCCCCTCCCCACACTTCTGTCCTACACTCCTATTTTTGCATGCATAAATAAATCTTTCCAAAACAAAACAAAATAAAAACAAAACCATGATGAGCTGATATGGAATGAGGAGATTCATGGCGAGAAATGTTCCACTGAAACTCATCACCAGGGCATGTGGGAAAGGCCCACAGAACAGCCTTGAGCAGACCTTGTCTGGGCATCACAGAACTTGAAGAAGAATAAAGAAACCTTGGTGTTCCCTGTTTTTTCATAGGCTGCTGACATCCTAACAACTGGTTTGTGAATAGTAGGTCAGTTACATCTTGTCTTCTGTACTCCTAAAGACTTTCTTAATCTTTCTATCGGCGATGAAAGATTTATTAAACATGTCATAACACATCTATAGAATTTACTACTAAGTATTCATTAAAAATGATGCCACATAAAAGGCACAAAATGTTGTAAAACCAAACTATTATATTTTGAAAAATGATGCCACAGAAGCCTTAAATGACATGAGGGAATATTCTAAGTTAAAATAGTTGACAACAAAACAAGAAGCCCACTGTTTTCCACTTTACCTAGCCTGTCTTCCCTAAACCAGCTTTGGCCCATTGCTTTAGCCTGTTACTATAACGGTGTCCTGAGAATTCCATTTTTCAGATTAATAAATGGGCTTACGGCATCTGGGCTTCTCCTAGTTCCCACTGTTTTTTGCCTTACTCAGATTGATAAATGGACTTGGGGGCTTGGGGAACCCTTTTTCTAACCCACTATCTGTACCCATTTTCCAATTTCCTCATTCAACACTAGGGGACAGGCAAACAGCTGCGTGTAAAACTGCTTTTTTTTTTTCCCCTAGAAATTTAAGGTAAGGCAAGAAATAGATACAAGATACTTCTATACAAGCGGTCTAACGCCTTCTCTAGCACAATAACTCTATGTGTGAGGATACGTTTAGAGACCAGAGCCTCAGTAAGGGATTTTTGGAACTGAGTCAAATGGACTGTATTTGTACATGCAAAGACAAGGAAGGCCATTCCAGCCAGGTCCAGTGGCATGAGCAGAGGTACAGAGGTAGGAAAGCAAGGGGCTCATGATGAAAGAGCAGAGGAGCCCCTATTGCAGGTACTGAGGGAAGGTAAGGACCTAAGATTGGAAAGTTACATAAAAGACAAACTCTGCTGGGCCTTGAAATCCTCGTTAAGGAATTTGGAATTTACAGGCAACAGGAGCCATGGAGGATTTTGGGGCAAGGAAGAGGCATGTACAGAATTGTGCTTTAAAAGATATGAGGACAGAACATGGAATTTTCGGAATTAGGATGCCTTCAGGGGGACTGTGGTGATGATGCTGGGGGGAAGGGGCGCGGCTGGGGGGAGTAAACATTGTTTTAAAATGAAAAATACATAAATAGATATATGAATTGATAAAACAAAAAAAAGAGGATGCCTTTAGTGATCATCTGCTCCAGTATTGCCCAAGAACACCCGAAGAACTCTGATTCAGCAGGATTTAATCAATTTTATACTAAAAGGTGGCTTGGTGGCTAAATAAATACTTTGTAATGTGGGGTTAAATAAATAGAGCAGATTTCTCTCTCCTTTGTTTTTTTCTTCCTCCCCCTCTCCAGCCAGCTCTCCTCACCCCACCTTTATTTTTTTACTCTTTAACCTCTTAGGGCTACAAAGAAGCTAGTATATACTGTGACTCTTCGAGTTGATTACATTGTCAGCTGCTTTGCTAAATTTACTGAGTGATGAAACTGTGTATGTGTAGTTGGGCATGAATTTCAATGAAGCACAGTGTTCACTGTTAGATTCTGCGCCTCCTCTGGTGGAAAAAGTGAGTGTGAGAGAGACGGTGAGAAAGGCCAAGCTGTCTACAGGAGGTCTTTGAAAACAATTTGAGTTGCCCTAGCAAGGTAAACCTGCTGACAATCTTTTTGTGAAGTTGTGTGTCTGTGTGGCTTGCAAGCCCTCTGTGGACACACGAGGCTGGCTGACGTAACTGGCTCTCCTCAAACTGGCTCTCCTCAAACTGGCCATGTTAGGGGATCTGCCTCAGCTTAGACAGTAACGTTATCCTGACAGCCCAGGTGCTTCACATCCAGAGCCTGGTCTAATAAATAACAGCTGTCAGCAACTTTTCACTCAGGTCTGTAGTTCTGAAAACAGAATCCAGGAGGGGACAGTAAGAAGCTGCCTTCCTTTTTTTTTGCTGTAGAGAGATAAATTTAACTTGGAAAGCCAACTAAAAGCAAGGATTCTGTTCATCCAAAGACTGACTACATAATAACCATGAGTTTCCTGTTAAAGTGACTAATTCTGTTTTACCACAATTTTCTTTAATGCAGTCAGGCATAGTTTATGCACTGGTCAGGTTACAGAACACAACAAGGCAACATTGGAGACACGAATTTACCCAAATTTAGGTGCCTTGAGACACATTTGAAGAGCAGTGCACCTATTTAAGAGATGATAGTTCATTTACTTTCCCCTCATTGATTCAGGATCAGTCTACAGAGAGGTAAGAGACTTTAAATCAATGAATTTAATTTTTGCTTGCTTGTGTATGTCTTCCTGTGGATTAAGACAACAGTCCTTCATTCAACAAAGATAACTTGACCTTTCAAAATCTTCAAGCACAAAGAATTTCAGATCAACTAATTATTTGAGTTTTGGCTTTATTTTATTCATATATAAAATTCCACATTTTGTAGTTCCTTAGCCCACAAAGAAGCTGAGAGTGAAGTTGAGTGTGTTGCCAAAATCCTACCTGTTTGTGCTCAGTTCCTCTAATTCCCACCTCTATCCCTTTGTGAGCTGAGAATTTCCAGAGAGGGGAAAGAGCCCCCAGGGGGAGCTATTGGACCATGGCAGATAGAGGCTATTTGCTGCAGTTAATTAAAATGCTAGCAGAAAAGACCACATTTACAATATTAACTGCTTTCACTCTTCTTACCTTAAAAATATCTTCTCTGGGAAATGCACTGGACTATGGTGATGGCACATGGGTGATTTGGTGATGGGAAGCCCACGGGGATTACAACTGAGATGGAAAAATGCACAAAATGATGAAAAAATAAACTATTATTCATTGAAAAAAAATCTTCCCTAGGTATGCTGATGACCCTCATTATGTAAGCACCATTCTTCAAGGGACAGTTACAATATCCAGGCTTTAGGCAAAAGACTGACAGGATGTGCGTTGACCTTGGGGATGAATCAGCAAGAAAGAGAAGCATTTGCTTCTTCAGTGAATAAATGCTTAACTAATGGAACTTTCTTGAGCAAAGTTTTCCTTGTGCTGTTATCACTTACTTTCTTTATTACATCCTGAAGACTTTAATTCCTAGGATGATGGACTCATTCACAGGTAGGCCATGAAACTGCTTGCCTCTTCCTTAACACATACACAGGGATTTGCCCAAAACACATTAATTTGAACTCTTTGCCCCACTCTTTGTCCTCGATCTGGTCAATATTAATGATTGAAAGCTTATGTAGCTATAGCATGGTGCTACATATGGTTTGCTTAGAAAGAGGAAGGAAGAAGAGACTTGAAATCAAGAGCTGATTAGTGAGATAACACGAGATGCCATTTTCAAAATGAATGTTTTCAAGTCATAACAGATTGTGTGTATGTGTGGTTTGGAAGAAGTGAAGTCTTCATGACTGGTGTACAGAATAGCCGCCCTAGGTTTCTGGGTTTGACTAAGTTGCCTAAGCTTTCTGTAGTTACTTAACTCTCCTTTAAATAGATTTTATCCCCCAGGGAAAAACGACTTTCCTTCTTTTTTTAACTACTGAAATGACAATGGTTAACAATATTGCACAAGATTCAGGGGAATAAATTCACACCTCCTTAGATGTACATCATACCACACCCCCACCAGAGCACCCACATCCATTCACCCCATCCTCTCCCCCTCTTTCCTTTGTTCTCACCCCACCCTCTCCCTCTAGTAGCCTTAATTTTGCAGTTATATTGCTAGGCTTTGGTTTAGTTTCATCAGTTCCTTTGTTTAACTATAATCTACATGGAGTTATATCACCCTAATCTACATGGGAGTTATATCACCCGGTAATGCCTTTCTCCCTCTGGCTTCACTAGCACAATCCCTTCTAATTCTATCCATGTTTTCACAAATGACAAAAGTTGTGGATAGTTCTCCATGTATGATGTATATGCACATTTTTAAAATCCATTCATTTGCTTTTCAACATTCAGTTTGTTGCTGTGACTTGGTGATTGTAGTGTGATGAGCATAGTTGTGAGTATATTTCTTTGAATTAATGTTTTTGAATTTGGGAATATACCCAGGGATAAAATTGCTGGACCTATTATCTTAATTATTTTTATGATGGGCACTACAGAGAATTTTCTCCATGAAGTTGCACTGTACTTAACAAACACCTAGTATAGTCTGAGGCATCCTCTTTCCTTATAATTGCTTGCTGGCAAAATGACAGTGTTTGTCCTTAATTTATGTAAATAGCTCTTTTGGGGAGACAATGCAGTGCACTTTGGCTCAGTGAGTTGAGTACTGTAAGAAACTGCTAATTCGCAGCTGGTGAGAAATGTGTAGGCCTATCCTGGCACCCAAAGGTACTGGCTGGCCCTTAGCTTCTATGTGGTTTTTGGCCTTAGTTTGAACTTTTATGCCTTTTTATTTCAGTCTTTGTCCTGATGTGACCCCAGGTACTATGATTTCCAACCTCCTGCTTCTCCTGGAATGCAATGACAATTATTTATATAAACAAGAGATCCTCATTTATTGAGGAGCTGGGCACTTAGACACATGCCTTCATCGATATTCACAACAGCCTTCCAAAGTAGATATTGCCAACTTTATGTTCAAGGTGAAGACATTGAAAATGGAAAACTGAGGCCCTTGTAGCTCAAGATGAACATTCACAGGCCTACTTAAGGTGGTAGCTTCCCACCTGATTCCAGTGGTTTTCAAATATGGACTTCCTGTATTTGAATCTCAGGTGTTCGCGGGCAAGTTCTCACCCATTACAAGGGTGCTCTCACCCATTACAAGGGTGTCTAGAAGGTGTGTCTTTGAACAAAATCTCAAAACTCGTGTTTGTCACCACTCCCCCAGCCTTTGTTTTGTCATAGAAGCAGCCCAAGAATGTGGTGTCCACAGTGGTTTCTGTTCCTCAGGCAGTGAATATGGCTTCAAGCCAGTAAGCTGTCACTGGGGCTTGGAAACACTTGTTGATTCTGAGATTTCCAATGTAGGCATGTTTTCTTTACCAATTTCTCCCTTAGATTTGTTTTTATAATGTCTTTGTAGGTGTTTCAATGTCTTGGAAAGCACTCCTATCGGGCTGACTAAAGAATGTTGTCATTCAGCTTAACACCAGCAACTAAGAAGCATGTAAGTGAATGTCCCTGCCTGTCAGAAACATTCCAAGACATTTGCAGTTAGCAAGATTGTGACCCTGGTCAACAAGAAGTTTATAAATTTACAGAGTTCATAGCTACTGGATGGTCTAAAGTCTGTGCTTATCAATAAATCTCTTATTTCAAACCTCTTGTTTCTATTCCCAGATGTCTGCCAGGCCCCTGTCTCCAGTAGGCATTTTAGGAAAGCCACTTAATTGTTCTCTCTTTACCGCCTCCACCCATCAGCCTTCCCCCTCCCCCTTCATTTGCCCCACATCCTTGGGGTCCTTTATTGATGCCTTTATCATTTACTTATTGGGATCATTTCACCATGTCCTTTTGGACTGTCACAGGAAGCAAGCATTGGACAGAAGGTCACTGGGTCCCGTTTAATGCAGGATTTTAGTCAGTTTGTCTGAAACTCAGACTTCACCTAAGGCAGGTTAGTCTTTGGGCACTGTTATTATCATTATTATTATTCTATTTATTTCACTGCAATGAAAACTAGTGTTCACTAGATGGTGCTCGATACCCAAAGAAATAGGAACAGATGGAGGGGAAAAGCCCGAGCCGATTTCTCCCTTGAAAACCTGCGTGCAGAGCGCACTGGTGGAAGGGAGAGGTCTGGATGCAGTTGGGGAGCAAGCAGAAGCAGGCCTGCAGGCCGCTGACAGCCTTTACTACTGGTGGTCGGCTGGGGGAACATGGTGAAAGTTCCCGGGTCAGCATTCCTCATCTGGAAAAGGCAAAGCTAGGGCTCTTTCAGGTCTGAGGCAGGCGGAGCCGCCACGCCTGTGGCCCAGCCCAGCGTGGCCAAGCCCTGAGCCTGAACCCAACCCCTAGAATGAACGAGGCCAGTGCACTATCCACCGAGCTGCGGGGCTTGCTGGGAGTGCACGGTGAGGCCTCACCCTCCCCTTCTTCCCTTTTAACTGAGGCTGGGCCCAGATTTAGAGGAGGTGAGGGAGAAGGGGTCAACTCGTTGCTTCCGGCTGTCAGGTGCAGCAAATTTACAGTTTCCAATCAATGGTAATCTGCAGAGCTTTGGGCCAGGGCCTCAGGGCTTAGCACTTGTAGGGGCTTTCGGAGGTTGTTTAAGTTATTCAGAATCAGAAGAAAAAAATTAAGGTAATCCTCTGTGGATTATATTCGTCTCTATACCAACAAAGTTGTAAATGGAATTTTAATTGTTTTCCTAATATTTATATTTAAACGGAATATTCATGAAGCAGAAGGACTTAGAGCCCAGGAAATCAGCCTTGGTGGTCTGACTTCCCTTCTCCTGACGTCCATATTACTTTTATGAATGCTTTGCTTAGTTTTTTGGAATTTAAAAAAATAGGGCCCTCTGCTGGGAGTTCCTCTGAGATGTGAAGCAGGGGCCTCGCCTTCCACACAGGGCCATCTGGTAATTTTCCCATATCCCGAGAACATTCTGGAGTTGTCTGAGCTGGTAGAGGGAGTGACAGCTCTCCTTGCAGTCAATGCTGAAGCCTCCAGGAAAGCCCCTGAGGAGTAGGGGTTTCCAGGAGCTCTGTGACCTTGGCTAATCTAAAGATTAGCATCTCTAGGTGTTTTCTCCCTTCTGTAAAATAGGGGTATTTGAGCCAGGTGACTGCTGGCGATCCTCTAGCGCTAATAGCAATCCCGCATTCTAGTGGGCTATGAGCAGGTAGAGAGCAGCAGTGTCTGCTGGGCACACACACACACACTCTGGAACTGTGGTGCAATGCACTGATCAAATCTTATAAAATTCTTCATTTAAGTTAATCTTTCACTTATTTTGTTATTGACCCAAAATGTTTTGCTTATGGCTTATCGCTGAAGGGCTGGATTAGGGTGAGAATAATTATTCAGCAAAGCACATAGTTGATTTTTTTTTTTTCAGGCATTTGTGGAATTGAGTAAGTTATTAATGGGAGTTCTTTCTGTTTTTTTTTTTAATGTAATAAAAAACTTTGGATTTTGTTTCAGTTTTCTACCCTCCTCAAAAGCAACCACCATAGATTGTTTATAGAAGGCTCTCAGTAGTTATTTCCTATATAAATAAATGTGTGAATAAACATAGCATCTCACCCTGGATGAGAGGTTGGTTGAATTATTATTTTAGCTGCTCTTTGTATCTGTATATTCAGGGTGGTAGGGAAAATGATCAGTCAGTGGAGGGAAAACGAACAGGGGGCTGGGGCAGGTTGAGGAGGTGGCCCTGCAACTGGACAGAGCCCCGCATTTGTGCAGAGGGCTCTGCATTAAGTGGCCGAGGGCTCCTGGAGTATCTTATAAAGCTCCTTATGACGGTTTGGATGCATGATGAGGGCACAGTTGAACTCTGAGAGGCGTGACAGACACCTGGCAGCCCTGGTGTGTAGGGGCTCCCTCATAATATCAGATTGAACAGAGTATCCCAGGGATGGGGCCCTGGAGGCAAAGGGCAACACCAGTGGAATCCAGAAAACAGGGCCAGGGACACATATAAGAGGTGGAGGAATATGGGCAAATCGAAGGGGAAGAAGCTGAGGACCATGTCCTAGAAGGAGAATCCTGTGGTACCCCAGCTGGGAAGGGAAACAAGAGCCAGTAAAAAGTAAGTCTTTGGAAGCTTGGGATTTTTGTTTCTGAAAGGTAACTTTTTTTTTGCATCCTAAGAATATGACAAAATATTATAGGACATTGTACTTGGTGAAATATAAGACCTAACAATTCAGTTAGGATTAATTAAACTTAAGTATGTTGCCACTTTTTCTAAATAGATGAAACAGCCTGAGTTGATAAGACTCTTTGACAGAGGTGGGAGGGTCATGTTGAAGAAAGTACATAAAGTTGCCTTTGAATTCTGGTCCTAGCACTTGCTAACGAGTAAAAGGTAAGTTACCTAAGGTAAGACTCTAAAACACCTTTACTCTAACTGTATAACAGGGGAAATAATAGCTACTCTATGTAGTTTTTTTTTATTAAATATTAAAAATATCATGCATTTTAATATAGCTATTATTGTTTTTATTGTCATTATTATGATGAGTGATGCCTACCATCTTTTCAGAGCTGGTGACTGGATGGGAATCTTACATATTATGCACTTTCCAGACACTATGAGTCTGTTAATCCACATGCTGGTTAGAAGCATGCTGGATACCAGACTGTAATTAATTTCAATGTTTATAATTTACTAGCCTTGAGGTCTGCCCATTTTTAAAAGAGGCCTCTTAGAAATTCAAGGAGAGCATAAGTTAGAATAAGTTATATGTGGTTTTGCATTTTTGAAATCTTCAACTTGCATAACTAACTGGCATAAAAGCCCTACATGCTTCTGAAGAATTTTCATAGCTGCTTAAATGAAAGATGACGCTAGTTGCCAGGGATGCTGGCAGAATACTGAGCAAGTGTGATTTATTCGGTTTTTCAGTTGATAAATCACAGATCATTCTAACATTGGTTTATACTTTTTATATCACAGATTCAGTTATTCAGGGAGTTTTCAAAAGGTGAGTCGCAAACCACATGCAGTAATAACAGTGTCACTTCCCCTACATGTCTGCACCTCTGCAGCTGTTACTCGGCCTAACAGATTGCTGGTCCTCATTTAGAGGACACATACAGGGACTGAGGTACTGATCTGAATGTGGAATGATACTCATCTAGAAATCTTATGAGAATTTTCAGATTCACTCTGTCTCTTTAGTCCAAAAGAATTCTTGGAATAATATTTCCTGCAAGTAGCATTACTACCACTAACTACATTTCCACCCTGACGTTAGACCAAAAAAAGAGACATGAGAGGATATTTTTTCAAATTTTGCAAATAATTGGTCTGCCTGGGCATTGCCTACAGATATTGTAAAACTGGGGCTTAGAAAAGCAATGCTAAATCCTCTAGCCACACTGCCTTAAAATTCTCCTCAGTCTGACTGAACTTTACACAGGCTTCTTCCTGATTCTAGGCCCCTGACTTCCTTTTCTTAGAAGAGTTAGTTTAGAAAATATAATTGTCAGCTCTTTCTCTGCCCCTTTGAGACAAAAGTCTCCTTTAGGGCTTTGCCAGTATTGTAGCTCAGGAATGCCCTTCCGAAGAACCTGGATGCCATTGCTTTGAAATATAATTGTCAAGGAAGATAGAACCCTATTTCTCAGTCTCTGTGGGAGGGTAAGAGTTTTGCCCCACATTGCAGGACTGAGCTGAGTAGGGTATGTTGACTTTCTCATTTTCTGTGTCATCCAATATCACTGAAATGTGGCTTCTGCTTTTGCCACAGGAGACTGCTTGTGCCAAGTTGTCTAGCAGCCTCTTAATGGTCAACCTGAATGACCTGCATCTGGAGGTCACTCACAGCCGTTGAAGTCACTGACCACATCTTCTGCATATCTCTTTTCCCGGCTTTTGTAACATCGTCCTCACTCTGGCTGCTCTCTCTTGGCTCCCTTCACTGACAATCCTCCTGTTTTCCCATTAAGTGTTAGCTCTTCTGGGTCCCATTCCCAGTTATCTTCTGTATATAGCCTTGTGCCGTTTTTTAACCTGTTCTGTGACTTTAAGAAAAAGCATACTTTCCCTGGCCTTGTCCTGGACTTCAGACACCTTCTTCACAGGCTAGAGATCAATGTACCTCATACCCATTTCCTTAAAACTGGTTAACCTTCAAAATATGTTTGGAGAGTCCTTATGTCCTTAAAATATTAATTTTGCATTTACATTAAAAATGAATCTACAGGGCCCTCCCTGGTGGTGCAGCAGGTTAAAGCATAGCACTAAGAAGCTAAAGCCACTTCTGCATGAGTTCGATCCCCGCCTGACCCGGAGGTGACCCACATGGCGTGGCAGACCTCTCCTGACTTGCCCACTGCTCCCCTCAGCAGTGTACTTCATCAGTCGGTCTGTTCTGCTCCCCTCTCTATCCCTGGTGAATCCTCTCACCACCCCTGCACCTCTGGTTGTACCCCAGTTCTATATGCACAAATAAATAAATCTTAAAAAAAAATTAATCTTCATACCCTTTGTAGTTACTTGTGTATTCCACATTTGCGTTATTATGAAAAATAAAATGTTTTTATTTTTAATCTTGGGAATATTTTAAAGACTGTTTAGTACTTACTTGGAGACTTTGTGAGTTATACAAAATTTATTAAAGCTTAACTTTAAAAGACCATAAGTCAGTAAAAAAAAAAAAAAAAAAGAAAGAAAAATAGGACACCAAAGTGGAACAAATAAGACTGACAGAGGCTCTCAGGCAGCCTGGCTTTAATGAGCTGACTGCCTGGCTTCCAGGCCAAGTGCCTGCCTTGAGCAGCTTACTCTTTGTATTCAAAGCTACCAGTGTAGTGGAATAACTCAAATAACCTGACAGTCTCCGAAATGTCTGTATTTCCTCCAGCCCTTTCTAGAAGAACCCCTCCATTCCCTTCTGTGCAGACCCGTGGGCTTAGCTCAACATCGCCACCTATTGCAGAAGCCTGCAACCCCTTGCTCCGGCGTTAACTGCTCTCTGGGCTGTGTTTTAGAGCACTTTAGCTCATATCCTGGTTATAGTTGTTACCACACTCTATTATAGCTTTTTATAAAGGCTTCCCTTTTTCTTGTTAGGCACTAAACTTCTCTCTGTTAGGCAGAAATGGGCTTGGTTTTCCTTTGCATCTGGAACTTATTATATACTAGTGCCTGACTTCTGGCAGCCAATCCTTAAGTGCTCATCAATCGTATGAATGAGAGTGATCCAGGACTGCATTACCATTTAATTGCCTAACTTTTCTGTAGGGGACTGTGATATCTTCAAGGGTTTAAGGAGAACTACCCAGCATTTGGAAATAAGGCTAAAAACTGACCACATTACTTTCAATGATGCCATGGTAGGTACTAACCTAGTAAACAGCCATCACTTGTGGGCCAGTCTGGCCAGCCACCTGCATGTCTACAGCATGGAAACCTCAATTTTACCTTTTGGTTTGCAAAACCTTAAATAATTACTCTCTGGTTCTTTAAGAAAGATATTGCTGACCACTAGAAGGCAGTGACTTTGATTTACCATTTACTGTTGATGATGGCATTTGACAGCCCTGTAAGTTACAAGTTAATATAGAGAGAGTGGATGAGATACAACTGAAGGAGGGTAAAAGGACAGAAAATTTGGAAAGGAGGCACCACAGGCCCAGAAACCTGTCACATAATGCTGGAGATGGAAGTGAGAGTAAAAGTTGACTCCCTTCCTAACGAATTAAAATTAATTAGATATTTATACACTTCTGTGTAGCTATGCTTTTCCCTTTTTAAGGGCTATCTTAAGGACTGGGGGTGAGTATGATGTTTTGGAGTCAGCGGGTTAAAATGCGCAGGTCCTTGAGTTCACTCTGGGAAATGTTTCACCAGAGATCCCTTTCAGGTCATGAGGCAAGTTTCTCAGTCCAGTTTCTTCATGACACAGAGACATCAGTTGTAGTTAAAGAACAGGTTTATTAGGGAAAAGGACAGAAGAGTAAAAGACACTTGCATAGACACAAGGGGGCTGGAAGAGCTGCCCCTTTGTGGTGCAACATTAGGTTTTATCATTTTCTTTTGGTAGGGAGGGGCTCATCTTTGAGATCAGTCAGTTGCTTATTTTGGATAACTGTAGAATCTGAAAGGGACAGGAGAGTCTACAATGGGCTCAATCTCCATATCTTTACTTTTTGGGTCTGCGCTGTAGATACCGCCTATAGCAATATGCTACCTGTTTAAATCTTGTGCTTTGTAATCTAGGCCTTCGTGCCTAAGGATCTTGGTTTCTACTACTGGATCAATGGCTGTGCTAATCTCTTCGACGCCCACCTCTTTAGGATTTAGCTTTGCTCCTATGATGCCTCCTTTAGATTTTTTATTCTTTCCTCCATCAGGTAGGTCCAACAACATGTACCCAAGGAAGCACTGAACCCCGGGGCAGAAGACCCTCCAGTGGTCTTAGCCCAAATTTGGATCCATTTCTCTCCAGAAGGTGGAAAGGGAAGGGCTAAGTGATAAAATAGCAAATGACTCAGTTTTGTTCTATTTGACCATCCTGGTTGGCAAAAGGTTAAAACTATAGAATGCCCTCTCCATTTTCCAAGGACAGAACTTGGAAATTTCTCCTATAGCAAAAGCATATATTGCTGACTGAAGGTTTTTCCAGCAGTTGTCATTTCTCAGTTTAAAGATTTTTCCATTTAGTTCTTTTTCAAGGAGTGTTTTGTCAACAGATTGGGCCAGCACCAACGAGTGCAAGCAAATGCTTGCAAGATCAAGCTGTAATCAGCAGGATTTCTTATATTTGCTAAACTGATCTTCTGGTGTTATTTAAGATCTTGATTATCAATCCTCCATCAAATATCTTTTGTTACAAGCTGAGGGATGGGCACTGCAATGCATCAGCCCCAGCCTTTGACACTAGAAAAGACCATGCCAGCGATGGAGTCAGACTTGCGTAAATTGGAATTCATAGCCTTGTTCTCCAGGAACCTGAAGTAATTTTCTTCATTCGGGGTCTAGGGACCGGAGAGACAGCATGATCAGTTGGTTGTACTGGTTGGTTTTACTAGGAGGACATTTTAATCAGCTCTCCTGTCAATCACCATGACAGCTCACATTCAACTACACCAAAAGGAGAAACCTGGATCATTCAGTCACACTGAAAAACTAGGAGCAAAATAGCTGTCATATTGCTAGATTTAAAAGGAGTAAAGAAAAATTTTGACATATTTTCCCTTATTTTGCTTTAAAACATAGATGCCCATTTCTTCTACAATCAACATATTAATTTTGTGACTATTTCCCACACTACAATTGTGCTTGAGAATTGATGTTACTGACATCTTTCTGCAGGTATTTTTTTTTTTTTTTTAAGAACAGCATTTAACGTTTGAGATTCAACAAGTTTTATAAAGCATGGCTGTGAATGTTTTAGGTTTGGGGCTGTTGCCTTCTGGATTTCAAGAAGCTGTGAACTAAGAGGAGGCATGTGAATGAAGGTTTGTGAGTCTCTGTCTGAGGGGACCCCTGTCCACTACTTGGTGCTCTGAGGTGGTCACCTGCCTCCTCTTTGCGGTCTCCACTCTCCAGCGCTGGCACCAGTACCTACATGGTGTCCACATTTTTCAGTTCTGGTGCGGACAAAGAGTTAGTTGTTCCTTAAACCAAACTCTACCCAGGCTCCTGTGACCTTTACAACTTGACCTCAACTTTTGTCTCCTCTTTGTGCAGTTGTGCAGGAATTCTGCTAGGAATCCTCCTCCCTGCTGTCTGGAAGAAACACTTTGTGGGCAGGTTGGCACAGTGAAGTCTTACTATAAATAAAAATCCTTTCGGATATTGAATTTATGCATTTTGATTTATATAAAGGAATTCATAGAGTTCATTGTCGTTTATTTTTAACTTTTATAAAACCCATATTAAACTATCTAATTCTGCTGTCCTCAAGCCCTTGAATGCACACATTACTCAGACAGCCGTTTCTTGGACGACCTCTCTCATTCATTCATTCTGTCAGTTTTCAGTGTATAAAAATTCGGATTTTTCTCACCCTTTAAATATCTTATAAGAAGTAAGGTAATTTACCAGGTTGTCTGGTGCACTCTGTCCTTCTCTTTTTGTTCTACCATTAGAGGTATAAATTGGGCACGCTGCTTCATAGAGCGCTAAGCAACCTGGAGGCATTTCTTGGATAGCTCAGCATAGATTTGGCTCCTGCGAGTTCTGAAACGAATGTTAACACGAGCTCATTGTTACTGCTGTTGGCTTAGAGGGAGAGCTAAATAACAGAACTGTTCACAGGAATCCAGCGAAAATCACTCAGTTCCAACCTCCACACCAAGACATTGTCATGCACATTTTATTGTCCTCAGCAGCACCCTAGGCAGCTCACATATCAGTCATGTTACTAGAGATGACATTATAACAGTAACTACTAACATGTATTCGGAAACTCTAATATGTCAAATGTTATACTAAGTGCTGTAAATGTACCTAAACTTAGAAAAAAACTTAGCATGCTCTTTATTTTGACACTCACTGGACATGTGTAAGGCCTGTTCCCAAACACTTGTTTGAAGTCGTTTACAAAATCTGTTCTCATTTTGCAGCTGCTTCTTTTCCTTTGTACTGGCTGTTAAGAACTGGTTCCTCTATGTTAACGTCCAAAGTTCTTTTTTTTAAAGATTTATTTATTTATTCAGAGGTACAGGCCAGAGGTGTAGGGGTGGTGAGAGGCTTCACCAGGGACAGAGTGGGGAGCAGAACAGGCAGATCGACGAAGTACACTGCTGAGGGGAGCAGCGGGCGGGTCAGGAGAGGGCTGCTGCGCCATATGGGTCACCTCTGGGGCCGGGGATCCAACTAGCACTGAAGGCTGTGGCTCGCTTGCAGTGCTGTGTCCTAACCCGTTGCGCCACCAGGAAAGGCCCAACATCCACAATTCTTAGTTTTAGAAACCTGTATGGAGAATCTATATTCTTCACACCATCAAATTGTGGTGTTGATGTAGTGACAGATGGACAGGTCTCTCTTCTTGCATGTCACGAGCTTCCAGATGGCACTGAGGTGGTGTTGATTCCCAGATAGTGTTTATTATTCTGAACACAAACTCTGGGGAAGGCCAACATGAAGTCCCCCAATATACCACAGCCAATGTGGCAATGCTCTTAGCCACAGAGACCCCCCCAGGGCCTACGGGAGATGGGCTAACAAGCAGGAGGCTTTCGCTCTCGACTGCAAGCGGCTCTCCACCAGGAGCAGCGCCAAACCAAGCAGGGTGCCCTGGTGCAGGGGGTCCTCCAAGCCCATCTGCAAGCAGGTCTTCGGTGACCCAGAAGTCCAGCAGTCGGGGCAGGCCCTCTGCCAGGAGAGGGCGGGAACTGGTTGGAGAGCAGCGGGTCCAAAGCAGACTCACGTGGTGACCGCCACTCTGAAGGGCTCTGATCTCTGTTCTGAAGCCTGGCTTCAAAGCCCTTTTGGTGGTCCTTTGGGGGTTTCTGGCCTTCATTGATAAGCTACAGGTTGGCTGAGGACTTATCAGTCCTTGCAGCTGTGTGTCCCACAGCTGCTACTTTTTCTTTTCTTTTCTTTTCTTTTTTTTTTACAAGTTCCAAGTTCTTTATATTATGTGCTCCAATTAAACAACAAAACAAATTTACAACCTATGTTCTTAACTGATGCCCCACCAGATACACATTCTTATATCTTAAGATTTATTTATTTATGTATACAGAACTGGGGTACAGGCCAGAGGTACAGGGGTGGTGAGAGGCTTCACAAGAGACAGAGTGGGGAGCAGAACAGGTAGATCGACAAAGTACACTGTTGAGAAGAACAGTGGGTGGGTCAGGAGAGGTCTGCTGGGCCATGTGGTCACCTCCTGGGCGGGGATCTAACTCATGCTAAGGTAGCTTTAGCTTCTTAGTGCTGTGCCACCAAGGAGGGCCCTGTCTTCTTATTTTCTAAGAGGGAAAAAAGAATGTTTCTTAGAAGATATGAAAATTAAACACTAGGGAGTTAACAATCAGAGCTGGTGCTGATCCTTGCCAATCTCCATATGCCTGCACAAAAAGGCCAGGCCCCTGGACCCTTGTCCATTTCCACCCCCCCACTTTTTTTTTTAACACAATTTCCACCCCCCCCTTTTAACACCTTTGTGTAAATACCCCTACACTCTGCCAAAGAGTAGGACGTAGAGAAGGATGTGGTCTTTCAGACACAAGTCTGCTGCCCTCCTCAGTTTGTCCACAAATTAAGCTACTTTCCTTCTCTTGTAACTGTTTTTTTTTTTTTTTAATTGGTTGGGAGAAACAGAGGCCAACCTTCAGTATCACATTGAGCTTCTGCTGAGTAAGTCACAGAGACATGAAAACGGGGTAAACTGAGACAGAGGAAAGGACCAAATCAGCTCACGATTGGGACACTGAGTTATAGAGAAGCAACATACCGAAAAACACCTGATTTTTTTTTCTTTGAGAAAAATGTGTTCAGAATTCATCTTTCTACATTGACTATTGACTATAAAGCCGCTAATGATACCTAATTTTGAAAGTCTTTTAGTCAATATACTGTTCTTATTTCTATTTTACAGTTGCAGAAATTGAATGTTTCTGTCAGCACACAGGGTCTGTAGGGGGAAAAGATGTCCTAAAGGAATTCTGCAGAGTTTTGTGGACTCCACCACCTACTCCAGTGTTTGGAAACTACAACTCCCAGCAACACCAAGGAGAGAACTGGGAGGAACAAAAGCTAAGCAGTCATTCTGGGACGTTTGGGGAAATATAAGGGAGTGATGTGAAACTTGCTCTCTCTTTCTGAACAGCGTGGCTTTCTCTGGACCACATGGCTTTCTGGACCACGTGGCTCTCTGGACGGAGGGGCACTCTCTGGAAAGCTTGGCTCTTGATGAGCTATCAGTGTATTGGAGTTCCAAGTCAGCAAAGGCGGTGAGATGTTCTAGTTAACTCTTTCTCTGAGGTGTTCCTTTTTTTCCCTCTTTTGCAAAAAAAAAAAAAAAAAAAAAATTATTGACGCTTTTGTGTGTGCCTGCAGTACAACTGAATTTTAAGTGCATGGGTGAGGAGACAAGCAACCCAG
>NW_004567102.1:30232801-30247320 GCF_000260355.1 Condylura cristata
GTGTGTGCCTGCAGTACAACTGAATTTTAAGTGCATGGGTGAGGAGACAAGCAACCCAGTTCACATTGGGTTGCCCTGTAACAGGTTCACATTCGCTAGTTGTTCTTATTATTTTCTCTGAGCAAAATTCTAAAACTTATTTTGCAAAATTTGAAAAAAAAAAAAAAAAAAAAAATTATTGACGCTTTTGTGTGTGCCTGCAGTACAACTGAATTTTAAGTGCATGGGTGAGGAGACAAGCAACCCAGTTCACATTGGGTTGCCCTGTAACAGGTTCACATTCGTGAAACATCCTAGATGTTTCCTTCCAAATTCCCCGGCTTCCTCATACATCCAGGCAATGTGCTATGGCTTCTGCCTTCTATTTAAGGTACTTACATTGAGTTTTTATATAGTTTATATAGTAGGATGGGTCTCTAAATACAACTTCAGCTTCCAAGGGAGGAAGGAGGAGAGGGGTTTCGAAAAACACCTCCATTATGATTTCCAGTTTCTCCCTACATCCTATTCAATAGATTGAAGCACTTGGTCACTTAACTGGCAGTGACTTCCTCCTTCCTTCTCAAATCAGGTCTCCTAGTGTTCAAGAGTTTACGAGCACTTAGGAGGTCCTTGATGTTGTAGGGAGTCCAGAGGGTTTACTTAGTGGTCCTCTTCAGAGGGAAACACACAGGCTCAGTGCCGGAGGGTGCTCTGTCTTTTTAAAGATCCTGTTTACTAAGGTAGGAGGCAATTTTCTTAAAGTTGTTCAAAGTTCTGCTCTGTCAAAGATAAATGTCTCCCAACTGAGCCTTTTTGCTTGCATTTTGCCCAAGGCCTTTTTCCCTCAGCCTTCATTGTTAGTCCACAGAAAGCCAGAGAGGATGGTAAAGATTCACTTCACTAATTCATAACCAATTAAGAAGCTTTGTTTGAACCTGCCAGAAGGTGGTATTGGGAGTGAATTTGGAGCCTCCTCCCACCCTTGCACTCCAGGGAATTGAAAGACTTACTTCAACCGGTTAGAAAACAGAATTTTGAAGCTAATGGTGGAAAACATTCTAATTTGAGCATAGCTGGTAGAATGGCACATACACTATGCTTTATTATCAGAACAAGTGTTCGCTTTCTGTTCTGTAGCAGTGGGTTAAGCCCACATATGTTTAAGTGTTTATTTCACATCTAACTTTTGTTTGTTTTAATCTGCACATGGTAGCTGATCTAGGATGTACAAATGTGAAGCACATTTTTTTTTCTTTTTTTTTGTGAGGATGGTGAAATAGCTTTTTTATTTGCTTGAATCTTGGTCTAACGGTTATTTTTCTCTCCTTAGGATGCTGTCTCAGTGTTATCCAGAATTGTGTCCTGAAGATGTGATTCTGATAGTTCGCTGGGATTGGAAGTCCTCAGAGGTAGGAACCCCTGGTTTGTTGCAGTTCACTGCAAAAGAAAATGCTTTTGATTTCTAATAGAAGGGAAATTAGCTTGGCTGTGGGCTACATAAAAAAACAAAAACAAACTTCTTAAAGTCAGCAAAAGTTTTGTTTTGAGTGGAAATTAAAGTTCTCAGATTGTGAAGAAAAGAGTTTGTTTTTTAATGTAGGAAGGCCTTAAATGGCATATCTTAAGATTCTACTTTTATAATAAGATGACAGAGACCTTTTATTTTATGTAATTTTAATTTGATTTTTGTGATCTCAGAATTGAACTGCATACTCCAACAGAAACCAAAATTACCAGCTTTCCATTTGGATATTTTTTAAACCTGGTTCAATGTTAAGAGAGTAGCTGTCAATTTCTAGATCAAATTGTTGGACTGCCACCGTACAAAAATCTTCCAAGACACCATGAACAGCTTTGGTGAGGTTACATGGCACACACCTAGCAAACCTCACTTTGCTATTCATGGTCACACTCCCATTTCTGAAGCTAAGTATTTCCAGTTGCTTAAATCCTGTAAGATTGGATTGTAGATATGGGACCAGCTGCAAAATAAAAAAAATGGTTTTCTCTTAACTGTGTTCTAAGTGCTCAGCTGCTGCTAATTCTGTTTAGACTCCCTTTTCATTATCTGAAGCATAAATTACAGTTCCTTTTTTATTATTTTTGTTTTTGTGTTTGGATTTATACTGAACCCAGACACCACTATTTAATGATTTATTTGCAGTAATTATTGCCCACACTTCCACCTTTCTATCTGTGTATTAAGATAAATAGGCAGTGATTTTCTTCATGATGAATTATGAGGACAGAGGATTAAAAAAAAAAATTCCAGGCCAAAACTATCAGCAAAGCAGGAGTGCCAAATTCAGTTATTGAAATGAAATTCAGGTAAATAAAAACAAGGTTTGAGCTGGGCCCAGGAGCAGACTGACCTACCTGCATGTAAATGGAACATCTGTTTGAAGCCCATCAATTTAAAATCAACAACAGCTTAAACATCAGCTTGTCTGTTAGTTTCATGGGTGAAGCAAATGCAGTGCAGTGGAAAGAGCAGGCACCAGGCAATCAGGAGACAGGTGTCAGTTCTGGAACGGTTCCTAACTAGCTGTGTGACCTTCATCAAGCTACTTAACCACTGCACTGGACCACAGTGCCCTTACCTGAAATGGTGAGGGAGAAGAAAAAGGATTTCCTTAAGAATGCTTTCCAGGGCCTTCCCCGGAGGCGCCAACAGGTTAGGATGCAACCCTGCAAACAAGCAGCTACCCCTTCCGTGTGAGTTCGATCCCCGCCCTCGAGGGGCGTGGCACATGGCATGGCAGACCTCTCTTGACCCTCCCGCTGCTCCCCTCAGCAGTGTACTCTGTCTCTGGTGAATATTCTCACTCCTTGCAACTCTGGCCTGTACCTCAGCTCTGTATGAATAAATAAATACATCTTTAAAAAAAATGTTTTCCAAACTAATTTCTTAATATCAAAAGTATGCCCCAGAGAAGCAGGGCTTGAGGTTCCTACACCTGTCTCTCAGCCACAGTCATTCTTGAGAGATTTTTTTTCAAAATATTTGGAACTCTATGATACTTGCCTTGTTCTTGGCCCTGAAAGTGATCCCTCATCCACACCCCAACCTCTGCACCCAGAGAGCAACACACACAGGTTGCGATGGCCTGCACAGCAGGCTTGACCTTGATCTGATTTGTCTTTGGTCCCTCTGCAGCAGAATTTTGACTTGACCCTCTTCTACATTCTGACTCTTTTCCCAACCTAATTATGAAAATAAAATGTTATTTTATACAAAGTGTAGAACTTCTTATTCTAAATTGATTTCTCCTGGAAATGGAATCATTCTACTTAATGGGGCTCGCTCTTTGTGTTTTAGCATTGCTTTGACCTATGGTGGAAATTCCTAGTTTTCCCTTAAAGTGCTGACAACTGTTTCCAAATCCATTCTCCTCTTTTTCATGGGAAAAAGGCTGCCTAGAGACCATACTTCC
Organism: Condylura cristata; assembly: GCF_000260355.1. Lineage (NCBI taxonomy): Eukaryota > Metazoa > Chordata > Mammalia > Eulipotyphla > Talpidae > Condylura > Condylura cristata. Next base: position 30,236,218 of record NW_004567102.1, read on the forward strand.
CAGCCTCCCTTGCAAGAGGCTATGTGATTAGGTCCCACAAATGGAATGGAAGAGAAGTGGTAACTTTCTACCCTTTAGGAAATGGTTTGCTCTGGGTCCTCTCTCTCTCCTTATCACAAGTGGAAACATGATGGACCAGTAACCCAGTTTTAACTGTGTGCATGAACAAACACTGTTGCAGTTGGCAGAGTTTTAAAATGAACGAAATGTTGGTCCCTGGATGACATTGTCAACAGAACTGTGGCATCCACCAAGTGAAAGAGAAATAAACTTGTGTCACATTTCAATTAATATAGCCTTGATCTTTTCTTCATGGCAGCCAGCATGCACCCTAATTCATATGCCTAACCAGGTGCCCTAGGACTCTGTGGGGTAACTGTGGAGTAACTGTGTCCCAGTATTTACTCATCTTATTATGAAGGTGGGGAAATTACACAGAGGATTCCTTTAAAGTTCACTTAAAATTGGCTTTTATGTGATTTTAATCTACACAATGATTAAACTCATGAGGCTTACAAATTATTTTTGTTATTTTCAGAAATTCTGCAATCGATGTGACATGCATTGTGTACTTAACTTTAGCTGCTCATGACTATCTAGATGTATCTCATAGTTTGGTATTGTACGCTAATTTCCTTTTGTACATAGAGAAACATACCACCTGTGAGTTTTGGGAATGTTTTATTATCAAAAATATATGCCATCACCTGCTTATTTTGTTAGTGATCAGTGATAAGCCATTTAGCTTTGAATAAAAAGTGTCTTTACAACTTGAATTCTCAGACTATCTGTGCTGGACTATTCTAGTTGAATTATTTTTTCAGATAATTGGGAAATAGCCTGGGGCAATATAATTTAGGAAAAGCTTCATATATTTCTTTTAAATTCTAAGTTCAGCACTTAAGTGACTATGTGTTATTATTGGAAAAAACTAGATTAGGGAAAATTATAATAAAAAGATATAAAGGAAGTTTGTTCTCAGAATCTGCCTTTTGAGTCCAGCATTGAATTCACTTAGCTATTGGATCTGAACCATCTCAACACTCTAGATGAATGCCTTCAGCAATAGTTCTTTCTTTTGATCTGCATTGCTTCAGATACCCAGTGACTTTATTAGAAAATAACAATGAAAAACAAGAGACACACAATGAATTGTAAATAGTGCCCATGCACCAGCTGTGTGAATCATTGCTCCAGATCTTGGTACTCTAGAGAGCTCTTGTTGAACAAGTTGTTGGAGAAGGACATGCTAGACTGAAGAACACCACTGTTTCTTGACCCTTGTCAGCTAGTAGTGATGTATTGTGCAGTGGGGACAGGAGTGATATTCTTCCAGAAAGTGGAATTATATCCACTGACTGCTGGAATCTCATAGGAGACATGAGAATTAGGTAGATCCAGCACATCTAAATCTTGACTCCCTGTACTTAACCTGCTGTCTTCTGTAGATGTAGATGAATGTGACATTTCTGGAGTTGACTAACTGATGGCAAAAAAGTCATCAATCAGAAAGGTTAGTCATAGGACTGGTATTGTCTGGTTAAATGAACATTATGTTTATGGCACTTTGATCAGTCACTAAGAAAGGTACACTTTCTGAGAAGACAGGGCTATAGCAGGTGGAGTTCAAATACTGCCTGAGGAGTCAACTCCTGAGATCAACTGATTTTTGTCCTATCATTTTGCCAAAGAATAGAGGCATTAAAAAAACAACAAAGTTTTATATATACAAAAAATATTTTTTTGCATTGATTATTTTAATGTTGCACTTAAAAAAAAAAAGAAATTGGTAAAGAAAGAGTAGGCATAGTAAAAGAGAAGATGGATTTCTGTATCTATCTACCCTGGGTTAAATACTTCTGGAGAGATGATACTAAAAGAACATGAAGAACACTTTCATCAGGCTATTTATCCACATTATACCTAATGTCCTTGAAATTCTGGAATTACCACAGAACAAAACTCAATACACCTGTTATCAGGTGGTAAAAACTGACCTGGTCACAGTTGGGCCAAGCCACAGATGACATTGAAATAGGTTTGGATCCCATATGCTTCAACCTGGAACTCCCAGAAAATTAGTTCAGAATTGTGACCCAGAAATTTTATTCCTCTCCCATTATGCACGCCAGCCTTTTATGTAATTATAATTTTTTGTGATCCCAGTTATCACATTTTGGTAGTTTCACCACTTACAGCTTAAACTATGCCTTTCCAAAATTGGATAATGTGACAGACTATCTTACCAATTTGCAAAACAATGTTTAAAGAATAAAGGGGACACAGGTAATTTGAACTTTATATTGATCATGCAACTTGCTAAATGTTTGATGAAATTTAAACGTTTTGTCACTTTTACATGATTATACCTTGATAATTTCTATTATCACATTGCTTTGATTTTTGTGGTAAGTACATATTGAGCTATTGAAGTCCACTCCTTTTTTGGTACAAAATTGAAATCAATAAATAGTTATGAACTAAGAAAGTGGTTATATGAAACTTTCAGATAAAGAGATTGGTGGGTTATTAAAATATTCCAATAAACCTAAATCCAGAGTCACTGACAATATTTAAGGCATTAGGTAGATCAAAACAGGGAGCTTTCTGTGATTACTTCAGTGGCATTTTGGCAAATACGTGGGAAAGCTGTGTTGAAATACAAATGCTAAGCATGATGAATGGACTGTCTGGAGACAGATATAATCTTTGGACTCTCGGTGAGCTAATTTACTAGAGCGCAATCACCAAACTGAAACTCCAAGTGATAAACAGCTTTGAAAGGTGGAATCATATTAGTTTTATTAGTTTCTTAAAATAAAACTGGCCTCCTGGTACTTCAGAGAAGCACCCTCTTTTCCCTCATCTGGAGAGGGTGCCTAGGTGTGTTTACTCATAATTCATTCAACTATCAGAAATAATGTTTGCTAACATTCAAGATTATGCTGGATACACACATGTGGCTATATTCAATCTCCACTGTGATAGGCTGAATATTTGCATCCTTCTCAAATTCTTACACAGAAGCCCTAATGTCTAATGTGACAACATGTGGAGGTAGGGTCGCTGGGAGGCCAGGAGTTCATGAGGATGGAATCCTCATGAGCAGAATTAGTGACTTTATAGAAAGGGACATGAGAGAAACGATCTCTCTCTTTGTCCTATGAGGATACAAGAATGCATCTGTTTGCCAACCAGGAAAAGGGCCCTTGATGATTTGACCTGAGACTTACCAGTATCCAGAACGATGAGAAATACATTTTTATTGTTTTAGCCACCTATGCTATAACATTTTGTTATAGTAGCCTGAGTGGACTAAGACTTTACAGAAAGATCTGGGGTGAGTAAATTGAAAGACTTCAAGTGCTATGACAGATGTGATTTGACTTTTTTGTCATGGAGAAATGTATTTGAACCCATGTTCCTATCATATGAGCTCTGTGCTCTTCCAGATGATTAATGTTGGGGAAGAAGCACAATTATTGATGTGCTTCTGGGTCAGAATCTCATTACTCATGTATTTCTTACTATATAGACTTTGGCTAAATTAAAACAATATCGCACTATATTGCCAACCAATAAAAATGAATTTCTAACTTTTTTCCTCTATGGCACCTTAATATTAATCATTAATGTTCACAATAAAGCTAACCAAGTTATTTCACCCATAAAACACTTGAATGATTAAATATGAGATCACTGGAAAAAACACAGGATTCTCATGATAACATACACTAAAAATTATTCACTATTTATCTGAAATTTATGTGTATGGTTTTGCTGAATCTAGCAGATCTATTTAAATTTTATTCTACAAGATTCCTTCTATGTGTCTTAGCTTGACATTAAAACGAGTGAGGCTGGCCCTCCCTGGTGGCGCAGTGGGTTAAAGCACTGCACTGAGAAGCTAAAGCCACTTCCACATGAGTTCGATTCCTGCCTGCCTGGGAGGTGACCACATGGTGTGGCAGACCTCTCCTGACCCTCCCGCTGCTCCCCTCAGCAGTGTACTTTGTAGATCTGCCTGTTCTGCTCCCCACTCTGTCTCTGGTGAAGCCTCTCACCGCCCCTGAGCCTCTGACCTGTACCCCAGTTCTGTATGTACAAATAAATAAATCTTTAAAAACAAAACAAACAAACAAACAAAACGAGTGAGGCTAATAAAATACATAGAAAAAAACATAGGCAAAACACTCCATGACATAGACTTTAGAGATATCTTTGTGGATTCACCAACAACAGTAAAGAAGCAAAGAAGAATTTAAATAACTGGGGTCATATTAAACTATAAAATCTTTTGCACAGAGCAAAGAAACTGTAACTAAAACCAAAAGACACCATACTGAATGTGAGAAAATATTTGCCCATCACATATTCAACAAAGGGCTATTCTCCAAGATTTACAAAGAATGTATAACTCAACCAAAGGAAACAAAAAGCCCATCACAAACTGGGTAGGAGAGTTAAAAAGCTACTTGTTCAAAGAAGATAAGCAGATGGGCAACAGACACATGAAAAAATGCTCATCATCACTTATCCTGAGGGGAATGCAAATCAAAACTAGAATGTAAGAATGGTGTGACTCCAAAAGGCCAGAAGCAACAAGTACTGGCAAGGGTGTGAAGAAAAAGTTTCTCTATTAATTACACTGTTGGGAATGCAGGCTGTTCTAGTCCCTGTGGAATAAAGCACGGGAATTCCTCAAAATATTAAAAATAGATTTATGATATGATCCAGCAATTCCACTCCTAGGTATCTGTCCAAAAGATGCATAAATACTAATTTAAAGGCAATACATGCACTCCTATGTTCATTGTAGCATTATTTGCAATAGCCAAGTTAATGGAAACAACCTAAATACCCAAAGACAGATAAGTAGATTTAGGAACATGCTGTATAAATGTATAATGGAATACTAAATATTTATAAAAGAGATAAACTCTTGCCATTTTGGATGGCAAAATATTAGATGGGTTCACTGACATGTGGTATATTGAGAAAAAAAATGAAAGATCGGACAAAACAAAACAATAAACCCTAGAAATCTGATTGTATAATGAAGTCTACCAGTGGAGGAAAATGGAGGGGAGGAGCCACAGTGGGAGGGGGCACAATGGACTGTGATGGAGGACACCTTGGTGGTGGGTGTGGTGTGGTGTGGTAACATATACCTGAAAGATGTGCATCTAGACCTCTCAATCATACACTGTGTTGTAAAACCATGTGCTCTCAAAACAAAAAACAGAACAGCAGCAAACAAACCCTCTCCAATGAAACAACGAAAACTTTCTTTGAAATAAAAATATCATCCAAACCTTAACACTACTTAAAATGTGTTTAATTTTTTTCATCAGATTCTTACAGAAAAAATTAGAAATAGCAATAGCACAGATCATTTAACATTAAGTTATTTACACTGCATTGGGAAGTCAAGCACTAAAAGCCAAGGCCATTTATTTCATTATGAGGCTTACAAAATAAAGAAATGCAAAATAACTAGATTTTTAACTGCTATGCTAGAGTGTGTGCAGGTTTCTGTGAAGGTACAGGGCATGTTTATATAAATTGTAAATGTGATAGGCCGTGAAATGTACTAACCCTAAGTACAGTGAGTCCTCCGTTAACATTGTAGAGAGGCTCTTGGAAATGCAGCTTGAGTAAAACTTATAATTATGTACACTACAACATTGTTTCTGATTTTTTCTCATCTGTGTTATAATGAAAAATGCTAAATAAAATTACATTGTTTAAGGACTTGTCATACAGGAAATCAGACTCAGGTGAAGCCAAAGTGAGAAAAGTCAGTAGTGGTTAAAGATGAACACAGTGGAGATAGCCACATAGAAAATGAGCAAGGTATGAGGGAATGTTCAGATGAAAGTGTAGTTTAAATACCTATAGAAAAGGTCAGAAATACATACACACTGAATCATAAAGATCATGAACATCAAGAGCTCATCTATTTTGTTTAAAAAATAGGTCTTGCGGTGATTCAGATTCCCCAGGTACAATAGGTGACCAGACAAGACTGGGTTTGTCACAGAGATGGAACGCTTGTGTCACCAAGTCCTCTGCCATTGCACTCAGTTTTTCAAAACTTGACATAGCTGCTAGAGAAGTGCTGTACAAGAAAGACAAGAAAATCCACAGAGAAAAGACCTCAGATCTAGGGGCCCGGGAATCCAACTTAGGGCAAAGGCCAAGGATTGGAATTAGAAGGATGACAGCAAAGGGAGACTGTAAGTGACAGCTGTTCTCATGACTCAGACATTAGCAGTCCAGAGAGAAAGAGGTCTCTGAAACTTGGAAATGATAGCGTACCTAGTGTGAAATACTGGAAATTTCAATGGGAAATTTGAGAAGGATGGGAAATAGGGGCAATGAAAATTTAGTGAATAATAGTTTTTAAAAAAGCAAAGAGAACAGCTCCAGGAACACAGAGCAGGTAGGTCAGCTGTCAATATATAATGCAAACCCTGGATACTGATTTAACAGTGATCAGTGTTTTCGGAGGCCGATGGCAGTAGAGTCACAATATAAGAACCACAGACCTTTATTTATAATAATAGAAAGTCAATACATGCGAGGTAAAACTGGCAAATCAACAATGTTATTTAGAAACTAGAAGAAACTGAATTAAGAGTCTAGTTGTGCAAGTGACCCCTGCTTTGTGGGGAGATGAGCGATGGCGAAAGACTGTGTTTGTCAGGCCACGGCAGTAACCTCAAATGCTCTGGTTGTAGACAATTGCATATTCAAATGCAGTTATAAGAAACAATAGAGAATGGGATCCGTGAAAATGGTAGAGTCCGAAATTCCAAAAGTGAAGCTGTCTTTTGTTTAGAAGTTGCAGCTAGTAAGTAGTTGTGATAAATAAGAAACACAGAGCTGGTCTCTGCATGTGATTCCTGATACAGAGCTCCTAAATTTCTCTTGCAATTTCCTGCCTGATAGCATCTTTGTACTAGCGAGGTGGTTCTTGGTGACCTTTTCCCCTTTTATCCATTTCCCATTCTCTGAGGAGGGGAGAGGCACTGGACAGTGAGTTAATTGATTATGCCAATGAAGTGTCCATATAAATCCCTGAACTATGGGCCTGCAGAGTTGCTGGCTTGGTAGTGGCATATTCTACACGCATAGGAGCAAAGTTCTTGCTTCACACTTCTCTCTTTGTATCTTCCATAAAGCTATTCATCTGTATGTGCTATTATATTCTTTAAGATAAGATAGTGTAAGTGTTTTCTTGAGTTTTATGAGCCAATTATGGAACCTGAAGAAGGAGCTATGAGAATGCCTAATTTATTTTTTTATTAATTTTAATATCTTTTAATGAAAAGTACATATTTAAGATAGTTAAGCTGTAAGATATTATTTGACATATATAGACATGGCAAGATAACTACTACATATCATCTTCCCATGCGGTTACCTTTTTCTTTTTATTCTGGTGATGAGCTTCTGAAATCTATTCTCAATAAATTTCCAGTATTCAAAATGAGGTTTCAAGAATAATCACTGTGTTGTATATTAGATATCAATGTAACTGTAACTTTACACCCATTAACCAACATCCTATTCACCTGCTCCCTGGCTCTGTAAACACCATTCTACTCTCTACTTCGATATACCTAACAGTTTTTGATTCCACATACAAGTGAAATCATGCAGCAGTTTTCTTTCTGTGGCTGCTTTGTTTCACTTAGCATGTTCTCCTGGTTCATTCATGGTTTGGGACCTTGATTTTTAAAGCTGAATAATGTCCTATTTTATATATCTATCACATATATGCACTAATGTAGGTGCATATAAATTCACAATCGTTATATATCCCATGTTGAATTCACCCCTTTTTTATCATAAGGAAATAACCCTGTTTGTACCTAGAGATAGAAATAATTTTTCTTTCTTTTTTTTTTAAACTTAAAGCATGCTTTGCTTGATAATATCATAGTCATTCCAATTTTCTCTTCATTACCATTAACATAGAATATTTCTAATCTTTTCACTTTTAGTCTACACACACATATATATGTATATATTATATACATTATATATTATATACATATATATATACACACATACACACACACACACACACACACACCACTTGGCTAAATATTATAATAACTGATGAGAAATTTAATTCCTAAACTTGTGGGACTTCACTGTGTTTTCTTACTACTTTATTTATATATTTCTGTCAAGTAATGCCTTGTCTTGGAATTTCAGGAGGTGGAATTGATTGTGGGCTGGAGGCAACTCTTATTTATTTGGCGTCTTTTATGTTCTAGGTATTGTGCAGGGATATTTAAAAATAATTCCCCATCTGCTCTAAGTCATTTTATAAGCTTCCTACTGACTATAATCTGCACTTGCTGCTTAAGGTGAATTATTTGAGTTTTTGAGTTATCTGTCTAATTATGTCTTCTTAAGTGATTAAAGGTGATTAAGAGGTAAATCAAGGCTAAAAAGATGAGTATCTTCTCCATCAGTGGTTATCATTAAAATAAAATATGTGTGTCTATGTATTTTAATATGATGAATCCCTTTCCTGAAATTACCAATAAAGGGGAATTTCTCCCCCCAGTTTTGTTTAATATCCTTTCTCCTCACTAAACAAAAATGCTGAATCTGTGAAATCTTATTGGATTTAAACTCTGATTCATATAATATGAAAACTACAAAGCTCAGAATTGCTTTGCACCTGATTACTTTCTCTCTTTATTCTGAGTAACATGATCTTTAACAGGTTTCAATTTAGCATTAGCCCTATTTAAGGAAAGAGTGAGTATGCTTTTGGAAAAAGAGTCTATGTCTTTCTCTGGTTCATCAGTATTCTTAATAAAATTTGTGATTGTCTTTTCAGAAGATATTAATATTCTAGGGCAAATGAAGTAAATGTGACTTGGGTATAATAGTGAGTGATGGTGCAGCTTTAATCACATGGTCCTAGGTCTGGTTTGTATAGGTTCTAAACGATTTATCCTAAGATTACTGGAAAGGTTATGTGTTTCAGTTCTGAGTTATAAGGTAAAATGATCAATATATTTTCCCATTAATAATATCATATGGGTCAGAGGAGATAATGAAGATTAAGATTAAACAAAATGTATCTTTGGGTCTGTGAAGGCACACAAAACATGCCATGGAGTTTCCTTCAATATGATTATTGATGATCCTCACCTCCTGTGATTCCTCATCCTCTGTAGCCCCGCCCACATTGCTTACGGCTGATTTCCTATGGAAGTGATTAAAAGGCTCTAGTACCCAATTTTAGTAGAGGGGGAGGATTCCCACATATCACTAAACAAATCTCTGACACCAGCTGGTGTCCTCCAATTCAACTCAATTCGGGCACTATCATTTTGGAGGGAACATTAAATTGTATTAAGGGTTTAGGCTGAAAGACTGCCCTCCACTTCAGATGCTAATTACAAGCCCAGGTGGTTACTTGTGTTTCTTCCTGCCAGGCTGCAAATTGGGTATTCTGACAGCTTTCTTCTTGGTTCAATTAATTCCCTAGAGTGAATTTTAGATGCTGGTTGCCATTTTAGATTGTTACCAGCACTTCTGATCTACTGATTATAAACCAGATGTTCCCACAACTTCCCTCTTTGGGTTGAATTTTCTGTAGCAGCTCAGAGATCTCAGGAAACCCATTTATTCACCAAAATACTACTGTATTATAAAAAATATTAAAAAAAAATTATGAAGGGCCAGTTGAGGAGATCCTGAGCATGAGGTCCTGAACAAAGGATCATCTGTCCTCGTGGAGTTGGGAGCCCTGCAATGTGACACATGGAGGTATTCTGATTCCCCTTCTAGAAGCTCTCTGAGCCTCTTTCTTTTTGGGTTTTCTATAGAATTTTTGTAATACGAACTCTGCTGATTAAATCGTTGGCCATTGGTGACTCTAGTCCCTTTCTCCTGCCAGAATATCAGGATGTGACTGAAAGTTCCACAATCTATTTCATGTTTGGTTCTTCTGGTGACCAGCCTCATTGTTAGCTACTTTCCAAAGTCCCCTTATTATAACTAACCCAGTCATGGGGAAGGGCATTTGTTATGGATAACAATACTCCATTTTACTTCTAAGGGTGTGAACAGGAAGCAAAAATTATAATAAAGGTTGCTCCCATTGCTGTAATTGCTTAAGAAATTATAAGGATTTTGGGAACTCTGGGTCAGGAACCATAGATAAAGACTAATGGTCATTAAATAACCAAATAAATGTTTCTTTTAAATCATAATATAGCAATGGTACCTAATTCTGAGGCTAGGTCAAAAAAGAACTTGACTTCTTTTTACGTTGCTCTCTTGCCTCAATTATTCTGGAAGGAATTAGCTGCCAATTTATGTGGGCACTCAAGCAGTCATGTGGACAGACCCCTAAGAGGAAGAACTGGGGACTTTTGTAGCCATTTTTGCCAGAGATATAAATCACCACAGAAATTGGTCAATTCCATCAAGTCCCTAGAGGATTATGGTTTCATTTGATCCCACAGTAGCAACTCATGAGGGTCTCTGAGCCTGAACCATCCAGTTAAGTACAGACTTCAAATTTACTGAAGCCAGGAGAGATAATAAACCCTTGCTTTTGCATTAAGCCACTAAATTGTAGAATGATTTTCTATGCAGCAGTGGTAACAAATATACATATAAACCATTGAGGATCTGGCATAGTGGGATTTTAGTTCTGTTAGTCTCTGACTCTAATTTTTATTAGAATACTACAGAGAGTCTGAATTTTTGTTTCAGATAGTTAATTTAAAACATATGCTTTGTTTTACATAATATACTAATACATTACATAATAATATAATATATTTTACATAATATACTAATATATTACATAATAATACATATATTTTACATAAAATATGCTGAAGGTAATATTTGTGTTCTCTATGCAATAGGGATATTAGTTGCCAATCTATTAATAAGAAAGCTTTTAGAAATGGATGTGAATTGGTTTTTATGGTAAGAAGCAGAAGCGTGTGTAGATGAATAGGACTTGCCATATTTGAATATTATATTTAATTCAGCCTTTACTTCATTCATTCATCATTTAACAAATACTTATTGCATATTAATGTGTGCCAG
>NW_004567102.1:30248445-30284387 GCF_000260355.1 Condylura cristata
TCTTTTCTGCTCTGCTAGACTCAATTCTACAGTCAGAATTCTAAGGTTTGTTAATGGCGTAACTGCCTGACCTTCTATCTGTGTCTCTCTTGTCCACATGTAAGTGAAACCATGTGGTATTTGTCTTTCAGAAGAGCAGTTTCTTAATTGCAAACAAAATATTCAGCAGCTGAAAGAAAAAGCTGAGTTAGAAGTCAAACAAACATTCTAAAGGTGATCAGAAACATGGTTTTCATGGGTTGTTTTCTATCAGTAAATGGAAGAAATGCGGTGTGGATATGGATTTTAGAAGAATGTTGCCATTTCTTTGAGGAGAAGGCAGGAAGCTACTCAATTATAACAGAATCAGACCTCAGATGGAATATCTCTGTTGGCTGGGATGTGCCTGTACCAGAACTGGGCTCTCCGAGCGTACAGTCTGTGCCTTCCATTTACAAGTATTTTTTGGCGGGGAATGCTTTGTGCTTGCCCAGGAAGGATTCATATTTGATCTGCTGTTGGGGGGTTAGTCACCAGTATGTGTCAAGCTTCCAGAGCAAACAGAGAAAATAATAAAACAGTGATAAAACAGGGATCTGACGATGTCCTAAGCCTACCTCGAATAAAATGAGTTCTGTTCAGAGTATATCTCTGATGTCCTGACAAAGTTAATGTAGTTTAGTTGTTGTCAGGAAAAACTGAACAATTGTGAAATGGTTGAAAAGATTACTGGTTGTCTTTTAGAGAGAATTTTTAGGGTCACCTTGCAGATCTTTGGGGGTTATCTCATTCTAGAGTGCTCCTGGTTTTTCATTGTCTTTGATTACATTATTTTACAACTCTACTATAATAGACTGATGGAATGTTACAGGGCAGGTAGAAGGGGCACCACTGAACTCCCAATCTGCAGCTCTAAATAGGTTCTACCATCCGCCGCATCAAGACAAAACATGTAAGACCTTTAATGGAAAGGAACTTTAATATAATCAGTGTGCAATAAGAAAAGTTTCTAACTGAAATACCCAAAGTTACCCATCCCCTCGTGGGTAAAAGGCCAACCAAACAGGTTTGGCCCAAAGCAAGGCCTGAAAGCCTGCCACAAGCACCTAAAGCACCTTCTGGCCGGGACCCATAGATAAGGGTCTGAAAGGCCAGACAAGTCTGGGAGGAAAAGAGAAGAATCAAAATCAAGATAAACGCTGCCATTGTCAACCTTCCCATGGGTCTCTCACCCACATCTGTTTCAACCAGTGCTGGACCAAGAAGCAAATGCAGTTTCTTCGCGTGTCTCTCTGTTCCATGTGGCTCCCTCAGGTCACCTTCTGGCTTTCCATCCTGCTTCCATCCTCCTCAGTCTCCTCTCCAGATTCCTCTCTTCTCTCCTCAGCTCCACCCTCCTGGGTATGGCAGGGAAACTGGACCCTCCCCTTTTCCTGGGTCCACCCTGTTACAGTAATACAAATAGTTATAGTCCATAGAGATGCAAGTGACTTGGTTTGAGGGAGCAGCCCCTGGTTTCCCACCAAGGGAAGAGATGATTTCAAACATTGCATTTATGGCTGGGTAGAATTTGACCAGTTTTCAATCAATTTGAAAATTTGTATCTGTACTGTTTGTACTAGGGGTTGTCCCAAAACATTTACCATTTGGATCTTTTCAGGGAAAGTTAGCCACTTGTGGCTGCTCAGGCTGTTGTAGTCCTAAAACAATCACAGTCAAACAATGGGCTTGGCTGTGTTCCACTAAAACTTTATTTTCAGGTTGTAAAATTGAATTATATGTAATTTTAAGTCACAACAGAATTCCCCTACACCCTCAACCTCTTAGAAAGGTTAAAATCAAGCTTTGTTTGCAGGCTGTACAGAAATAAGTGATATGTGGGATTAGACTCTTACACAGTCTAAACTTCCGGCTTAGATTTTGTGTGTTCTTAGATAATTCCTTTGAACCAATTGTAACATGGTATTGACTCTTTCATTAATAATGAGTTTTATAAAAAAAACTTTCACATGTGCTCATTTTATATTTTGATGAGTGATGAGTCATGCTTTTGTTCCTTTAAAAAAAATTATTCTTTAACATTTGCCAAAGGCAGATAATGGAATTCAATTGAGATATTTGGAGGTCTTGATTGAAAAGACTGAGAGATTCTTTGCCTTGAGTCATTATGAGAATATTGGGAGTTTTCAGAACTCTGTCATTATCTAGACCCTCTGCAAAAAAGTGGATTAGAACCCTCAGATGGAGATGGTATAAGTTTGAAAAGATTCTCAGGTGATTTTTTAAAAGATTTACTTATTTATGCATACAAGAACTGTGGTACAGGCCAGAGGTGCAGGGAGTGAGATGATCCACCCAAGACAGAGTGGGGAGCAGAACAGGAGGATTGACTGAAATATACAGCTGAGGGGAGCCGCAGGCAGACAGTAGAGGTCTGTTGCTCCCTGTGGGTCACCTCCCTGGCTGGGGATGGAACTCATGCTGCAGTGGCTGTGGACAGCCCCCAGTGCCATGCTTTAACCTGTTACGCCACCAGGGAGGGCCCTTCTCAGGTGATTTTAATGTACAGTCAGGATTGAACCAGTAAATTTTAGGATGTTATATTGAAAAAAAACTTCCTATTATACCAAGGACAAGTTATAACTTAAGACATACAAAGTGTAATAAATGGCGAGAACTCCTGTGACAACAATCAAGCTGTATTCTTTTTTTTTAGAATATTAAAAAGATCCAATTATATTAAAGAGATTAAGCATTGATTTAAATAAAAAATTTTATAATTTCTTGGAACTTGACAAAGTAAGATAATTTTTAAAAATTTAAGCATAACTTTCATTTATTTAAGCCTTATTTTATCCCATCAAGTATCTGAGATGGGTTAAAAAACCTACCAGTGCTAATACCAAATTAGGAAGTATTGTGATTTTCTGCCTTATTTCATGGTGTTCTTAGTTTTTTTTGGTTGGGAAAACTTAGAAAATCTTTTTAAAGTGGGAACACTAAATTTTCTATATCTCAAAAGCTTGGGGTGATATCCTGGTGCACTCTTTAATTGTGATAACTTAATGATGAAATTCCAGGTAATTTTACTCTCATCAGATATTTGATAATATGCAAATTATTCCAGATATTTTATCTAAATAATTCTCAATTTTATGATATTTAATAAATATCATAAAATATATGACATTGCATATAAATTTGTAATTTTATCCCTGTACCAAACCCAAAGCTTTTACATTAGTTGACTGGTTGCTCAGTAAACATAAACTTTACCTTGGCTGCAGTTCTGGTTCTTCTTTGCTTTGTGTTAGCTGTGGCTGGCTCCCTCCCTGCTGACTCTTACGCTCACATGTAGGTCAGCTTCTCTAAGGAATCTTAGCTTCCAAGATTATGCATTTTTGCAGCGTTCTTTCTAAAGAGTTCCAACACATTCTTTTAATGCTGGCATGTTTTGTTATTGCTTTCTTTTCTCTATGCTTGCTCTTTATTTCTTTTATGTCTATGAACATCTCTTTAAGAAAGGCAAGGTAGGCGTTGTTACCCCATTTATAGAAAAAGAATCTGAGGGTGAGAAAATTAAAAGTTCATCTCAAAATTAACTATGACAGGCTGAGCATTAATGCTCAATTTTGTTAACACACTGATTTTATTTCACAAAAAAGCCAAAAATTGTTGATGCTTTTCTATCTGTGAAGGCCTCATTTATTCATCCATATATGCATGCTTCCCTTCATTCAACAATTACCAAGTATCTACCTACCAGCTGCCAGTACTTATAAGGTGCTGAGGCAATAGCAGTGAGAAAGGTAAAGTGCATCCTCTACAATGGTATGGCAGCTGAAAATACAACTAGAGTTCCAACTTGAGCACCTTCCACGTATGTTATACTTAAAAGTCATATTCAAGTTATGAGGTGATAACACCCCTCATCCCTCTGTAAAGATAAAGAAGCTGAGGCATGAAAAGAGTAATAAACATCTAATCTAGTATCAGTGATGAGGGACTTAGTCAGGCTGGCATACCCATGGACTCAGTAATAACTGCAGCTTGGAAGGTAGCTGATCTCAGATATGCTGTAAGCAGCTGGATGAAAAGAGAATTGGGGGTGGGGCCAGCCAATGAGCTGGCACTGCTGAGCCTTTGCAGTACCTGCTATTTAGAGCACAGACAGTGCCCAGCCAGTTAGGGGCACATAAGTTGATGAACACGTGCTAGAAAACAAAGGTCATCTTTCCACTTTTCAGCAATGAAAAGCATTGCTCTGGGAGCTTGGGCACACTGGAGGACCACTGCTCCCCAGAAATAGCCCTGACTATCGTTCACATTTGGATGTTAACATTTTCAAAGCACTCTTGTGCCTTTTTAGTGAATTTCTACGATAAATAAATGCACAGGATAATCATCCTTCTGTCCTCTTACAGACTACAAGTGAGAAGCGCTAAGGCTTCGCCTCCTGCACTCCCTGTCTCAATAAATACAACCACCATCAATGAGCCTTCTCTGACAACCCTAAATTCTATATCCAGGCAGTACAACTATCTTGCGTACCTGGAGAGACAGGTCTGGTCTAGCGACAATCCCGCCTTTCTCCTCCCTCATTTGGGTTAGGGAGAGCCTGGAAGCTGAGATTTGAGGGCTAGCAATGCAAGCGTCTGCGGAGACCTTTCTACAACTGGAACACAGACTAAAATTTTTGTCATGAGGAAAATTACATCTATCACTTTTTCACAACTGTGACACTGGCAGCTTAACAAAAGTCTCATTTATATTCCTCATAAAGCTTCATAATAAACAAGTAATTTTATTTATTAGCAATAAAATTTTTCTCAGAAGAGCTGATCACTCTGTTAAACCACAGGGATGAGGCTAGGGCTGAAATCAATGAGCCAAATGGAAAAGTTGAGAGACTGAACAGTCAAAGTACTTATGATAAGAAAGAAAGACCAGGTTGAATTAAATGGGAGAAATGGGTGTATGAGCACACAATATTTTGGGGGATTAACTACTGGGCTCCACCTTTATAAGACTCTGTCTGCCATACTTCATGTTTTAGGCAATAAAATTTCAGACATAATGACATACTTTTGGTATGGTAAATAACAAAAACTATACACCTCCAAACACACATTTGAAGGAGAAATAGAGTTCATGAGCAGTAAGAGAGGACAGCGTGCACATTAGCTATGCATAAAAGGTGGACGAACTCCTCCTAACTTAGTAGTATAGATCCAACCTTAGGACATATTTCTCCATG
This sequence comes from Condylura cristata, assembly GCF_000260355.1. Lineage (NCBI taxonomy): Eukaryota > Metazoa > Chordata > Mammalia > Eulipotyphla > Talpidae > Condylura > Condylura cristata. Next base: position 30,253,682 of record NW_004567102.1, read on the forward strand.
AGAACTTAAACATGAGCATCAAAATACAGCAGGAAATGAAAACTATGTAGGCAGAGGCACAGAAGTAGGAGGGAGCAGGATCGCCCTAAGTGAGAGAATAAAAACTTGCCATGGACATGGACCGGGTATGACTGGAGTGAGAGGAAATACTCCTCGTGTTCCAACCTGCAAAGGCTCATTGATGGTGGTTGCAGGAGGGGAAGCCTTAGCGCTTCTCACTTAAAATCTGTAAAAAGGAGAGAGGGCTGACTATCCTATGCATCTATTTATTCTGGAAATTAACTAAAAAGGCATGAAGGGGCCTTGAGATGTTAGCATCCAATGTGAATGATAATCAGGGCTACTTCTGTGCCGAGGGCTCCAGGAGCATCAGAGTTCCCTGTACTTTTGTTAGAAATGCACAAACTGCCCCAACCCAGGCCTACTGAATCAGAAACTCAGGGAGAAGGGCCCACCAGTCTCTGTGTTAACAAGCTCTTAGGGGATTCTTGAAAACTTTGAGATGGCTCATATGGAAAGGGGCCTACAATTCCTTCCAGAAATATGGTGACTGAAGCCCTGGTGGGTTGCTCCCGAGGAGGGCATAGGCCATACTGTCTTTGGTCCTTAACACCTGAGCTCCCGCCCGGCCCACAGGTGCCTCTTTATTACATTTGCTACTAAAGACTGTGGTCAAGAAAAGTAATATGAGTATTTGTATTTACTACAAAATCTGTGAGAGCCACAAAAAGGAGCTCTTCCTTAGGACTAATTTAATTAGAGGAAATTCAGTTTAGACCACTAGCTTCATACCTTGAACAGTGAGAGATCTATAATGTGGTCCTAATAATCTTCCTTTAGAGACAGTCTTCCATTTGACATTTAAAACTTTTTGTATTCATGAATGTCATTTTGGGGGAAAAATGACATTTTTTGGGTGTGTATCAGTAAAACTTGTTAAATAACAACTATATGCTTAAAAGCATGTTTGAATTTTCAGGATGCTGTCAGTTGAAACTGGTCAAGATCTTTCTTTGCTTACTTCTAAATGAGTATAAAGTTCCTAAAGAAAGGGAATGGGTATGGTAGTAGTTAGTGTTTTTTTTGGTCAACTTACGATTGCAGAAAATATTTGCAGTAAGTCACTTAACACAATCACTTCCTGCATCAGTGCATTTTGTGAGTTGGTTTTGTAAATCAATATATTACTAGAGTACATCATATTCAACGGGCTAAGGGGAATCATTGTGTGCTAAGAAGGGAAGAATGCAGGAGACCTTTCCTAACTAAATTCTGTTATTAAAAGATAGTTTAGAATCACGAACTTTTTTTTTTTTTTGGATACTTGAATAGTTCCAATTGGAGCTATTTCAAACTCAAATTTCTAAGCATTACTCATCCCCAAGTGATCTACAAAAACACTTGAAATGCCTTTAGTGAGTTAGATGCATGGTTAATTTCATACCCTTGGTACTGACAATTTTACCTAAAATATGATATTTCATCTTCTTTTATTTTACAACCAATTTTAAAGAATTTGCAAGATTTATAAAGAATAATGAACTGCATTTAAAGAATCATGTAGTTTCAATAAGTCAAAAAAAATTCAACTTCAGAGGACACGACAGGTTGAGGTGAAGGGAAGGATTTATAGCATCCTGCAAAGGCTGAATGCTTTGAAAATGTGAACATTAAGAAGAAAATCTGAATAATTCAGGCAAAAGTTTATTATTTATTATCTGCATAAAGAAAATATATTCAAACTCTCCTCATTTCCAGTGAAGAATACCCAAGTCATTACTAACTTTCTGAACAAATAATCTCTCTCTACTTTTAATGTTTAACTATGGCTTGAAGATAAAGTGCTACATTGATGAGACTCACATTTTGTAACCATAGTGCTTTATAATTCCCCCTGCCACTGAAAGAAAGGCTGGGAACATTCCAGATATAAAATCCAAGGACATCATCATCAGTAACATGCATCCATCTTCTATTGCCCATCCCTCCATCCATTTATATATCCATTCATCTAGAAAGTGTCCCGGGGTCAGAGAAAAACAACATAATGGATAGGAATTAGTGTAAAAAGATAGAGTGAGGCAGCTTCAATTCAAGGTCAGCTAAAGTGGATAACTACACCGAGAAGGTGTCAACACTAAATGGAAACTATCTTGGTTGATAATTTTGTCTATTACCTTATTGAAACTCATAGATTTGGGTACACAAATTGTTATCTCCTTGGAAAAATAAGCAATTCTGTAGCAACTTTAAAATAACTTAATACATAGGAAGAGAGCTTTCTACTTTTAATTAAGTGCAAATAATAAACAGATAATATTGAAGCAGAATGAGCTGTGTGCTGTGGCTCCCAGAATTGGATATGAAGTGACTGGATGGCCAGAGCGCTTGGTTGGTGCTGGCTGAGCAATGTTTCATGATGTTAGTGCATATGCCGCGTGGCCATTTACTGATGGGACTCACATCTGGATTCTAAGCCGATGCTGAGCCTGCTCTCCTTCAGGCATTTCTTGCTCTTTCCTCTGTTCTATTGCAAGGGAGAGGGGTGGAGCAAGTACATTTCAAAGTCCTCTGTACCATCTGGATTTGGGTTGCAATTGGCCAATGTTGTCACTGGCAGTGGACAGAGGTAGACAGAAGTGGGTGAGGTATTTCTCCTTTTCAGATGCTTCAATTCATTGCTCTGGCAACGGCTGTCTGTGTTTAGTGTTTAGTGCTTCCAGCTCCCACTTGGTAAGTGCCCCAGGCTTCCAGATACCTTCTGCTGAGTTGGCCAATGATTCTGGTAATACAGCTTTTTCTTTGTGTCTCTCTAGCCTGAGAGGCAGAAGTACCTGGCTTCCTGATTTCTGCTTGACCTCTCCCTCTCTCTCTCAATGGGTTTCTAATCTCCTATTCCACCTAAGTATCATGTTTTGTATTAAATTCTCTTTATTTTAAGTAATAACTTGAGCACGACAAACTGCTGAGGTTCAACTATTTTGCCCTACAACACTGGCAATCTGATGCCTGAATAGTTTCTTTTCTGGTTAGATTCTTGCTGGCATGAGTCAATGAAAGAAGGAGATTTTTCCCACCAAGAAAGCATATTAATATTCTGGCAGAGGCGATGCAATGGGCAGGCAGCATAGAGGTCAAAGACATTGCAATGAATGGACAGGAGGTGTAGAGTCACAGAACCTCCTGGCCAATCTAGTGAATGGGCTCGGGGATGTGCTGGAGGGACCAAATCTGAGACTAAAATCTAAAATAGAGCCAGTGTTTAGGGGAACAAAAATAGAAAGCCGATTCCAAAACACTAATGAAAAATATTTACACTTCAAAGAATACATGGAAAAATTAATATATTACTCATCCAAAAACAATGCTTTATTTTTCATAAATCTTTTTGCGATTTTATAAATTCGCCCATCTACATTGCTTATGCTGTTACCTCGACTATTTCAAGCTTACTACTCCATTGTCTAGAGAGGTTGCTTAACAAAACTGAGAGAGCAGTTCTGCATCCAGAATGTGGTTTTTGAAAGACTTCGTTCTGTTTGTGTAAAGCCATGTTTGATACTGAAGCAAAAGGAAAAATGTAAACACTGGATAGACTTGTCAAGATATCCTACCATGTCTCCAACCAAATAGTAAAAGTTAATGAAAGTACTACAATCAAAACACTCGGCTTACTGAAGCCCCACGCGGCTGAACTGCCTTGTTCTCATGTCCACGCCCCCTTCAACCTACCTGAAGGGGCGTGAGGCTGTGAGCCCATGGCCATGGGCAGGCTGGAAGTTCTTCCTGTCATACCATAATGCAAGATTGTAAAACAAGTAACAATGTTCTCTGTTAGAATTTTGATGCATTATTTATCATGAGTATTTTGCTCTAAGTTTGTTTTTTTTTAACATTTTGCATTTCGATAAGAGTTTGATGATGAGTTTTTGGCTCTCCCTTCCATTTTGTGCCTGAGGCTAGTTAGTGTCTCACTCACTCTCAAAACTTGACCCTCCAGGAGACATTGAGATTAGGTGAGGAGAAAAACAAGAAAGGGCTGGAAAATCTGTTTAGTAATGCATGAAAGGAGTACGCTAAGAAAGGAGAAACAATGCCCCAGTATGGACTGGAGGTCTTAGTAATTACGTTAAAGCCTGAGGCAAAAAAAGCAGGACCATTTCTATCTTGGGTGCACTGATTTTAAGTTGATGGTGAGGCCACTAAAGACAGATTGAGATGAGACTCTTCATAAAGATACTTTATTGTCGATCATGGATTTACCAAGAAAACTTAAAAATGGCCTGAGAGGAGAGGAGAAGAAAATGACACTTGTAATATAACTTGTCCTTATCAAGCAAAGTAGACATCAATAATGAAGGCTGAAAGACACCATTAGAGGGATATTACTATAAACTGCATAATTTGTCAAATTGGATCTCTTGCCCAGCCAGTGCTTCATAAGGGGAAGCAGAAAATGTTAGCAATAAGGAGAGAAAATGAGACTTCCCTGGGGAGAAATGAATTGAGAAATTCATTAGTTTTTTGTGAAGGCTGCAAACCCAAAAACAAAACAAACAAAACAAGCCTACCATCCAGCAAAACCTCAGATGATTCTAATGAAAACAGGAGGCTTTCATATCTTTTGTATAAGATGTAACAATGGATTAAATTACTCCAAAAATGAATCTTTTAAGGTAGAATGTAATCTTAAGCTTTCTCAAAATCAGTTGTTTCTATTTCTTTGTTCCCCCAGAATTAAGGGCGCTCACGAGCGACCGCCAAGCTGCAGGTTGCATTTCCCATAATGAATATTAAAGCTGTTGGGGTCTAAGAGTTGCAGCACCAGTTTCCTGTTTTTCTTGGATATGTTTCACTTTTTCTTTGCTCAAGAAGAAAACCCTCATTGGGAGGGTTGTTAAGTGAAAAGTTTTCCCTGAGATAAAATACAAACTCTCAGCCAGGACCTTCCATGAGATTCCCCCTCTCCACACCTCTTCCATTACCCCAAGGACACGGTGAGCCTTTCATTCTGGATTTCAGTTTGACAGTGAAGGCTCCTTGCATTCTTAAGGATTCTCACTCTGTCCATGGACAGCCATTCAAAATATTCAGCCCCTTGGAGCAAGGCGTGAATCCCGAGTAAAGTTCATCAGAGAGCATTTGATGGCGACCCGGCACAGGAGACACGGGTGTTCTCCCACCTACAAGATGAATCTTCTAATGAATTCTGCTATTCTCCCGACACAGCAGTGGACTTTCCCACTGTGGGGCCTTGATCCACAGCATTCATTATGGGAAAGGCAACCTCCAGGGGGCTTCTCAACCCATTGCCCAGGACAGGACCCCTCATGGCTGTGCCACATTCACCTCTCTAGCCTCGCTCGGCTTCTCTTTTGCTGCCTTACACATCCTATGCTTTATTTATTTATTTTTTTTACAGGCTAGAGGTGTGTGTGTGGTGTGTGTGTGTGAGAAAGACAGGGAGAGACTTCACCATAGACAGAGTGGGGAGCAGAACAGGAAGATGTACTGAAATACACTGCCGATGGGAGCAGCGGGTGGGTCAGGAGAGGTCTGTTGTGCCATGTGGGTCAGCTCTCTGGCCAGGGCATTGACCTTGGGCTGCAGTGGTTGTGGAGAGCTTTATAGTGCTGGGCTTTAACCTGTTGTGTCACCAGGGAGGGCCCCAGATCTCATGTTTAAAACAAGTATTGCTCATAATTAAAAGGCCCCTGAAGTTATTTCAGTTGGAGTCTTTCTATTTCATTTTCTTCCTCCTGACCTTCTTCCTCTCTACTGCCTAATTCTCCTACCTGTAACATTTCACACTTTCTTGAATATGTAGGGCATTATGTCCAACTGTTTCTAATTTCACATTCAAAAGATGCTTAAAACAAAAAGCGTGGTAAACATAACTTGTTTAGTGTTCTTAAGTCTTTCTGGTCTTCAAAGTTGAAGAAATTTCCTGAGATACCATGCAAGAAAGTCACAAATATACAACTGAAAGACCTGACTGTAGTTCCTGCAGACCTTCACAGAAAGACCAAGTCAATGGGAATATGTTCTACAGAACGAAGGTCTGGTAGGAGAACCTAGAGAGATAAATTTCCTTAAACTCTAAAATTTAAAATAAATAAGCAAATACAAATTGACATATTTTTCTCTGAAAATTTTGCTTTTATTTTTTCTATCATTCTAAATGAAGTTTTGTAAATGTTGAGTTTAGTTGTTATTTGGTGAGCATCCTAGGGATTACCATTTGTTTTAGCAGTATAAAGCTAATGTGCTTTATGAATGAGGTAGAAAAATTAAGTGTTTTATTTTTCTATTTCAGTTATTATTAAGGGAGAGCAGTACTATTAGAAGAAACTGATAATCCTCATGTTTTGGTTTCCTCAGAAGTCAAAAGATGTTAAAATTTCTCTTGAGATTAAATAGTATCTACTTAAGATGAGGCTCTGATTTTCCTGACATTTCCATTTCTAAGGTCAGATGGTAGCATGACCTGTCACTTTGAGCAGTGCATGACAATTACAGAAGTTTGCTTAGTTGTGTAGACTTCCCCTTCTATAAACTGAAGCACAAGACGCAACTTGTAATCTAGTGACATCTAGAAAAGCAGTTTCAACTTCTTGAAACATAAACATTTGAGGAGACTATTTATGGGAGTTCCTATCCAATTGTTCCAATCCACTTACCCATGCTCTTGCTATTTCTTCCTCCAGATTGCTAAAATGTCACTTTCTCATTTAAATCAGACTCTGTATAAAGTGGATTATCCTCAATAATGTGGGTTGACCTTATTCAATTAGCTAAAAGGCTTAACAGAAAAATGACTGATGTCCAACAGGCATAGAAATTCTTCCAACACACTTCTTCCCTGAATCTCTGGCCTGCCAACTTACCTTGCAAATTTTGAGCTTGCTAACCTCCACACATTCTCTGTCTCTGTCCCTCTGCTTCTCTCTCTCTCACACACAATTGTTTCTGCTTAGCTGAAAAATCCTGACTAACATACATAATGGACACTGAATTCACTTCTGTGGAGAATTCCAGTTACTTAAGTAGGAATTTCCTAATTAATATTTGGAAACCCCATTTTCTGACATGTACTGACTTCAGAGACAGAGTCAAAGTGAGAAAGGGAAAGAAGGAAAGAAAGACAGACATACACACCCGCACGCAAAATGTTCATTGTGTTTCACTAGGTTTTAAGCTCCAAGAAACTCGCTGTTGCCTGTTAGCACAGGTGGTGTAGGATACAGGAGATACTTAGCCTCACTGTGATCCAAACTCTTTGATCCATGCTCCCACTCCACCCACCATTATCCAAAGTAGTCACCAGGTTATTTTATTTTATTTCTTATAATAAAATCGTTTTTAACTCGTCTCCTCCACTCCTCCTTCACTTCTATGCTCATCCATGCTTCTATGTTTCAGATTTGGGACAGTCTCTGTCTTATTTTTCATCCACCAAGCCATGAATTAGACTATCTTTCCTAAGTTCCATTTTCATCATCTTCCTTTATATTTTGAAAATGCAGAAAAAAATTACTTTATCTGACCTTTTAGGCCCTGCTTGGTATCTCTCTCTCTCTGTATTTATTTTATCAGTTTCACTCCAACTTCTGCATCTTTACACAGGAAACTTGTTCTGCCCAGGGGTCATCCCCTTTGTTCAGCAAGGCCCGTGCACCTTCTGGGTCCATGTGAAGTTCATGTCTGCCTTTTTTGATGCTTCTGCTCTTGATTTTTCCTCTCCTCTGACCTAAGTGCTACAAAACATGCACACATACATATATATGCTTGAAAAAATGATTCAAGTAGTCTTTGTATTTTATACAAAAATGTTTCCATTATTCTTATTTCCTTTGTGGGTCCTGAAGAAAAGAAATAGATGGAAAGTGCACTGTGGTCTGCTGGGATCCTCATATTCTCTTTCGTAGTGTTTCTCTGATTGTTGGACAATCATACTGAATCCTCCAGCATGAAATTTTGGTCTCCCCCTTCCTCTGGGGATAACATTGCAGACCTATGTGATGGTGCATTCTTAGCTTATGAAGGGATTGTGTTTTTGACAGTGATATATTTGCTCCAATATTTCTCTCATGCATTATCACCTTAATATATTTCTGTTCTTGTTCTATCTTTTTTTTTCTTAAAACATCTCAATTCTGCTCATATAATAACTGAATGATTTGTTTATAAGTGAAGATCTCTGTTAAAGTTGTCATAATAGGTTTAATTTTGAAATGAATTTAGGGGATTATTCATGCAGAGATGTTCTCCTTGTTTTTGAGCCTTTCGTGGAGGGGGTGTTGTAAGGGCTGGGGTTCAACAGGTTTATTCTAATTGCTTCCGAGCCACCAAGTGTGAAAGGCAATAGAATTGAGCTGACTTCTTGATCATGTGTGAGGGGGATGAGTGCTCTGAGGTGTGGACCACAGCTCTCCTGAAGCAGAGAGATACAACCTGCTGGATTCTGGAGCTGGTGAGGCGCTGGCTTCTCAGAGACAGTGAGTAAGATATAAGTACAACTCTACAGAGTACCAGGGGCCACTCCATGAAACGAGGACAGAGTGGGAAGGTGCTAAATCAGAAGTGAAAAATATGATAGATGCCAACATCTGAAATTAAAAAGACCAAAGCAAACCCAAGCTAAGAGGTTGTTGGACTGGAACCTCTAAAGCAAGATGGATTGGTGGATCAAGAGCTCTAAGTTGTTATGTGCTTCATAGATTTAAAATAACCTTGGAGATCTTTTCCTAAGGCAGGTCATAAAAAGAAATCCCAAGTCTTATTTACCTATATATGTGGCATATTTTCCTTATTTATTGACTTCATTTTTCTCTTTCTGTAAAATGCTGGACAGATCAATCAAAGTAAACCCTAACAGTGGATTCTTGTCAGTCTTCCTCTTTATGAAGATATGAGTCAACAGCAAATGGATGGAAATGATAAAGGAAAAAAAAAAAAGGTCCAAGGCCAGGACCTGAGACCCAAATGCCTGACACAAAGCGCTGATGTGTCTGTGGATGTTCAGTGAAAGGCAGTCTGCATGGAGGGACGAGAAGACGAAATTCCAACAACTGCTTCTATCTACTTTTGCTCTTGCAGAAGTGACAGAATTTATGTTAGAAACATGTGATTGCTGTTCCTTAAGTTGTGGTAAGAGTTTAAATAGATGATTCGTCTGCATAAAAATTGGGTTATAACTTGGGTGTTGTTGCTATCCCACTGAGGGCGTGCTGACCGCCACGTTCACCCGAATGTGGAGACTCAGAGTCACAAGAAGGTGAATTAGGAGTCTAGAGTCTGTTTATTAGGCTGACCCATGAGTATATTTAGGGTCTGACATGCCTTGTACATGCAGGAAAAACAGGAAGTGTACCTGACACGGGGGTGGGGTGCATGTTTGCACTGGGCTTCTTGCAGTTTCCGATCAAAACAAGGTAGTGGGCTGCAGCTGTTTGCAAGACAGAGAGCACTGTGCTCTGCTGGCTTGTTTGTTGGCCTTACTGGGGAGTGTGCTCACCCTGTGCTCACCCTTGCCCAACATCAGCCAGGATGGACAGGAACACTTGAGGTCCTGTCGAGTCAGCCACACTTGGGTATGGAATTGGAGGAACCTGGAGAAAGGGAGGCCACTGAGGGGAGTTTTGAGGGAATGAGGCTGGTAAGAGCACAGTGGAGCAGAGAAGCGTCACGGTAGTATCAGTCACTGAGAAATTCCTGGTGGAGGTTGTGACTGAGGTTCTAAAACAGAGACTTCTAGGTCCTCCCTAGTTGCACAAAGGGTTAAGAAGCAGCACTATGAAACTCTCTGCAGCCCCTGCAGAACTTCGTGCATGAGTTTGATCCCTGGCTAGGGAGTTGATCCACGTAGTGCAACAGACCTTTCCTGTCTCACCTGCTGCTTCCCCCCAGCAGTGTATTTCAATAGATGTGCCTGTTTTACTCCCTACTCTGTCTCTGGTGGGTCTTCTCACCCCCTAGACTTCTGGCCACACCCCAGCTCTTGCATGCATAAAAAATAAATCTTAAAACAAGCCCAGAAACTTCTAATGTTTAACTTGGGGTTGCTAGTTAGGGGTGTGGGTGCTACAGTGGAACTCCCCTTTCCTCATATCCTCAACCTGCAATAATTTGGATAGACTCTTCTCTTAAAGGTGATGATAGAAAAATCACTGGAAATATAGACAATAGTCTAGACCACAGTGGGAAAGGAGAGAACAGATTTAGGGAGGGGGATGGAGAAATTTCAGATCAACATGAGACAGAAAGTCAGAACAAGAATTGGGAATTGCCAGTATCTGGGGCAGGACATTAATTTTCCAGTCTTAAAACTGGAAAGACAATACTGTCTCACCTGAGCTAAGTTAAATCTAAAATCACCAAACTTAAGTGAAGGAAGGAGTTTAATTAATTTATTTATTTTAAAGATTTATTTATTTATGCATACAGAACTGGGGTACAGGCCAGAGGTATAGGGGTGGTGAGAGGATTCACCAGAGACAGAGTGGGGAGCAGAACAGGCCGACTGATGTACACTGCTGAGGGGAGCAGCGGGCAGGTCAGGAGAGGTCTGCCACACCATGTGGATCACCTCTGGGCAGGGATCAAACTCATGCTGAACTGGCTTTAGCTTCTTAGTGCTGTGTTTTAACCTGCTGGCCACCAGGTAGGGCCCTCAATTTATTTTTTTTTTTTTAACTAGGTCTCTTGGGAATTGTGAGGAATATGTTCCAGCAAGGAGTTTATTCACAGGTCTTTGTTCAATGGACATCTTTTCCTTCCTTTAGAACTCATTTTCTTTATGGACTTCTCTGAACTATTAATAAGCTACATATTTCTGCAAAAAATAGTGACCACAATGACTTAAAGTTCAGTTCATCTTTTCTTTCTTTAAAGATTTATTTATTTATTCATACAGAACTGGGGTACAGAACAGAAGTGCAGGGGCAGTGAGAGGATTCACCAGAGACAGAGTAGGGAGCAGAACAGGCAGATCGATGAAGTACACTGCTGAAGGGAGCAGTGGGCGGGACAGGAGAGGTCTGCTTTGCATGTGGGTCACCTCTTGGCTAGAGATCGAACTTGCACTGAGGTGGCTGCAGCCAGCTTGCAGTGCTGCGCCCTAACGCATTGTACCACCAGGGAGGCCCTCAGTTCCGCTTTTCTTTTCATCTTTCTAAGTCACCCTAAAGTGGATCAATTTAAATGACATCTTTGCCAGCCCTTCCTAATTGATAGAATATCTGGAATGTTTGTCTAAAAGAATGGCTTATTGCATAATTCTTTTCTCTTCATGCCTACACACTAATCACTGGTAGTTAGTTTATCACCTTCAGTGGAGCTGACTAAAGCTCTTTAACACTCTCATTTTATAGAAGTATTTACCAACAAGGTCTATCACCTTACATTTCAGGCTGACTCTGGAGCTGCATAGGGAGGGAAGTCTCCTCCAGAAGTCTATAGCCCAAGACAGATACCACTGATAGGTCTAATGAGGTCAGTAACAGCAACAAATAGACATGAAACTTCAATCATGTGCCAGACACTGCTCAGCACAGAAGTTTAAAGGAAACAAACAAGAATATGTTCTTTCACTTTTAAGAATTCAACCTTAGAGCAACAGAGCTCTTGACTTCGTGCAACATTAGCAGGTGGGTTAGCAGCTGTGTTTATGCAGTTTAATTCATCTTAATACCTCCTTTAAATGGAGTCAAAGACTGAGAGAGATTAAACTGGAAACTCTGTTGTGATTTTAACATGTCACTTAGGTAGGAGCTATAATAGCTAACTTGAAGTTTCAAGTAGCCTGGGCCATGGCAAGATTTTTTAGCTAATATAATCTGGGTGTGTCTTGCAAGGGTGCTTTAGATGGGGCTCATACTTGAGTCAATAGGTTGAGGAGATTAGATTGCTCTGATACAACCTATTAGAGGCCTGAATAGACAATAACAGCTCAGTAGAGGGAATTTGTTCTCTTTACCTATCTTTGAGCTGGGACATTGGTCTTCTCTTTCCTTGGACTTCGATGGAGACAGGTACTTATATCATTGATTTTCTTGTGTTTTAATGAGACCATGGAAATTTTTGGCTTCTGTAACAGTGTGAGTCAATTCCATATATTAAATCAATCTACCCCTTTGATCTCTCTGTCACCTCTATCTATCTATGTATCTGTTTATCTATCTATCTATCTATCTATCTATCTATCTATCTATCTATCTATCTATCTATCTATCATCTGTCATCTCTACCTATATTGATAGTTATCTCCTTTATATTCATAAGCTCTTATTAATTCTATCTCTCTGGAGAACCCAGGAGAATAAAGGACAAAATGAGGTCCAGTAGCAGGATAACTCTGCCGAATGTTTGCTCCTCAGCTTATAGAATATTGCAATTTATTAAGAGACCTGGTTACTATCTTACATGGAATGTCTAGCAATTGAAACATCTGTGATTTAGGATGGAGAACTGAAGAACATCTCTTTGGAGAGATCAGATGATCATTCTAATGAACAAAAAGAGAAATGCATTATTACTTACATGCACTAAAACCAAACCACATACAAACACAAAATTTCTACGTTAGTGATTTTGGTACTAATTTTGAAAAAGTTGGACACAGCTTAAGTGGCAGACAGAAGTTGGACGTCTGCTATAAAGTTTTGGCTCTCATTTTTATGATAATAGAATATTCTTAACAGATAACTTGCTCTGCAAGAAAGACTGGCTTCATATTAACTACCTGAAAAATATTAAGAATAGAAGCCTTGGAGTTGTACATGAGATACCAACCCATACTTTGCAAGCACTTTAACTCAATGGATTACCTACTAAATTAAACTGTTAACACTGAAAGATTCTATGAGTGCTTTACTGAGATTTTAATGACTTTGTGAGTATTTGGTGACAACACCTTTTAAAAATATTCAGGTTAAAATTATCTCAGTAATACTGTGGTGCACACTTTGGAGTCCCAGAATTGTCATTTTACATGTGATTGGGAGACACAGCCATTTTCTGAGGGAAGGAAGTGTTGGTCGTGTCTAGAATACTCTTTCCCTTATTCTCATGTATGAATGGAATATTTTTTTTTATCAAGCATCTTTCTAGATAGGATCTTCACTTTGTCATTAATCTCCATCATTTTGGTCCCCAGTTGGACTGATTATGAAAGCAGATGGGCCTGCCTTTACTTGGCAACATGGTATATTTGTACTCTAGGTTCATGCCAGCAATATAGTGCCTCTTGGTCGATACTTATCAAAAGCTCAGTTATAAGGTATAATTTTTATTTATGGAGCATTGATTGATAGTTATGTAGCATACTCATTTTTTCTAGATACTGTAAAATCAATCCTTAATTTAAGGCAAACTGTGAGAACCTAGTCTATCATAGAACTTAGGCTGTAAAGAATTCAGCGCTGGCATTCACTGTGCATCCCAAGTGAGGCTTTGAAGTAAACACCTGACACCAATTTCCCACAGTAGGGAGGTTGATGCAGAGAGGACACAGTTGGCCACAACTCAGGCCCTCCTCCTTATGAGGACCCATAGGAAGACTTTGTTCTCCTGAGCAATTACTATGCTGTAAGCACACAGACTTTAAATTACATGACTAATTGTGTTTTCCTCACTGCACAACCTGCTTAGATGCTCAGAGTCAAATTCATGAAACACTTAGTGCAAACTTAAAGAACTGTATGATATTGATTTTGTGTACAATTTTCTCTTTTGAGGCATTTGAATTTTGAAGGAGATTCAGGTGAAATGTAAAATCAATCATTTCAAAATGAGCAACACAATAGTCGGGAATACATTAATTCATGATATTATGTAACCACGATCCAATTCCACAACATTTCCATTACTCCAACTAATCACCTTACTTACCTTTGTTATATCTTTTCTTTCAATTCTCTGAAATCGTATTGTATTTCATGCTTGTCTGTAAAGCATCACAAATATTTTTTGGAATGAGGTAGGGTATTAATAAATAAATTGTAAGAAAGTCTAATCACAAGTCCTGGTTTTGGAGGTTGAGGAGGCCTAGGCAAAAGGGAGGCATTTTGTGGAAGTCAAATGATGGACTTTCAAGAAGAAAAACTAGTCAAAAGAGTCACATGTCAGGAATGTCCCATAAAATGATGTTGCTAAGTTGATTAATTAGATATCTTTTTAAAAAGATATTTATTTATGCATATAGAACTGGGGTGTAGGGCAGAGGTGCAGAGGGTGAGAGGATTCACAAGAGATAGAGTGGGGAGCAGAACAGGCAGACTGACTGAAATACACTGCTGAGGGGAGCAGCGGGTGAACTGGAGAGGTCTGCTGTGCCATGTGTGTTAGCTCCCTGCCTGGGGATTGAGCTCAGGCCCAGAGCAGTAATAGCATGATAGTACTGACACTCAAAACCTATGCCATCAGGGAGGGCCAGGATGTCATCCTTTTTTTATATGACAATCATGTCCTTGAATGTGTAGTTAAAGGTGAAACCTTGTTATGATAAAGAGGCAAGAGATTAAACTTGCAGAAGTCTAGACTATTAAAAGAAAAGTGGGCAGGAGTGAACTAGAGAAAGAAGCGCCTTGGTTAAAGGCAACACAAGCATGAGAGAGTTTTTTTTTTTGTTTGTGTTTGTAATGGTGAGGCTAATTAAATCAACTATAGTGTAATAGGCAGAGGAAATGAATGGGACTCCTGGTTCTGTAATTAGTTATGGTGTGACTTTGAGCAAGGCACTTTACATCTCCAGCCTTGATTTTCTTATCTTTGAAACACAATAGCTTAATCAGGTTATGTCTCAGATTCCTTCCAGTTTTATTTTTCTACGGTATATTGTAAGTGGAAGAAATGTATAAATAAGTACATTTGTAATGTATAAATTACTATAATGTAATAATAAGTACAACAAAATAATTTTTTAAATGTAGCAATACTTTCATTCTGTACATACCACCATTTGATTAATTTATATGAAATGCTGATGTTATGATGTTTTATGAGGACTTAATGTCATCACTTCACCAAATGTTTTGCTTTGTTTTATCCAACCGACTGAAATAATTTGAAGGTCAAAATAATGGTTAAGGATTGATTACAAATGGCTGTAACTTCTTGGTTACTTCTCCCATCATGATATAAGATCTGTGTTTTTTCCCCTTTAAATAAAGATGGAATCTGTGACTCTTTAGTCATGAGAATGCGAAGTGTTTCTGGGCTCTTAGGCAATTGACAGTTTCTATTTTTTGAGTCTGTAATATTGACTTCTTGAATTAATCAGCCATGCTTGGAAGAATCACCAGCAACCCCAAGAAGAGGCCTGCACAGAGGAGAATGAGGCCTCTAGCCACCACTGGTTGAGCTCTGACTCACCAGCCAGTGAAGGTACAGATCTTTAGGACCAGTTGAGATGCGTTAGCTGACAAAGTAAGAAGCAGAAAAGAGGTGTTCCCATTGATTTTCCCCCAATTTTCAGGTTTTATAGGTAAACTAAATGATTAACTTTTTTTTTTAAGTTTTATTTATTTGTGCATACAGAGCTGGGGTACAGGCCAGAGGCTCAGGGGCGGCAAGAGGCTTCACCAGAGACAGAGTGGGGAGCAGAACAGGCAGATCGACGAAGTACACTGCTGAGGGGAGCAGCGGGGCAGGTCAGAAGTCTGCTGCACGGTGTGGATCACCTCTGGGGTGGGGATCGAACTCATGCTGAAGTGGCTTTAGCTTCTCAGTGCTGCGCTTTAACCTGCTGCACCACCAAGGAGGGCCATAAATGATTAACTTTTTTAAGCCACAAACTGCAGGGGTTGTTTGTAATGTAGAAAGCAGAAAACTATCACGCAGTGAACATTTTTCACTGGTAATCATATAAGCCATATACAATTTATGTTAAGTGGTTCTGTTACAACTTAACATGATTATGTGAAAACTTGTATTTCATAAAATTGTATACAAATTGAGTACTGGGTTTAAAAAGGAAATAGGCTAAGGTGGGCCACTCATTACCTGCAGAATTTGAAAAAAAAAAAAAAATAGAGAGAGTAAGCAAGAGAGAGCCCTAGCAAAAGTAGTAAAAATTGCTTTAAAATACAAACCATATACTGGAACAAGAACAGACACACAGACCAGTGATTAGAATAGAAAACCCCGATATGGACCACAGGTTTATGGGCAGCTAATCTTTGACAAAGGAGCAAAGAAGATACAAGGGAACAAAAAGAAAGTTTGTTCAACAAATGGTGCTGGGAAAACTGGAAAGCTACAAGCAAAAAAATGAAACTAGATCACTACCTCACACCATACACAAAAATCAATTCGAAGTGGATTAAAGACCTAGACATTAGAACGGAAACCATAAAATATCTGGAAGCAAAGATGGGCCAAACACTACATATATACACATCAGTAAATCTTTGAAGATACAGCACCCAGTGCAACGATAGTGAAGGCAAGGGTAATTAGATGGGACTACATCAAGTAAAGAGCTTCTGAAGGGCAAAAGAGACATTACATAAAACAGACATTCTACTGGTTGGAAATTTTTTTTTTTCACACAAAACTAGCGATAAAGTATTGATCACAAAGATATACAAGGAAATGTTGAAACTCAACAAAACTAACCAACCCCATCAAAATGGGCAGAAGAGTTAAAAAGACACTTCTCCAAAGAGCAAATGCAGATGGCCAACAGGCATATGAAAAAGTGTTCAACATCACTTGTCATAAGGGAGATGCAAATTAAAACCACAATGAAATACCACCTCACCCAGTGAGCATGGAACATCTTAAAACAACCAGCAAAAACAAATGTTGGTGAGGATGTGGAGAAAAAGGAACTCTCCTGCACTGCTGGTGGGGATGCAAACTAGTAAAACCACTATGGAAAACTGTTTGGAGGTTTCTCAAACTGCTAAAAAAAATGGAGCTTCCATATGACCCAGAAATCCCACTCCTAGGTATCTACCCAAAAGACACAAAAACACTGATTCAAAAAGACACCTGCACCACTCCCCCCCCCCATTTATTGCTGCTTTATTTATAATTGGAAAGAAATGGAAGCAGCCCAAATGCCCAAAAGTGGATGACTGGATTAAAAAGATGTGGTACATATATACAATGGAATATTACTCAGCAACCAAAAAAAATAAACACATGCCTTTTGCAGCAACATGGATGGAGCTGGAAAGGATCAAACTTAGTGAAATAAGCCAGAAAGAAAAAGAAAAATACCGGATAGTTTCACTCATAGCAGGAATATAAAGAACCAGGGAAGAAAATAATAATAATAATGAACAACTAACTACCAGAGACATTTTATGGGGGTGAAGTGGGAAATGGGATCAAAAACAGTGGGGGGAGGGAAGTGCATTGGACTATGGTGATGGTACACCAGAGGTGTGGTGATGGGAAGCACCTGGGGAAAAAGGCACAAAATGATTAAAAATAAACTATTATATTATTAAAAAAAGAGTATATGAGAAATATAATAGAAAAAAAATACTAACTATAAAAAGCTCCACAGGCATTTTGCTTGTAGAATCACAGTGCATCCTTATCAGCCTTGTATACTGGAATTCATGTTTCCTCAAAGATATTTTTCCCTCATATTTTACCAGAGAGCTGTATAAATTTGAAAACATAGGGGTGCTTGAAGTCACAAATCATCTACTTCTTGCACTAAAAACATTTTTGCAGAATTTTTCCCCTGTGGGTCTTCATGTATTGCAAAAACAGTTTTAACTGTGAGAAAGTTTGATTAAAATTGCCTCAAAAAACTAACATTCCTGGAAATTAACAAGTGAACAAGAAAACTTCAGTGTTTACTGACATCCTTACTTAGAAATTATATTCGAGCTAATTGACCCTAAAAAAATTCACAGAGTGGAACAGATAGTGCCAGGGGTCAGCTTGTATGTTGTGTTCATGATCGCAGACACTGACTGGAAAGGTCAGTCCTCTCTTACTGTAGCCCTTTGCCATGAACTTGAAGGTAGGAAGGTAGGACTTAAGACCTATCTTTTCTTTTCTTTCTTTCTTCTTCTTCTTTTTTTTTTAAAGATTTATTTATTTAGGCATGCAGAACTGCATGTACCAGAGGTACAGGGGTGGGCAGAGAATCCACCAGCGACAGAGTGGGGGGCCCAACAGGTAGATGGACAAAGTACACTGCGGAGGGGAGCGGCGGGTGGGTCAGGAGAGGTCTGCCGCGCCATGTGGGTCACCTCCAGGGTGGGCAGGGATCACATGCATGCTGAGGTGGCTTTAGCTTCTTAGTGCTGTGCTGTACTTAAAGGGAGGGCCCGCTTTAAGTATTCTTTTAAATTCATGAACATGTGGTTGTCTAGCAAATCTGAGTATTTTTTGAAACAAAGATTAACTAGATTGAAGGGTATTTTGAAATTTAAGATATTTGAAAAACAAGTTGTGTTATAGTTTAACATAGATACAGGAAGTAAATAAACAAGTACTATCAATAAGAAACAGAGGAGAAGTATAATTTCCTTGCAAAGGGGTTTTTGCTCTGCTGTGTTCTTAAGCTGATTTTTTTTTTTTCTTAAGCTGATTTTTAATGGGAAATTTTGAGGCTTTCTTCCTAGTTGAGGAATAAAAGGACATCAAACTCAACTTTGTGATATCAACAACTGTAGGCAGTGGACCTAAATCTGGCAATGAAATAATTTCTGTGGATGAAAAATCACAAGGTTTCTTTTGTGGTTAGACCAGTACAATAGGATTGTTGAAGTGGCAATAATCAATTCTTAAGGAGTGATAAAACAAATCATTAGGAAAAGAACATTCCATAAATTAACTGTCATCAATCTAAATGATATATTGAAGAGTGGATGAAAGTGTGCATTTTGTATGTTTATGTTCCACTCTGTGAATTTTTTTAGGGTCAATTAGCTCAAACATAATTTCTAAGTAAGGATGTCAGTAAACACTGAAGTTTTCTTTTTCACTTGTTACTTTAATTTCAAGAATGTTAGTTTTTTGAGGCAATTTTAAGTTAACCTTTCTCACAGTTAAAACTGTTTTTGCAATACATGAAGACCTGAAGGGGGAAAATGCTGAAAATTCTGCAAAAATGTTTTTAATGCAAGAAGATATTTTTTTAGGGTGTTTATTGTGACTGCACAGATTTGAACCCAGTAGGCAGGTTGATAAGTTAGGCCAGTGGATACAGAAGTATAACTAAACTGACCAAAAAGAAAACTAGATTAAGTACTATAGCCAAGACCCATGTATGGAATTCTATTGCCACCCTAAAGGCTGATTTTCAGAACATCCCAGAAGTTTAACAAAGAGACAAAACCAGAGGACCAGTTAATTTCTGAGCTGAATCTGAAACTCACCTTTTCTTGATATGGGGATTCCACTGCCCTGCATCTTATCTCAAGGGACCTTTAGTATTTGACCATCTAAACTAGAAAACAGAACTGGCAGAAGATACCAGCTCATGCTATGTTATAGTAAATGGCATCTTGGTCTAATGTGCCAGAAGAACTGGTGCTCCTGAGCTGTCCAGGTTCCTGGATCGAGCATATTCTGACGATCCTTGTGCTTAATTACCTTGTTGACTCATTTAGACCCACTTTCCACTTCTCTTCCTTATGTGGTTTGCCTTATATGGGTCCATAGCCCTGGTTCCTTGCCTGTCTTTACTACGGCTCAGATTGTAAAGCAGTCCTTTATGCCTGGCTATGGGTCCCTGATGCTTCTAGTGCCTTAAAATTGTTCTAATTCTTAGGGAATTTTGAAATCTTTATTAACAGTAGCTTCTTAAAACATCTCCTTAAAACATCCTAATTTGAATATTCCATCTGTTTCCTTGTGGGACCTGACCATCTTACTAGACTAGGGAATCTGTTTGGGACTTCTCTAGGGAAGACAAACTGCCCTGACCTCCACTGGATGGCCCTCGTTGGGCTGAACTGGACTAAAAATCTGGACTTCTCTCAGAGTTATTCTTGATGTGAAATAGTAACCAAAGATTTACCATATTTACTCACTCTGTAAGAATAAGGATAAAAACAGAACTATGAAATCATCAACTGACTATCAGTGAATTGAACTGTCCCTACATCCCTGCTTCCTCTAGTGCTCTGGGAACAAATGTTTGAAGTCTAGAACTGTGAGAGGGAGAGAGAGAGAGAGAGTTCTGATTGCGTGTCTTTGTCTATTAGTCCATGAATGACTCCTTCACTTTTAATTTTGTTGGAATCAAAAGACAGGAGGTCACATGTAGGGATTTTTGTTCCTGCCTTGTCTTCCTTAAAGATGGCTGTAAGGCACATCTCTCTTGAACTTCAACTGAAGACAGCAGGGGAAACAACCCATCAAAGCCATGGTTTCATGCCTTAAAGGGAGTCAATGTGTTGAACAAAATTTTAGGACAGTTAGTTTCTATCTCTTCCCTGATGGGCTTTTAAAGAATATCCCACTTCAAAATTAATTTCAATGCTTGCTTGAAATTTGAAACAAGAAGTGAAGAATGTTTAAGTTCTAAAATGTAAATACCAGTTAGGGGCTACCCAATTTGAAGAGTAGCTAATTTTTTTTTTATTTTAGGTCCTTATAAAAAGGTGTTGTCAAGAGTTGCTTGTATTTTCAACATTTTGGGCTGTCTTATAAGGAAAGTCATGTAGTGTTCATCAGCAAGAAGGATGAATTATCTTTTCTTCCACAAATAGCCTCCTTTTAGAAAGATCAGAGAATGGCAAAGTAGGATATAGCAGTGGGAAATAGCACACACATGTTGTAACGAAGTCAAAGTTTTAGCCCTTAAGATTATTTTCTTCTACTGTTTATCAAGAAGCATTTTTATTTTATTTTAAAAAAGGTTTATTTATTTGTGAATATAGGGACTTGAGTACAGTCTAGGGGAATAGGGGAGGGGAGATGAGAAGATTCACCAGAGACAAAGTGGGGAGCAGAACAGGTGGATTGATCGAAATACACTGCTGAGGGGAGCAGCAGTGCATGAGGCAGGAGAGGTCTGCTGTTCCATGTGGGTCAACTCCCTGACTGGGTATTGAACTCATGCTGCAGTGACTGTGGAGTACTTCATAGTCCTTAACCCTTTGTGCCACCAGGAGCACCCCCTCAAGAAGTATTTTTAAATTAAAGGTCAAAACTAAATTAAATGTAATCTTTCCTCTCAAGCTGCATTTTAAATATATTTTAGAAGGAAGGTGTGAGAAAAGAGGAATGAGTAGTACATGATTAACTGTGTTTATTATCATATTTATTGATTTAATGCCTTTTCACATGTAAAAGTGTAATAGGATTCTCCATAGCTCTGACTGCTGTGGATAAGGTTTCATCTTTGAGTTCATGCCATAAATTTACACTCAGGGATGTAAAAGTGCTGTAAAGGCCAGAGGAATTGATAATGTATATTTTTGGCATTTGTTTGGACCACGCAGTCAGTAAGAGGCTATAGTTCATAATTTCACTTGTCAATTATAAGAGACTAAGCTGGATTCAAACTACTGAGCTCTCCAAGGTATATTGGCCTTTTCCCAATCCAAATTGACCTTGAAATCAAGGAGTGAGTTTGTTTCTCTGCTTTATTTCAGATTTAGATTGGTTCCAAAAAAGACAGCCTCCCAACACAAATGACATTTAAGTAATTGTTAAAATATGCCTGTGTCATAATTTTTTTAAAAAAATATTTATTTATTTATACTTAAAGAACTGGAGGACAGGCCAGAGGTGCAGCGGTGGTGAGAGGATTCACCAAAGACAGAGTTGGGAGCAGAACAGGCTGACGAAGTACACTGGTGGGGGGAGCAGTGGATGAGTCAGGAGAGGTCTGCCGCACCATGTGGTCACCTCCAGGGCAGTGATCAAACTCATGCTGACGTGGCTTTAGCTTCTAGTGCTGTGCTTTAATACGCTGCGCCCCAGGGAGGGCCTGCCTGTGTCATAATTTTATGAAATACACTTGTGCTGATCGTCATTGTTTACCTATTTATCTCACGTAGTGTTTTTCACTCAAAAGTTTTTTTTCCATTACCGAGTAATTGATCAATTACACTCATTTAAACAGGGCCCCATTAAAATGCCATTGGTTTAGCCCAGACTTTACATCTAAAAATTGTTTATAAAAAATAAATACATAAAATTCTTGGGGAAAATATACTGTATTTCAAAAGATAAAGTTAATTACCCATCTCTTTCTTTCTTTAGCCTTCATTGCATCATACACAATGGGAACATGCAGGGAAGAAAGAATTTTTATATTACTGAGACAATATGTCATTTCATATTCCCCCCCAAAAAGTTTCCCTTTCCTTGTTTGCCATGTTTGCCCAGAGTTTTGAAAAAAAAAAAAAAAAAAAACACATTTTGAATGGAAAATCTGAGAAGCATATGAATCTTAGGAAGCAAACATCATTATATATGGCTTTGATTAGGATCTGAAGCTCGGCTCAAAGATTATATATACTTTTGTTTTCTCTAAACTCTTTGATTTACTTATATTTCTTGTAATAAGACTGCAGATATATCCTATACATGCTACATTTTGGATGGTTTTGATATCAGGACATTTAAAAAAGAAACTATTTTGTAAGTGAATTTATCAACTCCTGAACAGCATTATATAATTAGCTTATCCCTGAACAAAGTTTTTCTGAGATGACTCCTGCAACTGGTGCTTTGCTGATTGTTTTTTGAATTGCTTAATCATTAAGCCTTGAGGGAATGGTACAATTCATATGGAACAGGTTACAAGAAAGACAAACGCTTGTTTACTGAGTGGATGGCTACCCTGGGCAGTTTACATGCATTACTATTTATTCTCCACAACATAATCCCCGATTACAGATAAGGGAGCATACAGAGAAAGGAAAAGTTTTCAGCAAGGGATACTGTTTTCTGTACTGATCTGCTTTCTGTCAATATAGATTGCTTGCATTTTCTGCAGTTAAATATAAATGGAATGGAATGATAATGTACTGCCTTTTGTCTGGCTGTTTCATTGAACATAAACATTCTGAGATAAATCAAGTGTGTATTCCAATAGCCCATTCCTTCCCTGAGTAGTAGTCTGTGGAAAGAATATGCCACATTCGGGCCCTCCCCCATGGCACAATTGGTTGAAGCACAGCACAATGAAGCTATTGCAGCCACTGCAGCATGAGTTAGATCCTCAGTCAGGGAGCTGACCCACATGGTATGGCAGACCTCTCCTGGCCCACCCTCTGCTCCCCTCGGCAGTGTACTTTGTCTATCTGCCTGTTCTGCTCCCCACTCTGTCTCTGGTGAAGCCTCTCACCACCCCTGCATGTCTGGCCTGTACCCCAGTTCTGTATTCACAAATAAATAAATCTTAAAAAAAAGAGAGAGAGAATATTCCACACTTTATTTATCTACTGCTCTGTGGATAGATATGTGAGCTGTTTTCAGTTCTTGATTATTACAAATGAAGATGCTATGGACATTTGAGTACAAATCTTTGAAAGAATACATTCTCCAACTAGACTGAACGACTTGCAGTAGTTTCCCATACTTGCTTTTAGAGATCAAGCATATTTAAAGTGAATCTTCTGCTGTTCATCTTTATAATGTGTGAATAAAGATGTCTAATTACTTCTGTAGTCATTGTGCTGAGAGAATTGAATGAGGTCACTATATAAAAGCACTTGTTAAATTGTAGGTCAGGCTGAAGACAAGAGAAATGAATGAAAGACAGTACTACAAGACTCATTCAATTTAGGTTTTCTGTTGGTACCTGCCACCATAAGAAAAGACTTTCCTTCATAACAAGTTTACTTTACAACATTCTGAGTATTGATCCCTATTTTGATCCTCGTCTTCCCATTCCCTCACAGAATGTCGCTGACGTATGGTTGCCTGCTAATTTTAAAAATATTTATTAATATATATTTTTTCCTGATTCTTTATTTGGTTCCCCTATATTGCTCCTATACATGACATCATCGATATTTTTGTTTCTTCCTGGCTTATATCACTGAGCATAACCCCTTAGCTCTTTCCATGAGTATATCAGAATGAAAGAGCAGAGTGCAAGGGACTATGGTGATGGTTCACGGGTGAACTGGTGGTAGGAATTTAATGGGAACTACACCTAAAAGGAGAAAGCATACAAGCATGCATTGTACAAAAATGAAAAATTATGTAAAATATATAGAGAGATAAATAAAAATAAAAATAAACAACAAAAAAGACCAATATTCCGAGCACTGTTATTAGGGATTGAAAATTTGTCACACCCACCAGCAACTTGTTTTTGTTTTAGGGTCAAAATGTTTTTCTGGGAGACTAATATGTAATGGAAATCACTATGGGAACATGATCAGTTTTACTTTAGAAGCATCTTTGGCAGAAAAAGATTATATTTAAAAAAAATAAATACATGAGTCTTTAAAATGTTGCAAACTTCCATCACCTAACATTTTGGTTTTCTCCTGAAATAGATTTTTATTATTTATTAGTTTTTCAATTATTTGAAGGGAAGGGATAGTAAGCATTTGGACATTCATCAAAAAAACTGTTCCTACCATTTCTTTCAGATTTAAATTAAAAATTTGTTCTTTAACTGCAGTGGTTTGTCCAAGATGCTTGACATCTATGCAGAACATTCTCCTGTCAACTTAAACTTCTCCCTAGTCCATCTGAATTCACTTGGAATACTGTGGAGAAGCATCTTAAAATTAAGAAAAACAACTTTGCTTTGGTAAACAAAGGTTTTCATCTTTTATTACTTTTACTTTTTAATATCTACTTTCTCTAGAGTCATGCAAATCAGACTTCTGAAAGTCTGAAAAATTTAACTGTGGCATTTCCCCAGAAATTATTCTTCAGGACACTGTGAAAACAGTATGAATAAGGGGCCGGGGGTGGGGGATGGGGTGAAGCCTACTTTCCCACTTTACAAGTTCTCCTTGAGGACCTGGTGTCTTGACAGGTATTTATCCTCTGATACACTTCAAAAAATACCAATTATGACCCTAACTGTAGATATATTTTGAGTATGACAGCTAAGAAGAAAAAAAAGTGACAATTCTTGCCACAAATCACAAACCACATTACTGAGAAGCTAGTAAGGCATGCTTGTGGGGAAGCTGTGGGAACACGATTGAACCCAGGTTTAATGTGGCACTATTATATTATTTTATTTAAAATTTTGATTGAATAATTTTGTTGGTAATACACTACTGTGGTTCAGACATCAAAGTGATACATAATGTTATTTCGGGGGGTCTTCTGCTCCTGTTCCTGTCCATGCTATTCCCCAATAGCTCCACAAGGCTCACAGTGGCTTCACCTGTGTTCCTAGAGTCACCTTGATTTGTTTAAATGATGATGATGATGATGCCATTTAACTTTCAGTAGGAAATCAGGTTATCATGAATCAAAGTGACTAATTGCCACTTTTTTGATCCCTCTTTGCTGATGTATTTCCCTAAGAGGTGCATTAATGGCATGGCCAAGGACAGCAGATGTGCTCTCAAGAGATTGTTTCTGACTCTGAAGGGAGAAAAAATTAGCTCTTGTGTAACGCCTTAAGAAATCATCCAGTGTCATGTTCCAACTGGAAATTCCTTTGTGTGAAATGTTTTCAGGATTTGGCAGAGCTAAACAACTGGAGAGGGCGCAGGGGTGGGGATGGGGGAAGGGACCTTATCATCCTAATGATGTGTCTTTCCAAAGAGGGTAGGGAGAAAGTAATTTAAGACTTGAGGAGAGTCTGACTCTCTTGCTTACCTAAATCCTAACACATGGATTTCTTTGAATCCTAGAAATTTCTTAAATACATTTTACAGAGAGAAAGACATTTATGAAATTCTCTTTGGTTCTACTGCATTATATCTTTCCTAATGGAAATAACCTAAACATTTTTGATGAATTAGGGGGAAAAAATGAAGATGGAAGCAGAGATTGAGGCTAAGCTCTTTTTTCTTGCTTATTTCTGAAACCCAAGTGTTTTGCTATTTATTTAAAATTTGAATGGTTCTGACCTATTGTCATGATTACATTACATTAATGTGAAGTAACTTTAAGGTGGTACTTGGAAAAATTTTTTTTGGCTACAGTATTTTTATTTATACAGATGGAGTAACTATAATATTTTCTGAACTAAATTATATGTTTTGTAAAATACTAGTTAAAGGAAGTATTAAAGTAAATGTAGCTACTATAGCTAAATAAAATGGTAGTAGACTCTAGCAGATAAGATTTGTTTCTAGATTTATATGCATTCAAATAAATTTCATAATCAATCCAACCATGCCAATAAAATGTAATTATCAGAATATTTTATAATTGCTAACCTCAAGTACTTCCCATTTTAGTACAGTCTGAATTTTGGCCTTGGAATTACCCATGAGGGCTTTCTTTAGACCACGGTCTCTGCTCTCTCCAAATAAGCAGCATTTTCCATCCCTCTGACATGGTGTCCCTCCTTTTCCCTTTTCTTTGTCTACTTCTCTGACTCTTTTCTCTGTCTTACCCTATTTGTGTATTTCTTCTTTAAATAGAATGGTTCTGAACACTTGCATTATCCACCTTATCATCTCACTCATTCTCCCACTTACCACTAAGTTCATTGTGGATTCAGTGCTACTGTCTGTTCATTGATTGCTTTTCCCTCCCCCCACGCCCCCAAACTTTCAAATCCAGTTTAAGCATCTTCTCTAGAAGCCCAAAGTCAGGCTCCAAAATTTCTTAATTTTTACTGTATGTCTCATAATAAGCTCTCTGTGAGAGGTATGTTCTGTCTCTCACTGAGATTATATCCGTTGGGATCAGGAACTGTATTTATTTATTCATCTTAATCTTCCTACCATCCAATACTAGCAGATTATCATTCACATGGTAGGGACTCTGCAAATTCTAATTGAGTTGAGTTCATCACTTCATTCTAAACTCATCAAATGCCACTGCTTTGTCTCTATGTCTAAAATTACTGCTGCTGATTCTACCATATCTCTGTCAAGGACTAGAACAGTGATGCATAGATAACCCCCCCAACTCACACTGGGCTGTGGAATACATCATGGATTTTGGCCTCTAGCAGAATGATTGCTTAAAGTAAATTATATTTTCTTGTGAGAATATTAAAAGTAATTTTCATTCCCTGATGGCATAGTAACTGCAATGATACAGTTTGCTCAGTTTTGGGATATAAAGAGATAACTGTGTAGGACTGAGTTAAAATATCAATTCTCCTATGTTCTATCTGCAAGACCCTGAGTTTCTTTTTTTAAATTTAATTATACATATGTTACATCATTCTTCATTTTGTGCATTTTTTTCATCTCATTGTAATCCCTGTGGACTTCCCACCACCAATTCATCCGTGTGCCATCACCATATCCCTTGATTTCTTCCCACCCTATTTTTGATCCTGTTCCCCTCTCCATGCCTGTAGAATGTCTGGTTTAATAGTTGTTTGTTGCTTTTCATTTTTACTTTATTAGAATTGCTTTCCCCCCCCCCAATCCCTTACACTCCTGCTATGAGTGTAACCATCTGGTATTTTTCTTAGGATTACTTCTTCATCTCTCTGAATCTCAGGCTCCTCTCCCAAACAATACAACAATACCTGTATCAGAAGTTAGTTGTAAGGGATAACCAGTAGGTACCTGACATGCAGAATACTGGGGTAATCTATGTGCTAATTCTTTAGCTCTCCTACTGGATTATTGCCTCCATCATCACCCTCAATGGCCACACAGCTTGGAGACTGGCAAGGGCAGAACAAGAGTGGAGTCAGTTGTTTGGTAAAAGACTCCGGGGCAGGGTGGTGATGAGGCTAGGGCAAGGGTCCTTTTAGAAATCAGGTCAGAGGTTCTGGATAGAAAGTGGTGTGCTTTTATGCCCATCTGTTCATGGGCTTAGTGGAGAGATAAGAGGTTAGGTTTTGCAGGACTACTCTTTATTATGGGGCAGGCAGGAAATGACTGTGCACATACTTCAGGTTAGATCTGGCGTCCAGGTGACAGATAGGTGGTGGGGGGGGCACAGGACATTTGTTCTGCCATTCCATTAACAGTACTGGGGACTGAATGTTTAAGTGTTAGCGCTAGTTTCTGAAACAAAAGATTCAGACCTTGATTCATCCCTCTATCTTGTTGAGGAAACCAGAGAAGCTGTTATACATATGAAAATAATCAATCAAACACACGCCTGCAGCTTAGCTTGGGCAGCAGGGAGCATCATTGGGGGAGCTCTGTCCTCCCCTCTAGGAGTGCTCCACAGTACTGGCTCCAGTGGAGGGGATTTATTGTTTATGTGCATGCCCTTTTTGTGAACCTGTCTACAATTGATTAAAAATCATCTTTGCATAGGAGGGTGCAAAAGGCGTGTAGGGAGGAGACGACAAAGACCTTCAGTTAATTCTGCTAAATAATCTTCTGGGGACTTTCCAATCATGGAGCACTAGACACTAAATTGCTAATTAACTACCCAGTTAACCTTATTAATAATAGTAAATGCACAGGGGTCTCCCTGATTCTGCTGGAATGTATGTTAGCAGGGCTATAAAAAGGCAGTTGTGTTGAATTCTCAAGAATGTTTGCACAGAAGAAAGCATCCAGCAAACAGCTAAGCATTCTTTTTGACATTTGTATTAAATTGGTCATTAGGTTTATTGCGGAAATTAAATTACTGCAAAGCACTGCCCATTAATTCCTGATTAGGCTCGAATGACTGTGATAATGCAACTGTTAGGCTGTGATGGGGATGTTTGGTTTTCTGATGGCAGGTTGCAAGGTGGTCCGGGGTGCTCAGGAAGCTAGACGGGGAACAGATACTGAGCAGATGGCTCCATTTTAGAGAAGCCAAATGGAACCATCAGGGTTAATATGATGGCTCTCTGGAATAATACTGGGCAAGTTGTACTCTTCTTTGGTTAGTAAGATTTTTAGAGGCTAGAAGGAACATGTACATTTCATGATGATGTAAAATTGTTTCCCCATAAATTTCATAAGTTTTTAAAATTTGAGTTCAAACTTGGGGGGAAATAGGAAGGCATCACACTATGTTTAGGAGCAGGGGTTCTGGTGCCAGGCTACAGGGTTTGAACCTTTGCTCTGCCAGTTAATAAGTGTGACTTTGTTGGGCATCTTAATTAGTTCCCTGGGTCTCAATATCCTCACTTGTGAAAATGGGAAATAATATAGCTTGTAGGACGGTGTGAAACTTAAACAAGTTAGCACATATGAAGCACTAAGAACAGTGTTAGGTATTATAGTGGTAGGTATTATTTCATACAGTGTTTCTAGTAATTTCTAAAAGAGATTTATTTTCATTTATTTATGCATATAGGAACTGGGGTTTAGGCTAACGGTGCAGGGGATGGATGGGAGATTCATCAGAGACAGAGTGGGGAGCAGAACAGGCAGATCGACTGAAATATACTGCTGAGGGGAGCAGCCAGGTGAGACAGAAGAGGTCTGCTGTACCATGTGGGTCAGCTTTCTGTCCGGGGATTGAATTTATGCTGCAGTGACTAGAGATAGCTTCATAGCACAGAGACTGTGACCCCTGTGCCACCAAGGAGGCCCCCATATACAGAGCTTTAGACTTTGGATAGGCACATAACTAATTCTTGGCAGAAACAAAGTTTGAACTCAGATTTTAAAAACTTATCATCAGGGCCCTCCCTGGTGGTGCAGCGGGTTAAAGCACTGCATTAAGAAGCTGAAACCACTTCCGCATGAGTTCGATTCCCGCCTGCCCCGGAGGTGACCACATGGCATGGCAGACCTCTCCTGACCCGCCCGCTGCTCCCCTCAGCAGTGCACTTCGTCGATCTGCCTGTTCTGCTCCCCACTCTGTCTCTGGTGAAGCCTCTCGCCGCCCCTGAGCCTCTGGCCTGTACCCCAGTTCTGTATGCACAAATAAATAAATCTTTAAAAAAAAACTTATCAACTATTTATATTTATACTTGGTTGCTGTAAGGACTTAGAAAATTAACAGTGGAAATGGAATATAGCCAATTATCCAATTTTGAAGCTACTCTGACTATACTAAGCAGTTGCTGAAAGTGTTTCAGAGAACAATTAAAAGTGCAAACTATTCTTTAATTCATTGTATTGAATGATCCATGTCTAAGCACTTCTCTGCAAACATCCCATGCTGATACTTGCTCTTTGAAGTTTATAGAAATGATTCTTTATATTTTATTGACTGCATGCTGATGCAGGGTGAGGTGGGGCTTTAAGAATGCTTTATTTATCTAGCTGATCTCCAGTGGAGAGTAGCAAAGCACTGAATTCTACAATGTGACAGGAGGGAGCAGCTCATTTGCTCCCTGGCCTGTTGTGGAAGGTGCCCGGGCTGGTCCAGGCTGTCCACACACGCAGCTCAGTGTTATGTGTCTCATAAATGCTCTGTTTTCAGTTACATGTCTATGGAGTTAGCATTTCTAGCTAACTACACCCCAATTTATGTATTAGGTGGCAAAGCTGCAGACATAAAAGAAACAGTTCTGTCCACAAACAGAAACTCCTAGTCTGGTGGTGGTGAGTGTGATGGTGACAACAAAGCCAGAGACGTGTATAACAAGCAATCTCAGACAGTGATAGTGTTGTGGGAGGCGAGAGGAAAGATACTGAGCCCCAAGGAACTTTCCATAATGGCATGTGATACTTGGGAAGGGTCTTCAAGTCAGTGGAGGTAGCACATAAAAAGGCTAAAGGTCTCTCTCTCTCTCTCTCTCTCTCTCTCTCTCTCT